>NC_133458.1:95218349-95531233 GCF_048565385.1 Saimiri boliviensis | reverse complement strand
TTGCCAAAAAAAAAAAAAAAAAAAAAAAAACTATCTCAACAAGGAGAGTGAAAATAATTGAAATTTATTGCAATGTTTCAGTGTCTGTTTTCCGTAAAAACAATTCTGTAATTGTCTACTCTGTGAAAGCCTGAGTCACTCAACCAACGGAATGATTAATGAAAAAGGCAATGACGGATTTGTCACACTGACACAAAGCAAGGAAGTGTGTGATAGCCATTAGAAAATAAAAAGAAAAAACAGGTAAAGATGATCACCGCAGTTAGCAGATGTGGACTGAATATTGAAGAATCTCATTCTGGATATCATAGTACTGCTTATCTGACTTTTGTTTTTCATAAATGATCAGCTTAGCAAACATGGAGTAGCTAAACCCAAGGATGTAGTCCCACCTTGGGATACCTCAGACTCGTGGTGTATTCCAGGACCACTGACTGAAATGCAATTAGATACGACAAAGGGGAGCTGTAGAGACAGCCAAGCCAGGGCAAATTCCAGGGAGGCATGGAAATGACATGCAGAGGCCCTTGTTTTCATCACGGTAAAATACAGGAAAATAATGCTTATCTTAAACTGGCTTAAATTAAAGTAGGTGAGGTAGCCTGGCTCCTAGTAGATGCTCAGAAACTGAGTGGGTGTTCCTTCTTAATTCCCTGCCTGGATATGTCCCAGATACACATGGTCACTGGGGGAAGGTGCCATAAACATGCAGATGTTTCAGCCTACATTTGCCGTGACTACTCACATAGCAACTTAAAGGACATGCCCTTCTGTGTCAGAAAGGGTCAAGAGAGATTACCAGGTCTTATAACAAGAAAATTGGAGTGATAATACCACTGGAGGATATGCTTTTTAGCGTTTATACCAATTTCCAATATGAAAAAAGTATTTAGAAGTAGTGCCGGATAATTCATTTATCAAGTGTGTTTTTATTTACCAACTTTATGCTAGGCAATGTATACATTCTGGAAATAGTAATCTAGGAAATGGTAAACTTTGCTCTATCATGTTTCAGTCAAGGTTTCCATAATAGAGTTTTGAAAGAAACTGTGACCGTATGAGGCAAATTTTGTGCTTCATTCATTTTTATGTCTCTTCAACTATGTAGTATAATGTCTGTATTAGTCTGTTTTTACACTGCTTTAAAGATGCTACCTGAGACTAGGTAATTGATAAATAAGAGATTTAATTGACTGTTGGGCATGACTGTGAAGGACTCAGGAAACTTAGAATCATGGCAGAAGGGGAAGGGGAAGCAGGCGCCTTCTTCACTAGTTGGCGAGAGAGGGAGAGAACGCGCAGGGGAAACTACCACTTTTAAAACCATCAGATCTGATGAGAGAACTCGCTCACTATTACGAGAACGGCATGGGAGAGCCACCCCCATGACCCGGTCACCTTCCACCAGGTCTCTTCCTCCACACATAGGGATTGCAGTTCGAGATGAGATGTGGTTGGGAACACAGTGGCAAAGCATGTCAATGCCTTTGACAGAAGAATTGCCCAATAAATTCATTAGAGAGTATATAATACATTTTTCTCAGTAAAATAATTAGGGAAATGTGCTTTTTTGTCAACAGACATTTTTCTTCATAAATGTTCCCTTCATGTCACTAACGAGAATGTAGCACAGTTAGGCAACAAACCAAGTTTCAGACATGTAAACACACCTTTATATTACACAAGGAAGCGAAAATGTACTTACAAGTATGAATGGATAAATTACTTTGATTCAATACTTTGCCTAAATAATTATTGTACAAGAGAGCTGCATCAATGAGGAGATCTTAGATATATTACATAAATGACATTATTTTATCATTGCTTGGAAGGAGTTTAGGCTTTGGAGTTGGTCAGGTCAGGTATAATTCTGGCTCTACAACTTAACCTTTCTGAGCCTCAGTCTCCTCATCTTGAAGTGGGAATGATGCTATCTTCAGCATATAATTATGGTATGGATAAAACAAGAGCTCTCAGGGGTTCCCAGCCTTTGAACTATAGACCCCTGTAGAGCCTTGGAGATGCTGTGAAGGGTGTGTGAGCTCACAGTTATCCACATAGTGTCTCCAATCTGTTTTGAACATAGAAGCATTGCTGTTTTTTCAGATGTCTGTGGATTCATTTTAAGATTCATTTATTCAACAACTATTGAGCACTAACAAATACACAGCATCAGTTATAGTGGACTGAAGTACAAATGTCCCTGTATTCACTGATCTGATATTCTAGTATGGGTTGAAGAGTAACAGTATATAAAATAAGTAAGTCAAAGTTTGTTGGAGAGTGGTAAGTATTGAGGAAATACTTAGGAAAGTGAAAATATAGGAAATTCAGGGAACTTGCCATGTGGGTGTCTGGGAGAAGAGCATTTCAGGTGAAGGGAACAGCTAAAGGAAAGGCCTGGCAGCCACATGCCTGGTATGGGCAAGGAACAGCATGGAACCCGGTGAGCTGCAGAGGAATGAGGGAAAGGGTAGTAGGGTTGAGAGTAGAGAAGGGAGCAGATCGTGTCAGTCCTTATGCCTTTGCTTTTGGGAAGATGGGGAGTCATTAAAGGATAAGGGCTAAAGAAGGGGGCCAGTGACAAGGCTACTGCAGTCATCCAGGCCAGAGATGATGAAATGAAGGGGTTGTGGGGAGCCGCTGGACTGACTCTGAACAGATTTTGATAGAACAGAGTTAACAAGCTTGGCTGATTAACTTTTGTGGAATGTGAAAGAACGGAAGATAGAAAGAACGACACTGAGATTGTTGGCCTGAGCAGCAGAGGAACAGAATTAACGTGAATTGAAAGGGAGGCTGCCTCAGGGTTGGGAATGGGAGCTTCATCTTGAACGTGTGAAGCTTAATATTAGGCATAAAAGTGGAGATGTCAAGAAGGCAACTTTTGATGGAAAAAATACAAAATGCAAAGTTATTTGAAAAATACTGCTGAATCAATAGTAACTCTTCCAGCACAGTCTAAAAGTAGAACTATTACCATGTTTGTGAGGGGAAAGATATTTACAGAATATTTTGACCTTGAAAAAGGACCTTGTGCCTAGAGAAGGTTGGAAATAGAGATGAGTTCAGGTGACAATTTTCATGGCCAATGAATAATATTTTCCTTTTCTGCTTCTCCTGTTCCTTTAATACATGTTGATTTCAAAATTTGTGGCATCAGATTTTGAAATCTTATTTTTGAACTCGAGAGTTTTTCCTTCTAATTTTTAAATAGAGCTTTCACCTAACACGTGGCAGAATTGTGTTCACTGGCCCAAGTTACTTTATTTTGGAAGGAATTTAGAACGTTCACTTATTACCTGTTCACTTGTTATTTTTTGTGCATCGAACCTGTGCATGTCATTTGATGCTATTTGAGACAACAAAAGAATTGGAAGACAGAGGACATTTTTGCTATGATGGAATCTACAATGTGAGGTCAAGAAACAGATGGTATACCTCATGTGGAAAGATCGCTCCTTCATTGTTACTTTGTTTAAGTAGATGTAATTTTATTAGCATCAATTTGTGACTGGCCATTTCCACATCTGTCCTTTGCAGTCTTACGCCGGGAAATACGTGTCAGCCATTGCGCACCTCATCCATTCCCTCAACCCCGTGCGGGAGCTGAAGATCAACCTGAAAGGAATTGCTATTGGAGATGGATATTTTGATCCTGAATCGGTAGGTGTCTCCTTTTTACTTTCTGTTTTGTCTTTTAGGGAGATTAAGTGAATTTTATCAGATGGAAGTCTCCTCTTAGAGGTCTAATTTTATGAGGGAAATGGGAAATACCAGTTGACTTTATGACTTAAATCTCCTAATTTTTACCAAATGTTTCACTGTATCAATTTACTGTGCCAGCTTCCTTTGGCTGTCAGTGCAAATATGTGTGCGTATTGTGTTGCGTTCTGTTGTGTGTGTTGTGGGGTGTATGTGTGTGTGCATGTAATTATCCTACTTGGGTAACCAGCACAAGATTAACTATTACAAAGGATTATTTCACCAAGCAAGTGGGCTTCCTTAATGTCTTTCTCTCCCTTTGTGGCGCTGATGCGTGTCTTTGTTATCCTCAGCTTATAGGGGGCTATGCAGTGTTCCTGTACCAAATTGGCTTGTTGGATGAGAGGCAAAAAAAGTACTTCCAGAAGCAGTGCCATGAATGCATAGAACACATCAGGAAGCAGAACTGGGTTCAGGCCTTTGAAGTAAGTTCTGGGGGCCCTGTGCTGCCCTTGAGCAATTAAAACCATCTGGGGAGGGGGCAGGTCAGTAGAAACACCTTGGTGCTCAGGCATTTTTTTTGTTAGAGAAGGTTTATCTGTTAATTCTGTTGGAGATTGGGAGGCAAGCTGAGTGGGCTGATAATGAAGAAAAGGTCTGTCTGTGTTTCTTTGAATTTACTTTGGCTATATTTTAAGCCTGAGATCATCTTGGAGTGTTTATCTAACTGTGTCTTTCATTAACTGTTTTGATTTCTTTAAATGCCATGGAGGCCCTCAAGGCAGACCGTATCGTATGGAAATCAGAAGAAAGGCAACCCAGGAAGGAGAGGCATATGCTTCGCCATCTGCTCTAAACCATGTAAAGAGTTTTATATCCCCAAACAGGGTTTCAGCTGGGAGAAATGACCAGTGTCTAACAAATGTCACGTGACACACGTGTCGGGAACAAAGATGATAAAGCGTAGTAATTTGAAACTCTTACAAAGGACCATTGGTATTTGTGCGTATCCTTACATTGCTCGCCTAAAATTAAACTTGAGAATCAATAATTACGTTCTTCACCCTTTTCTTTTCTTTCTTGGTTATTTAAAATGTAAGAATATACTAAATATTAGGATACGGAAAGTTGATTTTTTTTTTTTTTTTTTGGTCAGTGCAGACAGAGCCTTGTGTAAACAATCTCCCTTAGAAGGTTTTATCACCTTTACTACAGAGCCATCGTGTTTGACACAGTAATAAATGAGGCAAGGGCAGAATTTCGAGGACTCTGTTATTAGACACATACTCTGTAACCGTATATCTAACGTCATGATTGTTATTAAAGACTGATATTAATAGTCTTAAGGGCATTGCACATTAGCCAGTTCAGATCAAAGTAGGAGACATAGAACCTTGGAGAGAAGGTGGAAGGTAAGACAGCTATTTTTCATTTTACAAGTAGGGTATCAGGACAGCATCTGAAATCCCCCAAGGCAGTGACTGCCTTGGCCATGGTCTGATAGCGGCTAGCTGTGCAAATAGATGCAGCAAAGGGAGTCCTGAGCCATCTTTCGGAGCTCTACCAGGCTCTGTGTCAGGACACTAAATATCGCTGCAAAGGATGAATTCAGATTTTTCTTGTGCAATTGTAAACACAAAGGAAGAGGGGTCTGCTTGGGGACATGCAGGATCATGTTTCGATTTGCAATGATAGTCTTTTGTAGGCTTTCTGCTGCGGAAGTCAGAGCGGGGGAAAAGCAGTGAAACTTCAGTATTTAGAATTAATACCAATTTTTATGTGGCACGAGACCAATTTGCAAATGAGACATTTGATTTGTTTTTTAAGAAGCACACAGGGATAAAGCAGTGTCAAGAGTAAGAGCATTTGAGAGGCCCACGTTTAGAAAGAAAGCAGAAAGGCCGGGCACGGTGGCTCACACCTGTAATCCCAGCACTTTGGGAGGCCGAGGCGGGTGGATCATGAGGTCAAGATACCGAGACCATCCTGGTCAATATGATGAAACCCCGTCTCTCCTAAAAATACAAAAAGTTAGCTGGGCATGGTGGCGCGTGCCTGTAATCCCAGCTAGTCAGGAGGCTGAGGCAGGAGAATTGCCTGAACCCAGGAGGCAGAGGGTGCGGTGAGCCGAGATCGCACCATTGCACTCCAGCCTGGGTAACAAGAGCGAAACTCCGTCTCAAAAAAAAAAAAAAAAAAAGGCAGAAAGATGACTGCTACTTAATACAGCAGCCTAAACACCTATGGGATTAGTGAAGCTGTAGAAAAGTTCAGGTATGTTGTGCATTCAGAGATAATGAGAACATGACCCACGAGGTTAGTCTCTCCCAAACCAGATACATCAGAAACTGGAACCCCAAATAGGCAAAACTTTTAAAGGCTTGGAATATCTTTCTGACCATTGGTCCAATATCTTGAGTGATGAATTAAAACAAGATCTTTGCTTTTTCAAGGAAAATAGATGAAATGGTTCTTAGGACAGTAAACAACTTGTGGTTGAAATGTGTTTCAATGACTCCAAGGGAAGACTCCAAGTCCTGAAATCTGAGGGAATATAAATGTCAGAATTTGAAGCCTAAAATGATGAACTGTTTGATGCTCTGATCCTTTAAAATGATTTAATTAATCAAAGAGTAGTAACTCAGAGCTGGAGGTACTTGGAGACAGGTCATCTACTGCCCCTATGCATTTTCACACACACACACACACACACACACACACACACACAGGTGAGTGGTGAGACTACTGAGGCCTAGCGGATTGCAATGAATTTCTGAAAGATACACAAATTGATTGTGGCAGGTCGAGGACTGGAATTGTTCCCCCATTTCCACCCTAGTATTTTTCCTATGGTAATTTTCAGGCATTCTATAAAAATCCTGGGATGTTTTAGATATTCTGTAAGATGTAAAATGGCTGAACCTCTGTCCAGTATTACCTCTCTTTCCATGACAATTTTCTGAATCACACATTTCTTAATTTCACAGGTCTTGACTACCCACCTTATTTTTTGACAACAGTTGACTTTTTTTTTTTTTTTTTGACATGGAGTCTCACTCTGTCACTCAGGCTGGAATGCAATGGCGCAGTCTCAGCTCACTGTGACCTCCACCTCCAGAGTTCAAGTGATTCTCCTGCCTCAGCCTCCCAAGTAGCTGGGACTATAGGCACACGCCACCATGCCCGGCCAATATTTTGTACTTTTAGTAGAGGTGTGTTTCACCATGTTGGCCAGGCTGGTCTCAAACTCCTGAGCTCAAGTGATCCGCCCACCTTGGCCTCCCGAAGGGCTGGTATTACAGGCATGAGCCACCGTGCCCAGCCAACAAAGGACTTTTTATAAAAGCAGTTACTCTTTAAAGTTGACTTTATATTCCCATTGGTGTTGAAGATAATTTCTGACAATGAGTTCCAAACATGATGTGTGCATTCCGAATGACCCTGGCCTACGGTGCCTCCTCTGGATGAACAAATTAGAAAAAGACACCGAGTCCTCTGGGGTGACACGGTCCTTGTGGGTTCAGGACTGGGCAAGCAGATGCCTCCATTGTGTGAGGATAAGAGGTGGCCATTTCTCCAGATGCAACCCTGAGCTAGGGTCTCCAGCTCAGCAAGCAGAGCTTTGGCTGGTTCCCTGCCCCTTCTTCCCCTGTTGCCACAGGCGTGGCCATGGAGTACACAGGCTGCACAACCAGATGTGGGGCCCCCCCACAGTGGTAGCATTGCTAGAGAAGGCTTACCACCACCTCCACCCACACCACTTTCTATGGTGATAACACTTGTCATTCCTGGCCTCTAACCCCTTGGTAATAGGAACCTGAATCACTTAAGCTTCTTCATATTTGAAAAAGAACGTGAACACAACAGTGAGACTGTATATGAAATGTTGAAGCCTGGCCAGAAGGAATTGGCAGGGAGAAAGCATTGCAGGCTGACCGCTGGGAGCCAGTGTGTGCGTGGCTGTGTGCAGGCTCAGGAGTCGTGGCCTAATAATCATCTCACTTCTGACATTCTTAGTGGCGTATCCTCGGCAAGTTGCTTAACCTCGTGTCTCAGTTTTCTTACCCATAGAATTAGGATAATACCTTATAACTCCTAAATTTGTACTTCATAGATTGTTTTTGAGATGTGCTGATTTCATTTCTTAGAATCCTTTCATGAGAACTCCTTACAACTTAATACCATCATCAACAACCCGCCTCCATGTCTTCAGCCTCTTCTGTGATCATTTTTTTTCTTGTCATCTTCTTGCTTTGCTGGAAACCTGGCTGTCCCCTGATGATGCTGTGGTCCTTGTGGTTCTCTCTAGTGGGGACTGTTCTCTCTCTCAGCTTCTCGATCCCACTTCGTTCATAGGTAGAATAGGTGTCTCCCTTGCTCATCGTGACTTTCGGATCAGATCATGTTCCCTGCCTTCTCCTAAAGCTTTGCTCTTTGACTCTCATGTCCTCAGAGAGGCCCTCCCACCACTTCCGATTGTGTCTATCTACTAACCCCTGGTTACTCATTTGAATAGCTGAGTTCCTGCCTCCCTTTCTCTCTCTCCAGCATTACACTTGTCATAATTCCTGGTGACTGCAGGATCCACGTTGGCAATCCTTTTAGGACCCGGTCCTTGGTGCCTCAGCCTCCTCTTTTTCAATAATCTTGTTCTCCTCCTCATCTTAGCTGCTGATTCTCATACTCTAAAAAGCCAGCAGCTGATCCACAATCATACCACCTCCTGTTCTAGCTCCCTTCTGCTAATGTAGCAATCTTACAGCCCTGCAACCTCACTGCCTTTCAATTCATTGACCCTCCTGCCTCTCCACTATCTCTAACCCCCTCTAGTCTCTTTTTCTCCTGTCTTCAACCCAGGGTCAGTCGTTCCATACATTTCCAAGCTCAAACCCCTTTTGCACGTCTTCTGATGCCTTTGGCTGAACCACAACCTGGGTCAGTCTGCCTCTCTGCCAGGCTATGCTTGTGTCTGCGCAGCTGGCAATGGCTGGAGGAAAGCGGGCAACCATGCTGACTGCTCTCTCCCTCAGCTGGTGACTGGGTTGTTTAAATGTCAGCAGCCCAGAGATAGCTTCTACCGGCTCCAGGAACCTGTGTCTCTACCATATCCTGCATTTTCTCTCCATGTCCTCTGGTCCATGCTCCATGTTAAGGCACCTTCCCACAAGGCCGACTCCCATAGGCAAGGCCTTTGAGCACGCTGTGTCCTCTGCCTGGAAGCTTCTTTGCCCTAGATATCTGTGTGGCTCTCTTCCTCCTATCCAACATGTTTTTAATGAAATGCCACTTTCCGAGTGAGATCCTCTGTGACCTCCTCTCTACATTGTCCCACACATGCATGCACACACGTGACACTTGCTAATCCTCTTTAGTTTTCTCCTTATTCCATAACATACTCAAGAGTTTGTCACTGTCTACCACATGACATAATTTGCTTAGAAATGCTTGTTGTCCTCCTCTAGAATATAAGCTCCATGGGGAAGGACCATTGGTCTGTTTTGTCGATGTCCGTTTCTCCAATGCCGTGACAGTGTCTAGCACAGAGAAGACGTACAGTAAGTGGGCACTGGATGAAACAATAAAGGAATGAAAAAGTTACTGACTACATGAAAGCAGCAGAACACAGAAGTGTCTGTACATTTTACCACACTGATGAGTTCTTTCTCTCTTTCTCCCTCTCTCCCAACCTAGATAATGGATAAACTGCTCGATGGCATCTTGACAAGTGAGCCTTCTTACTTCCAGAATGTTACAGGATGTACTAGTTACTATAACATCTTACAGTGCACGGTAATGACAACATTTTTAAAACCATAATAATGTTTGCTTAAAACTTTTGGCAAAACCAAACTTCTTTGATGTGGGAAATACTGTAGATGACTTTGTACTAGACCAGCATGGCCAAACTGTACTGCTTGTTGTGGTCTCCTAAGCCGTAGGATCTTTTCCTCACCAGTGTTACAGATGTCACACGCTGAGAATGTATGATGTTTCAGGTAACTCGAAACAACTTCCGATTCACATGATTCTGCCCCAGTAGAGCTTGTTAATAGAGGCTCTTTTGTGAAGGACATAGACCGGGATTGGAGTTCTGGGTCTCAGGTCCCAGAGCTTCACATCTGTTTATGAGTCTCTTGAAAATGCCCACCTTCTTTGATCTGTACTTAAGATGCCTGGAAAATCAAAACTGCCGAAGCCTTAATGAAAATACTTGCTTTGTCTTACTTTTAACTTAAGATGTTTAATGCGTTTAGTATGGCCCTTACTTCAAGCCTTCTGGAATGTTTCTCAGAGTATTCAAGTAGTTTGTTTCATAAAAGTAGGCCAAAGTTGGTATCGTTTGTTAGTCAAAACAGAAGGAGCCAAATTAGGTGTTTGAATTTGTATAATCTTTGTCTAATGCTTACGACAATGCATTCTGGTTTTAAAATCTCCTTATTTATGAACTAGTTTGTAAATAAAGTATAAAGTTAGTTTCAGTGGAATTCGCCAATGCTGCACTTTTGGATTTAGATTCTACCAAGAGAAAAACATATGGTAGACAAGAAAGAAAATTTGTGATTACATCTTTTCTTCTCTACAAAGTAATATATTCACAGTTAGCAAAAACTGTTGATGAAGCACAAAGTTGTCAAACTCAAACCACCTTAACCGTTTTTTAAATACTTGTATAACTTTTTTTTAAAGCATTCACTCCTTTCTTTCTTTCAGTGTAATGATCATTACAGAGACTTTAATGCAGTTTTTAAAAAAAGTCTCATATACAACTTCTCTTCTGTCTTGTGTCCTTCATAATGTATCGTCTCTTTTTACATTTGACATATTTTCCCCTGAAATTATAGTCAATCAAATTTCATGTGTGTATGGTTTTAATAAGCAGCAGAACACAGAAGAGAAATTCTTAGCTTTAAATCCAGCATGGCCCTACCCTGGCCCTTGTGTTCCATTTGACCTTCTTTCCAAAGAGCCACCAACAAAGAGTTAATTGATTTTCATAAACTCACCTCTTGTTTTCTCTATCTTTGCCTCTAGAGGAGTTGCTAATGGGAGTCACACATTGCAAAAGATTAGTTGCTGCAAAAGAAAATCCTGTGTTTGCAAATCACGTATTTGCTCTAAGAGTATCACATCATTCAGATTTGTCATTAGTAAAAAAGATTCCACCTAAATCACCTCAACACCTCCAAGAGTTAAAATTGCAAGAATGGTAACAAGTTAATAGTCCCATCACATTTGTTCATGTTGGATGTGATGAGAAATTCACAGCTTTTCCCAACGTGTGGTACCTGCCACCAATCATGTTCCCTTATGTCTTTCCAATGCCCCCTTCTGCCAGGAACCTGAGGACCAGATTTACTATGAGAAATTTTTGTCACTCCCAGAAGTGAGACAAGCCATCCACGTGGGAAATTGGACTTTTAATGATGGAACTGTAGTTCAAAAGTACTTGAGAGAAGATATACTACAGTCAGTTAAGCCATGGTTAACTGAAATCATGAATAATTATAAGGTAAGAAAGCTACTTCAGTTACTATTTTAGGAACTTTAAGATTACCAGAGCGGAGGTGATTCGTAATTTGACTCCTGCCCTTTTTTTTTTTTTTTTTTTTAATGTGTCACTAACATAAATAAAAACCCCTTCTTTGTTTGATTTCTTTAAATTCAAAGTTTTATATATTTTTAAAATTTAACCACTTTGGGCCAGGCGCAGTGGCTCATGACTGTAATCCCAGAGCTTTGGGAGGCCGAGGTGATGTACCTGAGGTCAAGAGTTTGAGACTAGCCTGGCCAACATGGTGAAACCCCCTCTACTAAAAATACAAAAGTTAGCTGGGCATGGTGGTGTGTGCCTGTAATCCCAGCTACTCAGAAGGCTGAGGCATGAGAATCACTCAAACCCCAAAGGCAGAGGTTGCAGTGAACCAAGATCACACCATTGTACTCTAGCCTGGGCAACAGAGCAAAAACTCGATCTCCTAAATAAATAAATAAATAATTTAGCTACTTTCCCTTAATGAAATTCCCTTTGGCACTTGCGACTTCTCATCCTTTCTTGAGAAAGGAAGAATGGCAGAGGCAAAAAGATGACTGGCCAGTGGAAGAGCCCGATTTCATTTATGTATTGCTTTATTATATTAACCCCGGTGACATTAGGGATAAATGAAGCCAACTGGTTGTTTCAAAAATGCATTTTGCCTAGTGATTGTATTCATTTACTTTACCTACCCACAGTGTTTTCCGTCTCTCCTTTGGTGCTAGGCTGTGAGGTTGATATGATGAGTGAGAAAGGGTCCCTGTATGTTAACTCAAGCCACTATGCTGTCTGGTTGAAATGCTCTGCCTTATTTGCTGCTGGAGGCGCCAGTGGAAAGTGAGGCCACAGAAAAGGAGCTCTGGAGGTTCATGCAAAGACGGCATGGGCCCTAGAACTCCCACTGGGAGGGAAGACACCGAGAGCAAGTGACATGGGGAAAGTCACCCTGTGTATGATTTCTTTCCTGGTACTGCGCTATCAGCTCCTCCTCTGGTCCTCCAGGGCTGTTAGCCTTTACCCGAGGGATGGTCTCTGGGGCAACTTTGAAGGATGCCTGTATTAATGATTGAGGAGACCACCGTTGAGTGATTGACTTCCTCCCTATATCCTGTTTTGGATGAACAAAAATCAGAGCATTCAGCAGCCCATAGGATTTTTGTGTGAATTAAAAAGAAGGTATCCTCTCCTCAAGATACTTTATTTCCATCTTTCAGAAATTGTCCTGATATACTGCTTTAGGTAAAACCAGAGTCTTTACTGCCATTTGCTGGCATGACGAATATACATTTCTACAATGTCTTTGTTAGGAATGGTGTCTGTTAGTATTGTTCAGTGCACAATCTGCAATACCATCCCCCTGGCCAATGCACCCTAACTAGACTGTGGTTTAGAATATTCCAGACCTAGAAGGCCCATTTTCGGGTCCAGCTCCTAGTACAGTGTTGGACATGTAACCATTGTTGACCAATCTAAAACAAACAGACTAGTCTAAGACCAATGGTATGCCAAGCCTGTAAATGGATTATAAACCTGCAAAACTTGATGATATACTTGCTTTCTAGGAAAGAACGGGTCTAATGAGGTCAGGCCAGAGTTTCAGCCATCCTTGTGCTTGGTTTTCTTGGGGACATGGAGTGGCCCTTAGTGCTTCCTGCTTTAAGCCTTCTCAGAGCACCTCCAGATGCTGCTTATCCTCTTCTCTGAGCTCTCAGAAGGCATTGTCTCTACCCCCATGCCTGTACATGACACACACTAATGTGCAGACTCTCAGTCTGATACCCATACTACCACCAGCCTGGACCAGATGTCAGGAATGAGCTAATGAATGAATGAATAGTGCTGTATCAAAAATTCATCTATAAACCTGTCCATAATTTATTAGGTACTTATTAATCACAAATTTATTAAACCAAAAAGAGATTAGCACTCATATCTTAAAGATAATGTTCTATAATATAACATTAAGGAACAGAAAAGTGAGTTTTTTTGAGTGGAAAGCAGATAAGGAAGTACAATATGCATTGAATTTGCTCCCTTGGGAGATATATTTTCTCACTGCACAAATTTCGCTAGAATATGATTCTGTTCTTGGCCATGTGAGGATCGGGTGGGACAAACAGCTTACTTGATGATGTAAACGCTCCTTACATTTTGATTGAGAAAGGAGAATATATCGATTAGAGGTGATCCTGCATTTTGATACTTAAACATTATCTGTCCCTCTTGCCCACGTAACCTAAACCTACCACTATAAGTTCCAATGAAATCAGAATCCAGTATTTTCTAAAATTTCCTTTTTTTTTTTTTTTTTTTTGAGACACAGTTTCAGTGTGTCTCCCAGGCTGGAGTGCAGTGGTGCAATCTTGGCTCACTGCAACCTCTACCTCCTAGGTTCAAGCGATTTTCCTGCCTCAGCCTCCTGAGTAGTTGAGAATACAGGCACATGCCATCATGCCTTGCTGATTTTTTTGTTTGTTTGTTTTTTGTATTTAGTAGAGACGGAGTTTCACCATGTTGCCCAGGCTGTTTTCAAACTCCTGACCTCAGGTGATCTGCCCGCCTTGACCTCCCAAAGTGCTTGGGATTACAGGCGTAAGCCATTGCGCCCAGCATAAACTTGTCAACTTGGAATTGGTTGCCAGTAAAAGAGAAGAGTTTAGTGGTACAGATAAACCATATTTCCATAACGAAAGAGAACAAAATATGCCGCCAATCTAATGCAGACCAAAAAGTGGCTGCCACTAAAACAGACAGCATGTTCATTCACGCAGCTGGTAAAACCCTAAGGATAGCGATTATCTTTGGCTTGTCTGTTAATGATGTTGGACCTCAATGTATATGTAATGGAATCAGAACAACGTAGGTTGGCTTAAAACATTAGTACCATTAAAGTCGTATTTATGTAAGACTCGGGACTAATTTGTCATAGAAAATAGCCTGCCAGTTTCTATTCGTAAGAACATAGAGGTCTTTTTCCAGTACTAGATTGATTTTAGCCAATGTGGAGCATGTCTGCTGGTTGGAGGAAGACCTTCTCGGGTTTCTGGAATTATGTTTTCATGTAGTTTCTGTATAAAAATTAGCTTCTTTGTGAACTATGTTAGTTTCTGTGTAAACTACATGAAACATAGTCATCTTATAATGATGTACAGGAGATGCATACTCAAAAGTCATTTTCCTTTCAGTAATTTCAGATGTTTGGGTGGTATGTTGAAATATCATATTGGCAGCTTCCAAAATAACTAGAATGAGGAAGAATCTGTTGGGCTGTTTGAATTCTTCAGGACTGAATGAGGTCAAAACATGATCAGGACTTTTAGGAATTAGCTGGTTAATAGACTATGGTGATTATGAACATGTTCTTAAGTTGCACATCCTGAGTTTGAGTTCTGGTTACACCATTCACTGGCTATGCTTCTTTGGGAAACAAAACTTAAACGCTCTGTGCTTTGGCTTCCTTGTCTATAAAACAGGAATAAAAACAGTATTTTTGTGTTAGTTTCTGTGAGGTTTAAATGAGATTATATATGTAAACACACTTAGAAGAGTGCCTGGTGGTTAAAAGGTGTAAGTAGAAGTCTTTAAGATCTTGCTACGATGCAAAGTTAAACAAGAAACCCTGGAAAACACCAAAATAAAAAAGAATCGACAGGCTTCCAGTTTCCAGTCCAGTGCGTAAGGAGCTTAGAAGTCTCCACTCCATTTTAATGACAATAAAAAGCCAAACACACTGAAAATCAGTCAAAAACTCTTCTTATATTTGTCAGATAACTGAGGTCACAGGGCCAACTGCTACTCTCTGAAATTAGAGAGACAGGTGAATATAGGGAGTCACAACTTAACAGAAGCAAACTCCTAAGTAGAAACGTGAACTGTAATTGATAAATTACTAGAGGCTCCATAGGAACAAGGCTGAGAGTTAAAAACACCATGGGTGGCAGTGGAGTTGGGGGGAACACTCAGGGAAAGGTCATTTGTAAATGACCTTTATTATGTTGAGGGACTTTTCTTGTATACCCAAACTGTTGAGAGTTTTTCTCAAGAAAGGATTTTGGATTTTGCTGAACACTTTTTGTGTCAGTTGAGATGATAATGTGGTTTTGTCTTGCAGTCTGTGATGTGTCATTTTGATTGACTTGCCTGTGTTAAACCAGTCTTGCATGCTAAGAGTAAATCTCACATGATCATGCTGTAGAATCTTTTTGATGTATTGTTGAATTTGGTTTGCTAATATTTTATTGAGAATTTTTGCATGAATGTCAGAGTTACTGTCTTGCAGTTTTCTTTCTTCTTGTGATATCTTTGCCTGGCTTAGGAATCAAGATAATACTTGACAAAAAAAAATCTATGATTAATATGCTAAGGACTTTAATGGAAAAAGTAGACAACCTGCGAGAACAGATGGATATTGAAGATAGAGAAATGGAAAGTATAAGAATCAAAAGGAACTGCTAAGAGATCAAAAACACTGTAACAGAGATAAAGAATGTCTTTGGTGGGCTCACTAGTAGACTGGACACAGCTGAGCCAAGAGTAGCATGAGGATGTAATAAATAGAAGCTTCCAAAATGGAAAAGTAAAGAGAACAAAGAATTTAAAAAAAAAATTGAATATCCTTAACTATTCAATAACTACAAAATATTAACTATTCAATAACTACTACTATCCTTAACTATTCTGTAACTACAAAAGATGTATCATACACATAATGGGAATACCAGAACCAGAATAAAGAGAAGGAAATGGAAGCAATATTTAGAGCAATAATGATTGCAAACTTGCCTAGATTAATGCCAAACAGCAAACCACACATCCCAGAAACTGAGAATGCATGGAGCTGGATAAATACTAAAACAAAATAACCAAAAAAGGAGAAAAGTCATATGGAAACTTCAAAAATACCAAATATAAAGAAAATCTCAGAAGAAGCCAAAGGGAAACAAAACCTTACCTATGGAGAAGCAAAGGTAGGAATTGCATCTAGGTTCTCCTCAGAAATCATGCCAACAAGAAGAGAATGGAGCAAAATACTTAAAAGTGTTGAGAGACCAGAACCCACCAACTTAGAATTCTGCACCCTGCAAAAGTATTCCTCAAGAGTAAAAGATAAAGACTTTCTCAAGCAAACAGGAATTAAGAGAATTTGTTGCTAGCAGACCTTCTTTGTAAGAAATGTTAAAATAGGTTTTCAAAGAGAAGATAAGTGATACATGTCAGAAACTTACATCTATATAAAGAGAAGAAGAGCACTGGCTAATGATTAAATGAAGATGACATGATTATGTAGGAAATCCAAAGGAATTGACAGAAAACCTCTTGGAATTAATGAGTGATTAATCTTAACAAGGTTGCAGGATATAAGATTAATGTATAAAATGTAATCACTTTCCATGTACTCCCAATAAACAGGTGAAATTTGCAATTAAAACACAGGACTTTTTACATTAGTACCCTCCAAAAATGAAAAACTTAGGCATAAATGCAACAAAATGTGTATAAGATCTATATTAGGAAAACTACAAAATGCTGATAAAAGACATCAAAGAGCAACTAATAGTTGGAGAAATACTTTGTGTTCATGGATAGGAAGACTCAATATTGTCAAGATGCCAGTTCTTCCCAACTTGATCCATAGATGCAATATAATCCCAGTCAAAATCTGAGTAACATTTTTTGGATATGGAGAAATTGATTCTAAAGATGCTATGGAGAGGCAAAAGACCCAGGATAACCAACACAATATCGAACAAGAGGAAAAAAGTTGGCAGGTTGACATTACCCAACTTCAAGACTTACCATAAAGCTACAATAATTAAGACATTAATTATTGTAGTAAGTATGGCATTGGCAAAAGAATAGGCAAATAGCTTGATGGACTAGATAGAGATCCTAGAAATATACACTATATAAATGACTATATATGTAAATAGAGTCAACTGATCTTTGACAAATGAGCAAAGGTAATACAATGCAGTGAAGATAGTCTTTACAGCAAATGGTGCAGGAACAGATGGATAGATCCACATAAAAAACCAAAATAATCTAGACACAGATCTTACACTTCTCATAAAAATGGTCTTAGCATGGATTATAGATCTAAAGGTAAAACATAAAACTGCAGGATTTGTAGACATTAACTTAGGAGAGAACCTAAAGGACCCTGGGGTGTGGTGTTGATGTTTTAGACACAACGTTAAAGGAACAGTGCATGAAAGAAAGAATTCAGAAGCTGGACATCATTAAAATTAATATCTTCTGGCTTACAGAAAACGATGTCAAGAAAAGGAGAAGATAAGCCACAGACTGGGAGAAAATATTTGCAAAAGACACATCTGATAATAGACTGTTAATTAAAATATATTTTTGAAAACCCTTATAGCTCAACAATAAGAAAATGAACAACCCAGTGTAGAAATGGGCAAAAGACCTAGGCACCTCACCAGTGAAAATAATGGTAAGTTAACATATGGAAAGATGTTGGCTGGGTGCCCCTGACTCATGTCTACAATACCACCACTTCAGGAGGCCAAGGTGAGAGGATCGTCCAGGAGTTTGAGATCAGGCTGGTCAACATAGAGAGATCCTACAAAATAACATTAATTAAATCTCTACAAAACGCAATTAATTAATTAGCTCAGTGTGGTGGTTTGCACCTCCTATAGTCCTAGCTGCCTGAGAGGCTGAGGTGGGAGGATCACTTGACCCCTGGAATTCAGGGTTGCAGCAAGTCGTGATTGTGCCACTGCACTCTAGCCTAGGCAACAGAGTGAGATCTTGTCTCAAAAAATAAAAAAGAGAAGATGTTCAACATCATATGTCATTAGGGTGTTACAAATTAAAGCCATGAAACCCCACTTCCAGGCCTGTTAGAACAGCCAAAATCCAAAATGCCAACTACACTAAATGCTTGCAATGATGTGGAGCAATAGGAATTCTCATTCTGATGGGAATACAGAAATGCTACAGCCACCTTGGAAGACAGTTTGAAAAATTCTTACAAAACTTAATACGCTCTCACCATACCATTCAGCAGTCACGCTCTTTGATATTTACCCAAATAAATTGTAAACTTGTGTTCACAATAAATCTGCACAGGAATATTTATAACAGCTTTATTCCTAATTGCTAAAACTTGGAAACAACCAAGATGTTCTTCAGTAGGTGAATGAGTAATTAAACTGTAGTCCAGACCATGAAATTGTATTCAGTGCTAAAAACAAATGAGCTATTGAACCATGAAAAGACATGTAGAAAACTTAAATGCATGTTTGAGTGAAAGAAGCAATCTGAAAAGACTACATACGGTATGATCCCAACTATAAAGACAAAACTGTGGAGTCAGTGGTTGCCAGGAGTTGGGAGAGCGAGGGATCAATAGGCACAGCATAGAGGATTTTTAGGGCAGTGAAGCCATTCTGTATGATACTACAATGGTGGATACATGATATTATGCGTTTGTCAAAACCCATGGACTGTATAACACCAAGAGTGAGTTCTAATGTGAACTATGGACTTCAGGGTATTTGATGACGTTTCAATGTAGTTCTGTTAATGTAACAAATACCTCACTGTGGTGAGGGATAGTGATAGTGGAGGAGGTTGTATGGGAGAGGGCATAAGGGGTGGATGGGAATTCTGTGCTTTCCACTCAATTTGCTAGGAACCTAAAACAGCTCTGAAAAACAAAGTTCATTAATTTACATTTTTCAAGTTTATTTCCTAGTAAAGGGGATAGATACTAGTATATTTGATAAAGGGTAGAATGAATTCCCACATCCGGCAGACAGATACAATAGACTCTCTGAAGGAAAATACAACTAAAGTACAACTGAATTCAGGATAAATTACAACGAACATAATTGTAATGCCTTTAATAAAATACAAGTGGATCTGATAACATAACACCAGAAAAACAAGAGGCAGAGAACGGAATCCTGTGAGCAAGAACAATAAGGCAGGGTGGCCCTGGGAACCAGTGTCCTCCGTGCTGCAATTGGCAGCTGGGCTGTGGGCCCAAGTAATGTGAGGCTGCTGACCTGAGAGCCCAGCACCAGGGCTGGGACGCGTGGAGGGCCCAAATCGGTCCCATGTTGCTAGAAACTCTGGCAACTAGCAGCAGCAAATATACAAAACTTAGAGGTGGGGCTGGGCATGGTACCTCATGCCTCTAATCTCAGTGCTTTGGGAGGGTGAGGCAAGCAGATCATGAGGTCAGGAGTTTGAGACCAGCCTGGCCAACATGGGGAAACCCCATGTCTATTAAAAATACAAAAATTAGCCAGGCATGGTGGCGAGTGCCTGTAATCCCAGCTACTGGGGAGATACTGAGGCATGAGAATCACTTGAACCCAGGAGGCAGAGATTGCAGTGAGCTGAGATTGTGCCACTGCACTCTAGCCTGGGAGACAGAGCGAGACTCCATGTCAAAAAAAAATTAAAAAGGAACATTTATAAAGAAGAAACAGAGAGGAATTGCTTGAACCCAGGAAGCAGAGGTTGCAGTGAGCCAAGATTGCACCACTGCACACCAGTTTGGGTCACAGAGTGAGACTCCATCTCCAAAAAATAAGTTAAAAAAAAAAAAGCGTAGAGGTGTGTAGTCTATCAGATTTTTCAAAAATGTAAAAAAGTATTAAAAAATTATAACAAAAATGTAAACTCGTAATCAAAAGTCATCTAACACAAAAGTAAATAGGCTATAGGCTGTGAATAAACAGAAATAATTATAAGAGATGAAGATAGCCAAGGCACTTTCAGATATAGGAAATATGAGATATAACTATGTCTGAAATATTTGAAGGCATAAAAATATTACAAACAAGCAATAAATGAGAAATATTAAATATGGTGAGGCAAATTTGAAAGAAAAAATTGTAATAGTTAAAAATAAATGATACAGTTGTTGAATTTAAAACTGAGTGCATGGATTAAAGAGTAATTAGACACTGCTGAAGATAAATTAATGAATCAGAAGATTGAGCTGAAGAAAATACCAAAATGGAACACAGGAAGAAAAGAGATAAAAAGTTTTAAGGGAAGATTAAGCGACATTAAGAAGAGAATAACATATGTCTAAGTAGAGTCATAGAAGGTATAAACAGAATGAAAAAAAATTTTGAAGAAACAGTGGCTGTAAATTTGTAATATCTGATAAAAGTTATGAATGCACAGACACATGTACTGAAGCACATAAACAGCAGTGGGAGAGAGAAAAGAAATTGATATTTTAGCTGGTTTTAATGAAATTGAACAATAGCAAAAAGCAAAGAGAATGTTTTAAAAGGCCAGAAAGAAAAGGCCGTCTACAAAAGGAGGAAATTCAGACTGACAGAGACTTATCAATGACAGCAATGGAAGGCATAATATATTCAAAGTGCTAAAATGAGATAATCTAGAACCATATTTCAAGTAAAATGGTGAAATAAAAGTATTTTCAGATTTAGCGATCATTTCAAGTGCATTTAGAGTCAACAGATTTTCACTAAAGGAGGTTCTAAAGAATATATTTTAGGAAAAATGAATTATTCCAGAATTATTACAGGAAGAAAATCTGAAATACAGGAAGAAATACTATAGAAATTGATAGAAATGGTATTTTATCAATGTTAATTTTCTGGTTTTAATCATTGTACAGTGGTTATGTAAATTGTAACATTTGTTAAGGCTATGTAAAGCATACACTACTAAAAGATTTTGTTTGCTTTGTTTAGTGACAGGATCTTGCTCTATCACTTAGGCTAGAGTGCAGTGGCATGGTCATAGCTTACTGTCTCGAACTCCTGGGCTGAAGCTGTCCTCCAGCCTCAGCCCTCCCAAGTAGCTGTTTACAGGCATGTGCTGGCTAATGTTGTTTCTTTCTTTCTTTCCCTTTCTCCCTTTCCCTCCCGCTTCCCTCTTCCTCTCTCTCCAGTCTCTCCCTCCCTATCTCTCTCTCTCTGTTTCTCTCTTTTTCTCTTTCTTTCCTTTTAGAAATGGGGTTTTGTTCTATTGCCCACAAACTCCAGGCGTTTGTGTGGACATATGTTTTTCATTCTCTTGGGTAGATACATACCTAAGAGTGGAATTATGGGGTCACATGTCAACTGTATATTTAACATTTTCAAGAACTGCCAAACTGTTCATTGCAAAGTACCTGGGCCATTTTACAATTCCACCAAAATGGATGAGTTCCAGTTTCTCCACATGCTTGTCGGCACTTGTTATTGTCTGACATTTTGATTCTAGTCATCCTAGTGATGTAAAGTGCTATCTCTTTGAGCTTTGATTGGCATTTCCCTAATGACAAACGATTAGCTTCTTTCTGTGTGCTTTTTTATTGTTCATTTTTTGGGGGGGGGGGAAATGTCTATCCAAATACTTTGCCCATTAATAGGGTTGCTAATTAATTGGGTTATTTGCCTTTTATTGAGGTGTGAGAGTTATTTATGTATTCTGAAAGTCCCTTATGATTTGCAAATATTTTTCCTATTCTCTGGCTTGTCTTTTCATTTTCTTGATGTTGCCCATCAAAGTCCAAAAGTTTTAATTTTGATAAAGTCCAATTTGTCTGTGTTTTCTTTCACCATGTATGCTTTTTTTTTTGGAAAAAAAAAAAAAAAAAAAAAAAAACCTGAATCTTAATTTTATTTCATTTTAGTTAAATTTGGGTTTAAAAACTAATACTCAAGTTGGTTATTGGAAAACATTCAGGTATTCACAATTTGGGTGTGTGAATTTACTTGAATTTCCTTTTTTTCTGACTCTATTTTATAAAATCTTTTTTCCCATAGGTTATTAGGATACAGGTAGTATTTGGATACATGGGTAAGTTCTTTAGTGGTGAATTGTCAGATTTTGGTGCACCCGTCACACGAGCAGGATACACCACACTCTATTTGTAGTTTTTTATCCTTTTCCCTCTTCTCACCCTTCCCCCAGGTCTCCAAAGTCCGTTGTATCATTCTTATGCCTTTGTGTCCTCATAGCTTAGCTCTTATGTATAAGTGAGAACATACAATGTCTGGTTTTCCATTCCCAAGTTACTTGACTTAGAATAATAGTCTCCAGTCTCATCCAGGTCACTGCAAATGCTGTTAATTCATTTTCTTTTTATGGCTGAGTAGTAGTCCAGTGTGTGTGTGTGTGTGTGTGTGTGTGTATGTGTATGTGTACATATGTATAAGTGTATATATATATATCTCTCTCTCACAGTTTCTTTATCCACTCATTAATCGATGGGCATTTGGGTTGGTTCTACGATTTTGCAGTTGTGAATTGTGCTGCTATAAACCTGTGTGCAAGTATCTTTTTCATATAATGACTTGCTTTCCTCTGGGCAAAAACCCAGTATGAAATTGCTGGATCAAATGGTAGATCTACTTTTAGTTCTTTAAAGAATCTCCACACTGTTTTCCATAGTGGCCGTACTAGTTTACATTCGGACCAGCAGTGTTCACCACATCTACGCCAACATCTACTGTTTTTTGAGTTTTTGATTATGGCCATCCTTGCAGGAGTAAGGTGCTATCACATTATGGTTTTAATTTGCATTTCCCTAATCATTAATGATGTTGAGCATTTTTTCGTGTGTTTGTTGGCCATTTGCATATTTTCTTTAGAGAATTGTCTATTCATGTCCTAAGCCCACTTTCTGATAGGATTGTTTGGGGTTTTTTTGTTGTTTGTTTGTTTTACTGATTTGAGTTTGTTATAAATTCCCGATATTACTCCTTTGTCAGATGCATAGATTGTGAAGATTTTCTCCAACTCTGTGGGTTGTCTGTTTACTCTGCTAACTGTTCTTTTTTGCCATGCAAAAACTCTTTAGTTTAATTAAGTCCCAGCTATTTATCTTTGCTTTCATTGCATTTGCTTTGGGGTTCTTGGTCATGAAATCCTTGCCTACGCCAGTATCTAGAAGGATTTTTCCAATGCTGTCTTCCATAATTTTTACCGTTTCAGGTCTTAGATTTAAGTCCTTAATCCATCTTGAGTTGATTTTTGTGTAAGGTGAGAGATGAGGATTCAGTTTCATTCTCCTACATGAGGCTGGCCAATTACCCAGCACCATTTGTTGAAAAGGGTGTCGTTTCCCCACTTTGTTTTTGTTTGCTATGTCGAAGATCAATTGGCTGTAAGTATTTGGGTTTATTTCTGGGTTGTCTATTCTTCCTGTTGGTCTATGTGCCTATTTTAATACTATTACCATGCTGCTTTGGAGACTATGGCCTCATAGTATAGTTTGAAATCAGGTTGTATGATGCCTCTATATTTTTTCTTTTTGCTTAGTCTCGCTTTAGCTATGTGGACTTTTTTTTTGGTGTTGGGGGGAGGTTCATATGAATTTGCTTTTCTAATTTCGTGAAGAATGATGGTATTTTGGCTTTTCTAATTTGCGAAGAGCGATGGTATTTTGATGGAGATTGCGTTGAATTTGTAGATTGCTTTTGGCAATATAGTCATTTTCACAATATTGATTCTACTTATCCATGAGCATGGGATGTTTCTATGTGTTTGTGTCATCTATGATTTCTTTCAGCAGTGTTTTGTAGTTTTTCTTACAGAGGTCTTTCACCTCCTTGGTTAGGTATATTCCTAAGTATTTTATTATTATTATTATTTTGTAGCTATTGTAAAAGGGGTTGAGTTCTTGATTTGATTTTCTGCTTGGTCACTATTTATAGAAGAGCTCCTGATGTGTGTACTCTAATCTGGTATCCAGAAATTTTGTCAAATTATTTTATTAGTTCTGGGAGTTTTCTGGAGGGGTTGTTGGGGTTTTCAAGGTAGTCATATCAGCAAACAGTGACAGTGTGACTTCCTCTACCAATTTGGATGCCTTTTATTACTTTCTCTTGTCTGATTGCTGTGGCTAGGGTTTCCAATACTGTGCTGAAGAGGAGTGGTGAGAATGGGCATCCTTGTCTTGTTCCACTTCTCAGAGGAAATGTTTTCAACTTTTCCCCAGTCGGTATTATGTTGGCTGTGGGTTTATCATAGATGGCTTTCATTATATTGAGGTATGTCCCTTGTATGCTGATTTTGCTCAGAGTTTTAAGCATAAAGGGATGCTGGATTTTGTTGAATGCTTTTTCTGCATCCATTGAGATGATCATGTGATTTTTGTGTTTTAAATCTGTTTTTGTGGGTGTATCACATTTATTGACTTGTGCATGTTAAACCATCCCTGGTATGAAACCAACTTGATCATGGTGGATTATCTTTTTGATATGTTGCTGGATTTGGTTAGCTAGTATTTTGTTAAGGATTTTAGTGTCTATGTTAATCAGGGATATCAGTCTGTAGTTTTCTTTTTTGGTTATGTCCTTTCCTGGCTTTGGTATTAGGGTGATGCTGGCTTCATAAAATGAATTAGGGAGGGTTCCTTCTTTCTCTGTCTTGTGGAATGGTGTCAAAAGGGATTGGTATCAATTCTTCTTTGAATGTCTGGCAGAATTCTGTGTGAATCCATCTGGTCCTGGACTTTTTTTTGTTGGTAAGTTTTTAATTACCATTTCAATCTCACTGCTTGTTATTGGTCTCTTCAGGGTATCTAATTCTTCCTGATTTAAGCTAGGAGGTTTGTATTTTTCCAGGATTTTATCCATCTCTTCTACGTTTTCTAGTTTATGTGCATAAAGGTGTTCATAGTAGCCTTGAATGATCTGCTATATTTCAGTGGTGTCAGTTGTAACCGCTCCCATTTTGTTTCTTAATGAGGTTATTTGGGTTTTTATTCTTCTTTTCTTGGTTAATCTTGCTAATGGTCTATCAATTTCATTTATCTTTTCAAAGAACCAGCTTTTTTTTTTTTTTCATTTATCTTTTGCATGTTTTTGTTTCAATTTCATTTAGTTCTGTTCTGATTTTGGTTAATTCCTTTATTCTGGGTTCAGGTTTGGTTTATTCTTGTTTCTCAAGTTCCTTGAGGTATGACCTTAGAATGTCATTTTGTGTGCTTTAAGTCTTTTTGATGTAGGTGTTCAGGGCTATAAACTTTCCCTTAGCACTGCCTGTGCCGTATCCCAGAGGTTTGGATAGGTTGTGTCATTATTGTCCTTCAGTTTGAAGAATTTTTAAATTCCCATACTGATTTCATTTTTGACCCCATGATCATTCAGGGGCAAGTTATTTAATTTCCATGTATTCGCATGGTTTCAAAGGTTCCTTTTGGGGTTGATTTCCAGTTTTATTCCACTGTGGTCTGAGAGGGTGCCTGATATAATTTCAGTTTTCTTAAATTTATTGGGGCTTGTTTTGTGGCCTATCATTTGGTCTATCTCGGTGAAAGTTCCATGCACTGTTGCATAGAATGTGTATTCTGTGGTTGATGGATGAAATGTTCTGTATATAGCTGTTCAGTTCATTTGTTCCAAGGTATAGTTTAAATCCGTTGTTTCTTTGTTGACTTTCTGCCTACTGCTGTTAGTGGAGTATTGCAATCCCCCACTATTATTGTGTTGCTGTCTCATTTCTTAGGTATATTAGTAATTGTTTTATAAATTTGGGAGCTCCAGTGTTAGGTGCATATATGTTTAAGATTGTGATATTTTTCTGTTGGACCAGGTTTTTTACCATTATATAATGTCCCTGTTTGTCTGTTTTAACTGCTCTTGCTTTAAAGTTTTTGTCTGGTATAAGAATAGGTGTCCCTGCTCACTTCTGGTGTCCCTTTGCATGAAATGCCTTTTTCTGCCCCTTGATGTGAGTCCTTATGTATTAGGTGAATCTCCTGAAGGCAACAGATAGTTGGTTGATGAGTTCGAATCCATTTTACAGTTCTGTATCTTTTCAGTGAAGCATTTGAGCCATTTGCATTCAATGTTCGGATTAAGATATGAGGTACCATTACATTCATCATGCTATTTGTTGCCTCTGTACCTTGGCTTTTTGGTTTTGGTTTTTGCCTTTTAATTTGTTTTGTTTTATAAGCCCTGTGTGATTTATACTTTAAAGATACTCTGTTTTGATGTGTTTCCAGGATTTGTTTCAAGATTTAGAGCTCCTTGTAGCACTTCTTGTAGTGGTGGCTTGGTAGTGGCAAATTCTCTCAGCAATTTTTGTCTGAAAAAGACTGAATCTTTCCTTCATATATGCTGTTTAGTTTCACTGGATACAAAATTCTTGGCTGATAATTGTTTTGTTAGAGGAGACTGAAGATAGGGCCTGAATCCATTCTAGCTTGTATGGTTTCCGCTGAGAAATCGCCTGTTAATCTGATAGGTTTTCCTTTATAGGTTATCTGGTGCTTTTGTCTCACAGCTCTTAGGATTCTTTCCTTCATCTTAACTTTAGATAACCTGATGACAGTGTGCCTAGGCACTGATCTTTTTGTGATGAAGATCATTTCCCAGGTGTTCTTTATGCTTCTTGTATTTGAATGTCTCTGTCTCTAGCAAGGCCCGGGAAGTTTTCCTCGATTGTTTACTCAAATCTGTTTTCCAAACTTTTAGATTTCTCTTCTTTCTCAGGAATACCAACTATTCCTAGGTTTGGTCATTTAACATAATCCCGGACTTCTTGGAGGCTTTGTTTATATTTTTATACTCTTTTTTTGTCTTTGTTGTACAGGGTTAATTTGAAGACCTTTTCTCCAAGCTCTGAATTTCTTTCCTCTATTTGTTCAGTCATACTGCTGAGATTTTCCAGAGCATTTTGCATTTCTGTAAGTGCGCCCAATGTTTCCTGAAGTTTTGATTGTTTTTTTCTTTATGCAACCGATTTCCGTCTACTTCTTGTATTGTTTTTTGTTGTTGTTGTTTGTTTTTGTTTTGGAGTTCCTTGCATTGGGCCTTCCCTTTCTCTGGTACCTCCCGGATTAGCTTAATAACTAACCTCCTGAATTCTTTTTCAGGTAAGTCAGGGATTTCTTCTTGGTTTGAATCCATTTTTGGTGAGCTGGTTTGATTTTTGGGGAGTATTAAAGAGCCTTATTTTGTCGTGTTACCAGAGTTGATTTTCTGGTTCCTTCTCATTTGGGTATGCTCTGTCTGAGGGAAGGACTAGGGCTGAAGGCTGTACTTCAGATTCTTTTGTCCCACTGGGTGGGGGTGTTCCCTTGATGTGGTACTCTCTCCTTTTTCCTATAGTTGTGGCTTCCTGTGAGTCAAGCTGCAGTGATTCTTACCTCTCTTCTGGGTCTAGCCACCCAGCAAGTCTCCCAGGCTCCGGGCTGGTACTGGGGGTTGTCTGCACAGAGTCTTGCAATGTGAACCATCTATGGGTCTCTCAGCCGTGGATACCAGCACCTGCTCTGGTGGAGGTAGCAGCGGGTGAAATGAACTCTGTGAGAGTTCTTAGCTTTGGTGGTTTAATGTTCTGTTTTTGTGCTGATTGGCCTTCTGCCAGAAGGTGCCACTTTCCAGAGAGCATCAGCTGTGGTAGTATGGAGAGGAACCAGTAGTGGGCAGGGCCCTAGAACAACCATGAGTATATGCTCTTTGTCTTCAGCTATCAGAGTGGGTAGGGAAGGCCCATCAGGTGGGGCAGGGCTAGGTGAGTCTGAGCTCAGACTCTCCTTGGACAGGTATTGCCACAGCTGAGCATTTGTGGTGTCTCCCAGGTGCTGCGGGAGCAGTCCACTTCCTTCAGAGGGTCTGTGGGTCCTCTCAAGATTCCTGGTTTCTTCTTGCAGTTGTTCTGAAGCGATGCAAGCCTCCACACCCTGCTCTGTCGGTCCAAGTTGGTGCTGCAGTCTCTATTTTATAAAATTTTAACACAGATCAAGTGTTTCTGAGGAAAATGTAGCATCCAAATTGAAATGTAAAAGGGCAAAATATAGGATCTTAAAGACTTAGTATTAAAAAAAAGTAAGGTATCTCACTAGTCATTTTTATACTAGTTAACATGTTGAAATTAGAATCTTTTGAAGACATTGGGTTAAATAAAATGTAGTTTTGAAATGAATGACACCCTTTCTTTTTACTTTTTTTTAAACGAGTGGTTTCCAATAAATTTTAAAATTCCTATTGACCTGATAAATCTACTGGAAAGCATCACTTGTGCTTTTGATGTCATACCCAGCAAACCACTGCCTAACCCAAGGGAACAGAGATTTAGTCCTGTTTTCTTCCAGGAGTTCTGCAGTTTTCACACTTACTTTTTATCAACAAAAATTAATAAACTTAGCTAGGTGCAACAACATGATGACTCTTACAAACATAGTGTTCAGTGAACAAGGCATGTCACAGATTATAAATAGAAGAAAGCACAAAAACAAAAATCATTTATTATTTTGAGATACATACATATATTGTGAAACTTTTTTCAAAAGTTAGGAAATTCTGTATCCAAACTCCAGGATAGTGAATATCTCTGCCCAGACGAAAGTTGGGACTGGGATAGGGAAGAAGTACACTGGGTAGCTTCAATAGTATTGATAGCATAGAAGTTCTTGAGGTGGATGGTGCATTCGTGGATATCTGTTTATTGTTAAGCTCCCTAACTTACAGATATGTAGGCTAGGAAATAAGGTTGTTTTTGTTTTGTTTTGTTTTGTTTTGTTTTGAGACAGGGTCTTGCTCTGTCACCCAGTCTAGAGTGCAGTGGCATGATCTCAGCTCACTACAGCCTCCACCTCCCAGGTTCAAGGGAATCTTGAGTCTCAGCCTCCCAAGTAGCTGGGACTATAGGCATCCACCACCACGCCCAGCTAAGTTTTGCATTTTTAGTAGAGACAGGGTTTCACCATGTTGCCTAGGCTGGTTTTAAACTCATGACCTCAAATGATCTGCCCACCTTGGCCTCCCAAAGTACTAGGATTACAGGCATGAGCCACCATGCCCAGCCAGTAATAAGATTTTAAAGGAGGCAAACTGTGAATAGTGCTCTTCAGAGATTTAATTGACCATTCTGTGAGCATTTGGTCTGCTCTGTATGGCAATGCCTTTAAAGTGTCTCAGCATGCTACAATGAAGTAGGAAGCATTCCGGTGGAGGCAAAATCACTGATCCACCCTCATGGGGAATCCCATAAGTTTTTCTCATGGACACAAAATGATGACACAATCCAAAATAGTAGGTAACTAAAATCATCTTTTCTGCCTGGCTCTACCTGCTCATTGGTGGGCAGCTGATTTACCTTGCACGTCTTATTCTGTTACCTGTCCCTTATGGTAGCATTGAAATGCATTCAATTTCAGAAGCCTCGCTGCTTGGAACTTAGAATTTCCCTTTTACTTTCTAATCTGTAAAATGCTATCTCATGGACAGTGAGCATTATGAAGGCAGCAGCGTTACCTGTCTTGTTCACCACTGTATACTCAGGGCCTAGCACAGTGCTGGGTGCAAAATAGACTCTCAGTAACCTGTAAGAAATGAAAGAATAATTTTCATAGGAACAAAAAAGGTTTTGATGGGGAGTAAGTGTTGCTTAATACATTTGACTTTTTAAATTTTCCCTTTCCCAACCATTCTGAAACTGCGCTTCCACTACAACTGTGGTTCTAATCGCTCCCTTTGCATTAAAAACACTTGAGGAGCTCTAAAAACTCTGAATCAGGCCCACTCCACCAAAGATTCTGATTTAGCTGCCTTCTATAGCGACCAGCACACAGCAGTGTGCAATGAAGTTGGAAGGAAGGAAAGAAAGGATGGAATGATAGAAGGAAGACAAATGGCTTGCTCATTTATACTATAAACCATCTTTACAATTAACTTATATTCAATTATAACTGCAGATAATCTACCTCAAGTACCATATATTCCCTAGTCTTTTCAGCAGCATTAAAAAAATGAAAATGCACTCTCATACTTTGATTGTAAGATGTATCCTGATTTTTAAAATAATTAAACGTGGTGATGGGAGGATCCAGGAAATGCAACTCACAGTCTATAGGAGCTTTTGGCTTTGAATCCTCTGCTCTTCGTAGAGGTCCCCTGGTCCCATAGTTTTTGTGATAAAGGAGTTACACTGTTACTGTTTTTCTTGAAGATGCTGAAAATGTTTTTCAACCCCCTTTTCTCTGTCTGGTTATAGTTCCTGCCTTGCTTAAAAAACATATGTGCTGTATTTTCAAAGACTGTGTGTGTGTCTGCGTGTGTGTGTGTGTGCGCGCGTGCACGTGTGCACCATGTGGGTGTCTCTGGATTTGAGGTTGTTCCTAAGTGGTCTGGAAGGTCACTGCAGTTTTAAGAGGAGCCATCTCCAAATGCCAATTCTTACTTGCACTTATTGTGCTTTTAAAGGTTAAATTGCCTTCAAGCAGGGCTTAATATGTTGTATTTAAAAGTTCATCTGGCTGGGTGCAGTGGCTCATACCTGTAATCTCAGCACTTTGGGAGGCTGATGTGGGTGGATCACAAGGTCAGGAGTTCGAAACCAGTCTGGCTACTATAGTGAAATCCCGTCTCTACTAAAAATACCAAAAATTAGCTGGGCATGGTGGTGCATGCCTGTAATCCCAGCTACTTGGGAAGCTGAGGCAGGAGAATTGCTTGAAGCAAGGAGGTGGAGGTTGCGGTGAGCCAAGATCACGCCACTGCACTCCAGCCTGGATGACTCCTTCTTAAAAAAAAAAAAAAAAGGTTCGTATAGTCAGGAAATGGTAAATATAAAGTTACATTTCCCTGTCACTTATCATTCTACAGCTCATTAAATTTCACCTAATTGCATCTTCAGGATTCAGGATGTTAACGTTTTTCAGCTTTACTACCAGACTGAAATCTTAACACCCGGGTCATTAGAGTTTTATTTACTTATCCCAGGCTATCAAAAGATCTTCCTTTAGGAATGGCAAGTTCCTGAGTAATGGATGTGACTTAGAAGTCTGAAACGCAAATATTCCAGTAAATCTAACTCATTTTATTAGTCATTATAATTGCTCGTAGCATTTTCCATCGTAACATTTTTTTGATGGCAAAATGTTGATGATAATGGTGGCCAGGAAGCTAGATTTGATAAATGGCTAGCATAGCAAGAAACATTTAACACTTAAACGAGGCTAATTCTTCAAATGTTAGACTTTAAGCTTCTATCAAACCATGATGGAAAAAGTCTAACTTTGTTGACTGAGCTTTATGTGAGCACATTTTTCCCCGAGTCCTTTGAAGACAATGAAGGGAATGCTAGTATCATTCCATGAAAACCTTGTGGGAGGAGGGAGTAGCTCCCAGTGAAGCATGACTTCTGCAGAGAGGGAAGCTAACTCTAGGACATTTATTTTATGTACCTAGAGTCTATAGATACGCATCTGCCACCTTATAGTCAAGTAAAAATAAGGTACCTTCAGAAACCAATTTACACTTCAGAGTTCCTGGTAAGTTCCTTTTACCAGTATCAGTTACAATCCAAAAGCAAGAGTGGAATTGATTTTTTTTAATGAGGCATACTTCTGGGCTTTTTTGATTTTTAAGCATTTCAGTGAATAAAGGAAAAAGAGAATACCTAAAAATTATGAAATGGGTTTTGATCCACCCAAACCTGCCATGCTTTCGACATCTTTTCTTGTTTGTACTTTGTTTATGTCAGTTGAGATGTTCACATGATAACCAGTGTGTGCTTGGATTTTCTCTTCATTCTTTCATTAAGCCATTTAATAAGAGGTGGTTTAAGTTGTTTAGCTTGGTGCACACCACTATCATGCCGTAGGGATTTATTTCGTTGTTGTTTGAAAGTGTCTCATGCTTAAAACATTCGAAAGTATACTTGCGATTGGTAGAATTTAATCTAGAGTTACTCAAATATGGCAAGGTGAGGGTGGTTCTGAGAGAAAGATAATAAATGACAATACCATTTGGTATGCAGATTCCAGAAATCTAAAGGCAGTAAGCTAGGACATGTGTATTTAAGTTCATTTGCTGTGAAACCCAACTGGTATGAAACACAGGGGATTACATCAGTTGACTTTACTGAGAAAAGATAAATTGAGAAAGTTTTCTAGATACAATTCGTAGTGTCTGCTGTGCAGTAAATGCCACATGCTGTAGTGGCTACTCAGTCTTTATTTCTTGTGTGATAGTATAACGGGAGGAGATGCAAAAAGTCAGCATAGATGTTGTAAAAGATTGGGCCGCTGGGAATCATTGGGAATCGAAAGCAGTTGCCCAACATCGTCCAAAAAAAGTGTGAAAAGATATAGGAAAAGTTTAATTTTTTAATTTAAAACAAAAAGAAATCACTCTGTCACCGGGCTGGAGTGCAATGGTGTGATCTCAGCTCACTGCAAACTCCACCTCCCAGGTTCAAGCGATTCTCATGCCTCAGCCTCCCAAGTAGCTGGGATTACAGATGCCTGCCACCACGCCTGGTTAATTTTTATATTTTTTATTAAAGGTAGGATTTCACCATATTGGCTAGGCTGGTCTTGAACAACTGACTTCAGGTGATCTGCCCACCTAGGCCTCCCAAAGTGCTGGGACTAGAGGCATGAGCCACCATACCTGGCCTGTTGATGTTTAATGTACAGATTGGTCCCGGGGGGGCTGATCTGATCTGTATGTCATGGTCCCACATCAGATGGTCTAGAGCCAGAACGGAAAGCCAATGCTTTTGTCTTTGTTTTTGTAGATGTCATCAGCATCAGCATCATCATGATTTGAGTCTGTTTGCCAAACAGTCTGATTCCAGGATCTGTGCTCTTTCTATTCCAGTTTCCTCTTCTTTCATGTGACAGTAGATGACTTAATTCTGTGACAGTTGGCCCTGGTCTGTTATCAGAAAGAGAAAGCCACATCGTCACACTTCCCACTGCTGACAGAAGCCCCAGTCATATGTTCTGGGCTCCTCTTAGGGCATTTTCGTTGGATTTGCGTGGTCTGTGTTGTTGAAGTCGTCTAAGCAACCACACTCTTACCATGAGTCAGTCTGTGGCATCTACTTCCTTAAGGCTATTACTGTTGTCGTTCGCAAGACTTGTCACTGGGTAATGAGCAACGCGGCAGCACAGGATTACACGTAAAAGCAGGAACCTTTTGCTCTGGGCAGAAGCTTCTGACAGCCTCCGTCATGATTTCTGGCTTTCCTCTCTGCTCTTTTCACTCTGAAGATGCATGTCTGTTTCTTCAGCCTTCTGACAGTCCCCATATTTGTTACAGTGATTTGCACGTTCCTTCTAGGCCTGTTTGACATTCTCTGGAAAGAAAAGGGAAAAGGATGCTTTATTCTCCCAACAGGGGATGGTTGTGTTTTTGGAAGAAAAAAACACCAAAAAACCTAATTGCAAGGTAATGGGGTGGCTTTGATGAATAGCACCATTGAGAGCATGGGGCAGAAAGTCTTGCACCTGACTGATACCAGCTTTTCCTGTGTAGATAAAACATAAGGAGCACAGAGCACAGACTTTAAAAAAAAAAAAAAAAAAAAAAAAAAAAAAAAAAGATAAAGAAAAGCAAGCTGTGTAACCAGGCACTTGCCTTCTTTTGTGAGGAGATCAACCGGGTTGGAAACCTTCCACTAACTTTGCTATCTGCCAGGGAGGGGGTGTGGGAATTGATAACAACAGGTGGGAATCAGACTCCTGGTAGCAGGTTTTCCGGTTCTTTGGATGCCTGCCTACTGCTGTCGCTCTCGGCCCTCTTCTAAGAGAAAGGCAAAGTAAACTTTATTCAAACTGGAATTTTCTTAAGCTGGAGAGCAAGTTTGTTATGGGAGTAGGGAATGCCAGTGGGCCAGCCAGAATCCAAGCAGAGCTGCTCCTCCAGGAAAGCCCTGCTCCCTGACCATGCTAGGGCCTCCCTGTCCACTGTCCATACTCGTTTTGAGAGCTGCTGAGCATCTCTAGGCTAATGGTTTTTGCAGGCCGTTGAGCATTTCTCCTATGACAAAGCTGTCCTGCTGACCCTCAGGACCCCTTTCGCTGGAAAGGATCATTTCCTCCCCAATACTGCATTAGTGAAAGGGAGCCCAGCTTTCTTGTAGTCGTTGTTTTCTCCCTTTCTTCTTAATGTTTGATGTATTCACTCAGTTACTAGTGGTACTGTTATTTTTTTGTTTTGTTTTGTTTCGTTTCAGAGACAGGGTCTCACTGTCGCCCAGACTGGAATGCAGAGTCATAACCATAGCTCACCGCAACCTCGACCTCCTGGGTTCAAAAGACCCTCCCACCTCAGCCTCACTAGTAGCTGGGACTCCAGGAGCATGTTGCTGTGCCTGGCTAATCAAAATTTTAACTTTTTGTAGAGAGAGGGTATTGGTGTGTTGCCCAGACTGGTCTCAAACTCCTGGCCTCAAGTGATCCTCCCACCTCAGCCTCCCACAGTGCTAGGATTAAAAATGTGAGCCAAGGTCCCTGGCCCATTACTATTTTATTTTGTGACAGTGGTAATGTTGGGGAGTGGGGAGCTGGCAGGCAAGCAGGTTTTCCTGTAGTTCCTGCCTACTCCTCTGTGATGATAGATATTGTGAGAGCATCAGCTGCTCCTCCTCCGTGTGAACATAGTTTCCAATTGCCTTAATCCAGCTTCATGAACTGCAGACCGCTCCTCTGAGAGTGGCTGGCCTTGTAAGTTACCGCTGTTATTTGGCAGCTATTGACAAAGACACAAATTTTCTTTCCAGTATATACTAAACCCAAGGTATAGCAGTACTGTCCGACTGAAATGCAATGCAAGGGACATGTGTGCATTTAAATTTTCTAGAAGGCACATGAAAACTTATAAAAGAAACAGGTGAAATCTATTTTAACAATATATTGTTCTTAACACTATATAATGTCATATTAACTTGCAATTGATACTAAGAAATTACTGAAATATTTTACATTCTTTTCCTTGTAGTGAGTCTTCAGAATCCTGTGTGTATCTTAGATGCACATAACAATTTTGACTAGCTACACTGAAGTGCTTATAAGACACTTTATGGAAGAATGTAGGTCAATACCATAGATTTAACTGTCTATAAAGTAAAGCAGTTTTTCTTTGCTCTGCAGGGCTGTTTCTTGTTGGTTGGGTTGTATGCAGATGTGTATTTGTTAATTAAATACATTTATTGATGTGGAAAAAGAAAGAAATTGGGTCCTTGACCCACCGCCTAGTAGGTTAATAACTTTGTCAAGCATATTGCAGTCCTGGAGATGACCCTTAGATATGAACGCGAAGCTGACCTTCTCACAAGCATTCCTCTTCTGGAGAGATCTGTCTAGGAGAGTGGGTGAGGTTGTTCCTGGGACACTTTCAGTTTATTAAAATCCAGTTATTGGGCCAGGGGTGGTGGCTCATGCCTGTCATCCCAGCACTTTGGGAGGCCAAGGCTGGTGAATCACTTGTGGTCAGGAGTTCGAGACTAGCCTAGGCAACGTGGTGAAATCCTGTCTTTACCAAAAATTACAAAAATTAGCCAGGTGTGGTGGCACATACCTGTGGTCCCAGTGACTTGGGAGGCTGAGACCCAAGAATTGCTCGAATCTAGGAGGCAGAGGTTTCAGTGAACCTCTGCATTCCAGCCTGGGTGACGGAGCAAGCCCCTGTTTTTTTTTAAACTAGTTATTGATGACGGTCAGAAGGGATTCTTGAGAGGCAAGGGACTCAGAAAGCAGCCATGAGACAGACCCTGAAACAAGAAGCAGAGTAAAGGACCGACTAGAGTGGGCCCAGGACTTTTATATTCAAGCAAGAGGGCAAGAATTATTCTGGATCACTCTTAAAAGTCATATATGTGTCCTGTTCTAGGTAGGGAACTTTTTCCAAAGATCACTGGGTTGGAATGATGCCTTTCTGGATCCTTTTCAAGTTGGCTTTGCTTGTTCTCCCCTAAAAGCAGCAAAATTATTTAGAGTTAAGTTGCAAGAAAGCAGGAATAATAATAATAATTTTTTTTTTTTTTTTGGCCAAAAGACATTTGTTTAATCGCTGGACACTTACTCAAACTTGTTCCACTTCCATTTTTTTAAATTCATCTTGACAAAACCAGCTGGTAGAGGGTGGTGGGCACGTGGGGGGTGTGTATTCTAAGTTCACTTACTTCTTGTCTTCCCTTTTCCTTAAAACTGAAAGGAAAATCTCTCTCTTTTTAAGAACAACTTGGTTGTAGAAGTGACTGTTGTTTCATTCAGTTTTTCTATGAGTCTTCTTCAAGCAGACTCTGGGGACTTGGACTTCCTGAGTATTACATCCCTAAGACTCGGCAGTCACCAGGAAAAAGGAGGGCCAATAGTAAGTGTGATGGGCAGCTGAGGTCAACGCATCGCCCAAGGACAGATAAGTTTGCCCCCAGTCAGGGACATTTCTTAAATGTTATACTCCTCAGCTGAATTAAAGTCTCCTTCTATAGCTGAGCTTTTGGGAGACCCATGGGAATTACTGTTTGTTGAACTGGATAATAGTGAAATTAATTCTCCTCTGCTCAGGGAAAAGGCACTGGTGGGTCATGCTAATTGCTTCAGTCCGAAAGAACTCCTGGCTACATTAGGGTTTGTAACAGAAGAATGATAAGTAAAATAGCCAGAAGAGGAAGTTTGGCGGGCTGATTTGCAGGAGTTTCATTGATTTAGCATCTGTAGGGAAAACTCCTTTAAAAACGATTTTATTTTTTTGGATTAGTGAACAGGAGAACATTCAAAACTAAGACAGATAGAGGCCAACTGGGAATGCTGTGCAGCCTGGAATAGCTTAGGCTGCTGTTCAATCATTTCCCCAAACAGGAAACCACAGAATGTTAGAGATTAAGGTCACTAGATCACTGGGAAAGAGCATAACTTTGTCTGCAAAGTATTATGATATATTGTAAATGGGCCAAAATATAAGCATAAATCTTTCATCTAAAAATGCAACAACAAAAATCCAGCCTTCTCACAAAAGGCAATTTGCTTTCCTGTTGTGCTGAGATACCAAAGCCACCTTCTGTGGCATTTCTGTAATTTTCCTAATAAGTATGAGCTGTGAGCAGGAAATAAAGAGAAAGTTTTTGTGTTCCCTGCTGGTAACATGTGTGCTTGGGTTTTTTTTGTTTTTGTTTTTTTAATAATAAAACGGATAAAGTTTAGAGCAGTAAGTGGATTTATTTTCAGTCTTATCCTTTCATTCTAGCAACAATGAAAATACACTAAAATCTACATTTATATACATTTCTGTCCCTAATCTCTCAGGCTGTATTAAAAGCACAGTTCTTTTTTTTTTTTTTTTTTTTTTTTTAAACCTTTGATTATCACTGTGGCAACCCCTCACTTACTTGAAGTGAAAATCTCTGAGTTTAGAAAGAGCGGAATCTTTATAGGTGTCTGTAAGCAAACTCTTCTGCGGGTATCTTTGGCTACCACTGTTGGTTGCTTTATATCTGTCTTAAAATTATTTACTCCTCAAAAGCATATTCTATTTAAAATAAGGGTTAATTTAATTCTCATCTGATTCTATTTGTTAGGTCTTCACTAGGAAAACGTTTTCTTGCTGAGTTAAACTCATGAATAAACTGCTAATTTATGCACATCTAGGACCTGAAATTCAATTTATCGTTCGAATTGTTAAAATGACTAGCATTTTAGAAAGGTTTAAGTGAAACTGAGTTTTCTTGGCCCTTCTTCTAAGGAAAACTTAAAGAATGAAAGCGTAAATTTGCCTTTCCTCTTCTGATTATTCACTGTTTTGAAAAGTTAAAAAAAAAAAGAAAGAAAAAGAAAAAGCTGAAGCACTAGGAAGACAGGCGTCACATCTTTCCGTATCTGTTCCTGTGGTATTTTAGTCCCTAGACTCTTCATAAACATGTGTTTGTTGAATAGGCAGTGATCTCATATGAGAAAACTACAAACAAAACACACTGCATACACAGGTGAGCATGTACTGTCTTCTCCAACTCAGACAAAAGGCCACTTCCCTTCCATTTCAGATGGAAGGAACACTCAACCACCTGCAGATCCAGGAAGGAAGTGAAGTAAATGAATAGTGTTGGATTGAGACCTATTGATCTTTCTTTTTTACCCATGACAGAGAAGTGGATACAGAGACTGTTTTTCTCTTCTAAGAAAAACAGTAGCGTAAGCACTGGATAAATGACAACTGGCCTATGCCTGTGTGTGTGAGGGTCCTAGGGCAGGGGTGCAGCTGTGCCGAAGTAACAGCTCTGCAGTGTTAGCTCATTGTGGCTGAGAGGAAATACAGGCCCAGCGTGGTCAGATCTCCCAATACTTAAATGCTGACTGTGTTAGTTCAGGCTGCCATAACATAGTAATATAGACTAAGGGCTTAAAGACAAGAAAAATTTATTTCTTACAGTTTCAGAAGCTGGAAATCTGAGATCAGATTACCGGCATGATTGGTTCTGGTGAGGATCTTCTCCTGGGTTGCAGACTGCTGACTTCTTTCTGTATCCTCACAAGGTGGAAAGAGAGATAGAGAGCTCTCTGGGGTGTCTTTTGTAAGGGCACGAATCCATTCATGAAGGCTCTGCTCTTATTACCTAATCACCCTCCAAAGGCCCCGTCTCCTAATACCGTCACTTTGGCTGTTAGCTTTTCCGCATTTGAGTTTTGGTAGGAGAAAAACATTTGGTCCATAACACTGATATATAACTGAAAAAACAATTACAACACAAACATTGCATAACACAGGCATCTAAACGAATAAACAGTTACAACACCACCATTTGGATTAACCAAATGCATCTGCACGCTGAATGCAAGCCTCACGCAGCCAACTTAAGACCTCTGTACTTCAGTATAGAAACTTTTCATTCTTGATGAAGAGTAACAAAAACATTGGTAAAACCTGCTCTTCAAGTTATAGGAAATCTTTACATCTGGTACCTTCTTTGCCCCTCCTGACGGCTGTGGGTTGTAGCTATTCCACTTTCTAGAGGGGAAAATGAAAGCTCAGAGTGAGTAGATGACTTAGCCAAGATCTCAGTGAGCACAGGCCTTGTGGGGCTGAGGCAGGGCCAGAGGTCAAGACTTCTGAAAGCGTCGGCTACTTTTATAAGCCTCTGCTTTTGGTTCTGTCCGGTTGACGGCCTAGTGCAGTTGCTTACGGAGTTCTAACTCCTACATCCTAAGTCACAATTCTAATCCATAGGTAGCATTTCATTCGGAAATTGCTGTGCCATTATGTACTTTATCATGCTTCAAATGTGGTGATAAGTGATAATAGCTAACATTTTGTACATTCATTCTGTGCTTGGGGTGCTGAGAACTTTGCATGCATTATGTTTCATAAATTCTCCCCATTCATATGTGCTTTTCTTATGCCCATTGTACAGATGAAGAAACTGAGCTCTAGAAGAGCTAACTTGATTAAAATAATACTGCCAGTTAGTGGCAGGGGTCAGATTCAAACTCAGCCATAGAGTTTATGCTCTTAACTATAATCATGTATCCTTCGTTTCAAAGAGTCACACTTAACTTTAGGTGTGCCACTTGCTTGGGAAATTACAAATATAGAATAAACCACCTGTTCAATATGTTCTTACCGGGGTTAGTGACCGTAGTGAGGCAATGTGGAGGAGCACTTAGAAGCACACAGTTTGGGCTCAGGCCGATCTGAACCTGAATTTCCATCACCTGCTGGGTGACCATGGTACACTGGTTTACCTCCCCGCACCTCTGCCTCCTTGTGCCTAAATGGGATAAATAACACCTGCCTTCTGAGGATGCTGTAAAATGCTTAGCACAGTTCCTGCAACATAAGAAAAACAAACCGGGTGTGGTGGCTTATGCCTGTAATCCCAGCACTTTGGGAGGTGGAGGCAGGCAGATCACGAGGTCAGGAGTTCAAGACCAGACTGACCAATATGGTGAAACCCCATCTCTACTAAAAATACAATAGTTAGCTGGGCGTGGTGGCGTGTACCTGTAGTCCCAGCTACTCAAGAGGCTGAGGCAGGAGAATCGCTTGAACCCGGGAGGCAGAAGTTGTAGTAAGCTGAGGTCACACCACCGTACTCCAATCTGGGTGACAGAGCAAGTCTTGCCCTCAAAAAAGCAAAAACAAAAACAAAATTCATTTTAAAAGCTATAGTCTTTACTACACTTTTCTAGCATTTAAGTGTGGGGAAATTCCATGTGATTTTAAATTCCAGGCCTCAAAATTAAAAGTTCCTTTAAAAGAGTAATACATGAATTGATGACTCTGTCAAGGAAAGACTGAGGTGCTATGGCCAATGCGTGTAAATTAGTAGTCAAGGGCGTGTTACTATTTCAAGAGCTTGAATACAGAGAGTTGAGTTTTATCCTGGCTGGATTTCTTCTTACAATCGGCCTTTTTCTGAAAGAGTTATTGACAACCAAGTATTTGTCACACAAGAAAACCATCCCTATATTCTGAAGTCTTATTTAGAAGTGCTTTGTCGAGTCTCTCCAGTCATTATCAGCTGATCAACTTGCTTGGGAAGCAGCAGGAGGACCTAATATTCACTGTTTCAGAGACTGCTGAGAACTTTACATACACGGTCTCATTCGTTCTCATAATAATTCCATGTAGTTCTTAGCATCCTCATGTCTAGGAGGGGGCTGAAGCTGTTGGAAGGTCACCCACTTGTCTACAGTTTCCCCGTTACGGTGTGTTGCCATGTAGTGCACTGGTCTGTGAGTGTATGAGTTTGGATTTCATTGTTTTAGTGACAAAAACATCTCTGGATTCTTGAAGCTTGAAAAAAAAATTGATTGGAAGACAGGATGGAGCTCAGAATTCAGGGAAACACTGAAAAAGTGGGATGAAGAAAGGAGTTGGGAGAAAATTCTAGGGATATAGGAAGCAAAACTAATGAGTAGACCTATGAGTGAACTCTGTCCCTCTGCCCATGATTCAAATTCCAGGGAAAGAGCATTTGAGTGTCTTTACCAGGTCATCTGCTCATCCTTTGCCAGAGAAGGCAGGACACTGTGGTTGACAACTCCCGCCAGGGCTGTATCCACTGAGGGTGTGGGTGACGCAAAGTACAGTTTCCAGGAGAAGGGAGAGTGGACCTGCGCGTGCAAAAGCAGCAGATGGTCACTGTCCAGCACCATACGAAGGCATTAAAGAGCAGAGTCCATACCCTGTCATTGTCTGTCAGTTTTACGGGGTACTAGGTACTGTGCAAGGCCTTGAGACATAGCTCGTACTTGGGAAGCTCCCGTTCTTAAGGCACTGCTGGTATTTCACGGCTGTTTAACAAGGCCACTCCCCACCAAATGTGAGTAATGCCCTCGCACACATCTTGTCCGTAGAGCCAAAATAAAAGGTGACTAAGAGAAGTCACCAGGGCCAGACAAACAGAACAAGATGGTTTCTGAACCAGAGATGTGAACTGTGTCTCATAGGCAACTAACCCTAAGTTTCCAGCAGCTTTTGTTAGCATTAAATAGTTAGCTGTAGGGAGTCAATAAATACTTGGTTTGAAGGAACTTAGCTCTTCAGAAAAAATTTTAGGGAGAAGGGTAGAAGTCAGGATCCAGGACTCATTCTGGTGCCTCACAGGGTCACAGTTTCCATTACCACAGGGTGGAGACAGGCAGTGGAACACTACCTGACCTCGCGAGGCAGCGCGAGAATAAAGCTCTGTGTATATGAAAGCGTGTTGAAAAGCAGAGAAGAATTAATTAAAATGCTTTTCTCATCTCTGCCTTTTGACTAAGAGAAGCAGATGCATGTAATCCAAGTTACCCAATGCCGTCTCGTGTAAATGCTTGAATTCTGGAATGAGTTTTTAAATATTGTCTATGAACTAAAGTTAAGCTCTTTACCTAGTTGTCATGAAAAAAAATGAGAGCTGGTATGGTAGCATTTGAATTCTTACAAATTGCTTCCCCAAAAGACTCATCTTTTGCCAAACTGAGGAACCCAATCTCATAGCGTTATTCTAAAACCATTCTAGGCTGGGTGTGGTGGCTCATACCTGTAATCCCAGCACTTTGGGATGCCCAAGGCAGGTGGGTCACTTGAGCCCAGGATTTCGAGACCAGCCTTGGCAACATGCTTATGACCTGTCTCTACCAAAAACATGAAAAATATCCAGTCTCATAACCTAGTCTCAAATACATAAATACATTAAATTAAAGAATTATTTTTTAAAAAACAATGAGAACACATGGACACATTGGGGGGCCAATACATACTGGGGCCTGTGAGGGGTGTGGGGGGCGGGGAGGGAGAGCACCAGGAAGAATAGCTAATGGTTGCTGGGCTTAATACCTGGGTGATGGGATGATCTGTGCAGCAAACCACCATGGCACATGTTTAGCTACGTAACAAACCTGCACATATACCCCCGAACTTAAAAGTTGACAAAAAATAAAAAGTATTCTATGACCAGGTGTGGTGGCTCATGCCTGTAATCCCAGCACTTTGGGAGGCTGAGGTGGGCAGATGGTCTGAGCCCAGAAGTTCAAGACCACCCTGGGCAACATGGCAAAACCTCGTCTCTACAAAATATACAAAAAAAAAAAAAAAAAAAAAAAGCCAGGTGTAATGGTGTGCACCTGTAGTTCCAGCTACTCAGAAGGCTGAGATGGGAGGATGGCTTGAGCCCAGGGGGTGGAAGTTGCAGTGAGCCAGGATTTTACCATTTTTCTCCGGGCAACATAGTGAGACTCTGTATCTTAAAAAATAATTGGAAAAAAAATGTAATTACATTTGCCCAAAAAAAAAAAAAAACAAAAACAAAAACCAAACTCCTAGGAAATAGCCCATCTAAAATCAACCACAACTCAAATACCTTAACTGTATTAACTGTATTTTGATTTGCTCTTTCCTCTGGTTTGAAGCATTTTTAAATGTGATAATTAGAGTACAAACAAGTGAAGTCCCAGTTTTTCACTGATTTTTTCCTAAGATAAGCATTTTTCTGTGGCATTGCATAACCGTCAATGTCAATAAGTTAAGCAGCCAGCCCTCTTAGGAGTAAAAGAAGTCTCTAAAAGCAGTGCCTTTGCTCCTTACCGGAGGCCTGCAGCTGACCAGAAAGGAAAGTGAGGAAATGCATGTTGAGGGCGCTGCCATATCGCTGGAAGCCAAGTCCCACTGTTCCTTGTTTTGTTCCAATCACTCTTGACAAGGGAAGTGTAGCTAAAAGCTGCATTCATCTCTGTCTGCTCCGTGCTGTCTTTAGATCTTGCTGCTTAAAATACTAGCAAGCCTCAGGGTTAGTTTTGCTCCAGAGTGTCTCAGTTTTAGCACTGAAAGTCTTGCTGGGGCAACCCTTGTCCAGAGCAAACTGGAACAGTTGGTCACCATACCAGGGGAGAAGTGGGATGAGTATACCGACATATTTGGCCAACCTGTCCCTGTCAGAGCTAAGGTCCTGCCCTGGAACTTCTCTATCAGGATGTGAGTAGCCAGCGTGTGCCCTTGGGCTTCGGGGCCACCACTATGCCATCCCCACCTGCTTTTTTTGCTCAGGCACTGGGCCCTGGGCTATCTCACCCACTCATCCAGCCTAGAGGCACCTAACTGGGATATTCCTGTAGGGGCTCCTGAGAGTAAATGTGACGTTCAGGTAAAAATAAGAGCTCTGGAATTTTGAAAAATTTATTTATTTAACTTTAGGTGCATACTATATCTGGCATTTCTCCCCACGTTATCCCTCCCCTTCCTCCCCACCCCCTGCTGTCCCCCCCAACTGCCCCCAGTGTGTGATGCTCCCCTCCCTGAGTCCACGTGTTCTCGTTGTTCAACACCCAGCTATGAGTGAGAACATGCGGTATTTGGCTTTCTGTTCTTGTGTCAGTTTGCTGAGAATGATGGTTTCCAGATTCATCCAAGTCCCTACAAAGGACACAAACTCATCATTTTTTGTGGCTGTGTAGTATTCCATGGTGTATATGTACCACATTTTCTTTGTCCAGTCTATCATTGATGGGCATTTGGGTTGCTTCCAGGTCTTTGCTGTTGTACTCAGGGCTGCAGTGAACATATATGTGCATGTGTCTTTATAGCAGAACGATTTATAGTTCTTTGGGTATATGCCCAGTAATGGGATTGCTGGGTCAAGTGGAATTTCTATTTCTAGATCCCACAGTTGGTAGGAGTGTAAATTAGTTCAACCACTGTGGAAGACAGTGTGGTGATTTCTCAAGGATTGTCTCAGCCCCAAATCTCCTCAAACTTCAGCAAAGTCTCAGGATACAAAATCAATGTGCAGAAATCACAAGCATTCCTATATACCAATAACAGACAAACAGAGAGCCAAATCAAGAGCGAACTTCCATTCACAATTGCTACAAAGAGAATAAAATACCTAGGAATACAACTAACAAAGGAGACAATGGAATTTTTATGTTTAATGCTGGCCTGCCCCGTCAGCTTTTGAAATCACTTCTTATGCTCATTAATCTGATTTCTTTTCTGTTGCATTTGACTTCTGTGCCCTTCAGAAATAAAAAATAGTTTCCATGCTTCGCAAAGGAAGGATTTCCATTTGTGCTCACAAGTAGACCTACACATGACCTGTGCGCGATTGTGCGGTTCAGCTCTTCACTGCTTTGTTGGTCCGGAGAGTTGGTGCTCTCATTATGGTGAGACTTGAATAACAAGAGAACTCAGGGATGGTCCTCATTCCACTTCAGTTTAACATGTAATGTAATGCTGTACAGAGAAACTTGTTTTTGCTGTATCATGGGGACTCTGCTATTGTCTCTTAAGGATGCAAAAAGAAATCACATTGATTTCAAAATAGAGTAATGATTATCAGTAAAGAAAGCAGTGCGAGACGTGAGAGATGCAGGCTGCATATACTGGTCATGGGAAGTAAAACTAAACGGATGCACTATGAATTTGCTGATTGATCAGCATCTTTACACTGAATTCTAGAAGAAGAATCACTTTATGCATGATGATCTTTGCTAATCAGCCATAATCAGGTGTTCCTAGAAGGGTGAAGTAATTAAGCCTTGTTCACTGGTACCGATCGTATATAATTGTTTCCATACTGTTGGCCAAAACAACTATAGGAGGGTTTCCAAAGGCCATAAGTACTCAAGGTCTTTGAGGTAATTTCTCTGTATAAACAATGCAAATATTTTATTGCTGGAGTTCAGTACAAATTTTTAAACAGGCTTTAAATCTATCAGGATTTTCCTGTGGGTTTCTGCTTAGGAGAGTGGGGGTGGTGATGGTGACTGAGTAACATGAAAGGCCCCGTTTTCCTGCAGTGGGGGCCCAGGGCTCTTTCATCTTAGTCTGACTGCTGTCCCACTGCTGCTTGAGGATTTGGAGTGTGTAAAAGTCCTGTGCTTTTTAATTATGTTTGAGCCTTTTAAGAAGCCCGCGCCATAAAGGGAGAGACGGAAACATATGCAGTGAAATATTTTATATCCAATTTGAGGATTCAACCGAAGGTCTCTGCTTGGGCCAAATCAGAGCCTTCAAATAGATCAAAGGTAGCACAGAGTTGAGGCCGATCTCTTTGCTGGAGGTAGAGTGGCAATACTTTATGATAATTAATATCATGTTAGCTGCATGAAAATCACACAAGAAAAGTAGAAAAAAGGAGGGCATATTCCTCAGATTTTCACCATCTAAATAAATTACTAACTTTTTTCAAAATTGCATTTCATATATGTGAATGTGTACACTGATTTTTATAGTTATCATTGTGATATAGGTTATATTGGACTTTCAGCTTTCATATTTAACATTGTGTGATAAGCATTTCCCACACTGCATCATGATTCAATGAAACATTTTTAAACGGTATTACAGTGTCCTACAGAACTCTTGTACTGCTGTGCATTTACCTACTCAGTTATAGGACTTTTAGATTGTGTTTGAGTTTTTCATGATAAGACTCAATGAATATATATAATTTTAAAAACTTTCTCTGGACCCGTTTTCCTAGAATATATTCTGCAAGTTGAAAGTGCTGGGACAAGAAATTTCCCATTAGTTCCACAACTTTAGCAGAACTGGGTATTATCTGAATTCTTTTTTCAAGTGGAATTGAGAATTGTTTTAGGGTTAAAGACAAGAGTTGCCTCAGTGTTGTTTTTCCTTTGATAACCATCAGTTTGACATACACACAAAATTGTATTCTAGGAAGAAAGAACATTCCTCTCTGTTGACAAGTAGCTATCATATATTTTAAAAGTAAGTTTTGCAAGTGGCATGGCAGGCGTAGTTGCTTCCAATAAGAAACAAGTTTGAGGTACCTGATTCTCTGCTGCTGCTGCTGCTGCTGCAAAAAATTATACTTGCCATAGAAATCAATGTGGGAGAGGAGAACATTATGGATTAGCAATACCCAAGAGAATGCCCGGATTGCTATTGACTGCAGTGCCTGAAGTTGAAGTTAATTAAATGCAGACTTCATGAAAATCCCAGGGTGTAGTATTCCTTAGTTCCACTAAAATGTAACCACAGTCTTCCTTCTCAGCATAGCCATAAATCCAAGTAAAACTGTATGTATGTATCACCGGGTGATACAACAGTAATGTTTTTGAACCAAGAGAGTCCTTTGTGCAGATTACTATGAAGAATGCAATGGTAGAGATAAGGCTTGAGTTTATTTCAGATTGTTGTTTTTATGGCTAACTAGAAGAAAATCTCAGAGAGATTCGTGTCTCCTTTTCTCCCTTGCTAGATCACTACACCTAGCTCAATTCATGAGCTTCACCTCCTGAATCTTGCATTTGCTGATGACTTGATTTCATTTCAGGTTCTGATCTACAATGGCCAACTGGACATTGTTGTGCCAGCCGCTCTGATAGAGCGCTCCTTGATGGGCATGGACTGGAAAGGATCCCAGGAATACAAGGAGGCAGAAAGAAAAGTTTGGAAGATCTTTAAATCTGATAATGAAGTGGCTGGTTACATCCGGCAAGTGGGTGACTTCCATCAGGTAGGAAGATGCTTGGGGGCGGGCAGGTTGTAGAAATGGGAGAGTGGGATTGAAAAGAAAGCCTGAATGCCAGTAAGACATGGCTGACCTTAAGCAAAGCCATGAAACAGCCAACATGTGTCTTCTGTGGCCCTATTTCCCACAGAGAAGAGTGGTCTGAGATCATACATACATAGGACTAAATATAAAACCAGAGAAAAAAATTTAGGTGTTGTTTAAGAGGTAAGGAGACAATTCATTAAAAAGACAGTATTCAGTCCAAAGAGGCAAGTCATTAATGAGAGAATTGCAGTCTATTTGGGGAGAGAGGTTGACAAATTATAAGAGGAAGTTTTAATACAATTTCATTTGGCAAATGTATGATCATATTTTTATATTATACATGGAGCCTCAGGACAAAATCTCTCTAGCTGATACCCTAGTGCAGCCTCCATTTTGGGGTCAGACGTTACTCTCCTCATCTTCCTTTCTTGCCATGTTCTCTTCAAGTTTTGGAATCATACTTATGCTGGCTTCATAAATTAAGTTGGGAAGTATTTCCTCTTTCTATTGTTGGAAACAGTATCTTTTTAATAAGTGTTAGAGAATTTATTGGTGAAGCCATCTGGGTATGGAGATTTCCTTGAGGGAAGGGTTTTGTCTTTGTTGATATATAGTAAGTGTATATATTTATAGAATACATGTAATATTTTGATAAGTGCATTTAATGTTAATGATAAATCAGGGTATTTAGGATATATGTCACCTCAAACATGTATCATTTTGTTATATTGGGAATATTTCAAATCTCTTCTAGCTGTTTTGAAATATGCAATATGTTGTTGTTAATTATAGTCACTCTACTGTACTATTGAACACAAGAATTCCTTCTAGCTAACTGTTTGCACCTATTAACCAATCTCTCTTCATCTTCCCACCCATCCCCACTTCCCAGCCTCTGGCAACTATCATTCTATTTTCTGCCTCTATGAAATCAACTTTTAAGCTCCCACATATGAGTGAGAAATACAGTATTTGTCTTTCCATGCCTGGCTTATTTCATTTAACATAATGACCTCCAGTTCCATCCATGTCACTGCATGTGATAGGATTTTGTTCTTTTTTATGGCTTAATAATATTCCATTGTGTGTATATGCCACATTTTAAAATCCATTCATCTGTTGATGAATACTTAGGGTGACTTCATGTCATGGCTATTGTAAATAGTGCTGTAATAAACATGGGGTGCAGATATTCCTTTGATATACTGATTTATTTTCCTTTAAATACCAAGTAGAGGAATTGCTGCAGTGTACGGTAGTTCCATTTGTAGTTTCTTGAGAAACATCCATATTATTTTCCATAATGGCCATACTCATTTACATTCCCACTTAATAGTGTATGAGTTTCTTTTCTCTGCATCCTCATCAGCATCTGCTGCTTTTTGTCTTCTTGGTAATAGCCTTTCTAACTCCAATGAGATGATACCTCTTTGTGGTTTTAATTTGCATTTCCTTGGTGATTAGTGCTGCTGGGCATTTTTCCATATGCCTGTCCAGCACTTGTGTGTCTCCTTTTGAGAAATGTCTATTAAGATCCTTTTCTCACTTTTTAATAGTATTATTTGTATTTTGTGTTCTTCAGTTGCTTGAATTCCTTGTATCTTCTGGATATTTGTCTTTTGTCAGATGGATACTTGGCAGATGCTTTCTCCCATTCACTCTTCACTCTATTGTTCCTTTTGCTATGTAGAAACTTTTTAGTTTAATGTAGACCCATTTGTCTATTTTTTGTTTTGTTGCCTTTGCTTTTGGGGTCTTGGCCATAAAAGTTTTACCTACACCAGTGTCCTCAAGTATTTCCCCTGTTTTCTTATAGCGGTTTTATTATTTTAGGTCTTATGTTTAAGTCTTTAATCCATTTTGAGCTTATTTTACATGTATATGGTGAAAGATAGGGGTTTAGTTTTTGAGCTTATTTTTCATGTATATGGTGAGAGATAGGGGTTTAGTTTCATTGTTCTGCATGTGGATCCCAGTTTACCCAGCACCATTCATTGAAGAGGGTGTCCTTTCCCCAGTATATGTTCTTGTCAGCTTTGTCAAAGATTATTTGGCTATAAATACATGGATTTATTTCTGGGTTTCCCATTCTGTGCCACTGGTCTATGTGCCTGTTTTTATACTAATACCTTGCTGTTTTGGTTATTATTGATTTGTAGTATATTTTGAAATCAGGTAGTGTGATGCCTCCAGCTTTGTTATTTTTGCTCAGTATTGCTTTGACTATATGGGGTCTTTTGTGGTCCATAAGAATTTTAGAACTTTTTTTCTATTTCTGTGACAAACGCCATTGGTATTTTAATAGTTATGCATTGAATCTGTAGATTGCTTTAGTCAGTATGATCATTTAACAATATTAATTTTTCCAATCCATGAGCATGAGGTGTCTTTCCATTTGTTTGTGTCCTCTTCAATTTCTTACATCTGTGTTTTATCGTTTTCCTTGTAGAGATCTTTCACCTCCTTGATTAAATTTATTTTAAGATTGATTATTTATTTTGTAGCTATCATAAATGAGATTGCTTTCTTGATTTCTTTCTTAACTAGTTCATTATTGGTATATACAAATGCTAGTGATTTTTCCATGTTGATTTGTATCCTACAACTTTATTGAATCCATTTATGAGTTCTAAAAGGTTTTTGGTGGAGTCTTTAGGTTTTTGTATATAAAACAGCCAAATCATGAATGGAATTCCATTCACAGTTGTTACAAAGAGAATTAAATACCTTGGAATACAACTTTCAAGGGATGTGAAGGACCTCTTCAAGGAGATCTACAAACCACTGCTCAAGGAAATAAGAGAGGGCACAAACAGATGAAAAAACATTCACTGGTCATGGTTAGGAAGAATTGATACTGTGAAATTGGTCATATTGCCCAAAGTAATCTGCAGATTAAATGCTATCCCCAACAAGCTACCGTTGACTTTCTTCACAGAGTTGGAAGAAAACACCTTAAATTTCATATGGGACCACCAAAAAGCCCACATAGCCAAGACAATTCTAAGCAAAAACCAAAACAAAACAGAAAAACAAAGCTGGAAACATCACACTACCTGACTTCAAACTATACTGCAAGGCTAGGGTAACCAAAACAGCATGGTACTGGCACCTAAACAGATCTATAGACCAATGGAACAGGACAGAGGTCTCAGAAATAATGCCACACACCTAAAACCATCTAATCATTGGCAGACCTGACAAAAACAAGCAATGGGGAAAGGATTTCTTATATAATAAATGGTTTTGGGAAAACTGGCTAGCCATATGCAGAAAGCTGAAACTCGCTCCCTTCCTTACACCTTATACAAAAATTAACTCAAGATGGATTAAAGATGTAAACATAAGACCTAAAACCATAAAAACCCTAGAAGAAAACCTAGGCAGTAAAATTCAGGCATGGGCAAAGGCTTTATGACTCAAATATCAAAAGCAATGACAACAAAAGCCAAAATAGACAAATGGGATCCACTTAAACTAAAGAACTTCTGCACAGCAAAAGAAACTATCATCAGAGTGAACAGGCAACCTACAGAATGGGCGAAAAATTTTGCAGTCTACCCATCTGACAATAGGCTAATATCCAGAATCTAAATTTACAGGAAAAAAACAACCTCATCAAAAAGTGGGCAAAGGATAGGAATAGACACTTCTGAAAAGGAGACATTTATGCAGGCAACAAACATGAAAAAAAGCTGATTATCACTGGTCATTAGAGAAGTGCAAATTAAAACCACATTGAGATACCATCTCATACCAGTTAGAATGGCGATCATTAAAAAGTCAGGAGGCAACAGATGCTGGTGAGGATGTGGAGAAATAGGAACGTTTTTACACTGTTGATGGGAGTGTAAATTAGTTCAACTATTGTGGAAGACAGTGTGGCAATTCCTCAAGGATGTAGAACTAAAAAGACCATTTGACCCCGCAATCCCATTACTGGGTATATACCCAAAAAATTATAAATCATTCTATTATAAAGACACATGCACACATATGTTATTGCAGCACTGTTCACAATAGCAAAGACTTGGCACCAACTGAAATGCCCATTAATAATAGATTGGATAAAGAAAATGTGGCACATATACATCAAGGAATACTATGCAGCCATAAAAAGGATGAGTTTATGTCCTTTGCAGGGACATGAATGATGCTGGAAACCATCATCCTCAGCAAACCGTTGCAAGAACAGAAAACCCAACACCCTATGTTCTCACTCATAAGTGGGAGTTAAACAATGAGAACCCATGGATATGGGGAGGGGAACATCATGTACTGGGGTCTGTTGGGGGGTGGCAGGGGTGGGGTTAGGAGAGGGATAGCACTAGGAGATATACCTAATGTAGATGACAGGGTGATGGGTGCAGCCAACTACCATGGCATATGTATACCTATGTAACAAAACTGCATGTTCTGCACATGTATCCCACAACTTAAAATACAATTTTAAAAAGAAAGGGAAAACAGAAAAAGTATTTGGAAAAAAAGAAGAGATCATGTCATCTGCAAAGAGAACAGTTTGACTTGTTATTTTTCAGTATGGATGCCTTTTGTTTCTTTTTCTTACTCTATTGCTCTGGCTAGCTTCTGGTATTATTTTGACAAAGAATGGTGAAAGGGGACATTCGTATCTTGTTCCAATTCTTAGAGGAAATGCTTTCAACTTTTCCCTATTTGGTATGATGATGTTTGTCATATATGGCCTTTATTATGTTGAGGTATGTTCCTTCTATGCCTGATTTGTTGACAGTTTTTATCATGAAAGGATGTTGGATTTTATCAAATATTCTTCTTAATCTATTGAGATTAACTTACAGTTTTTGTCTTTTATTCTGTTGATGTGATGTGTCATGGTTATTGATTTGCATATATTGAACCATCCTTGCATTTCTGGGATAAATTCCACTTGATTATGGTGTATTATCTTCTTGATGTGTTGTTGGATTCTGTTTGCTAATATTTTGTTGAGGACTTTTACATCTATATTCATTAAGGAGATTGGCCTGTAGTTTTCTTTTTGTGTATGACCTTATCTGGTTTTGGTATTCAGATGATAGCCGTGTAGAATAAATTAGAAAAAAATTCCCTCCTTTTTAATTTTAAAGAATTAATTTGAAAAGAATTTGTATTCACTCTTCCATATAAGTTTGGTAGAATTTGGCAGAAAAGCCATTCAGTCCTGTACTTTATTTTGTTGGGAGAATTTTTATTACTGATTCAATCTCATTATTCTTGATTGGTCTGTTTAAGTTTTTTATATCTTCCTGGTTCAATTTTGGTCAGCTGTATATGTCCAAAAATGTATCCATTCCCCTAGGTTTTCTAGTTTGTTAGGCTAAAGTTGTCCATAATAGTCTGATGATCCTTTGTATTTCTGTGGTATCAGTTGTAATGTCTCCTTTTTCATTTCTGATTTTATTGATTTGGGTTTTCTCTTTTTTCTTGATTAGTCTAACCTAGTCTACTTTATTGATTTTATTTATCTTTTTTAAAAACATGCTTTTTGTTTCACTGATTCATTGTACTTCTTTTTAAGTTCTATTTCATTTAGTTCTGCTCTGATTTTTATTATTTCTTTTGTTACAATTTTGGATTTAGAACAAAAGAAATTAGGTTTGGTTTGTTCTTGCTTTTCTATTTTTTTAAAGATGCACCTTTAGGTGTGTATATAATTTCTTTCTACTTTTTTGATGGAGGTATTTATTACTGTAAACTTCCATCTTAACACCACTTTTGCTGTATCCTATAGGTTATGGTATTTTGCATCTCTCTTGTCATTTGTTTAAAGAAATTTTTAAATTTTCTTCTTCACTTCTTAATTGATTCCATGGTCATTCAGGAGTATGTTTTTAATTTTCATGTATTTGTACAGTTTCCAAAGTTTTCCTTGGTATTGATTTCTAGTTTAATTCCATTGTAGTCTTAGAAGGTACTTGATATGATTCTGATTATTTTACATTTGTTGAGACTTGTTTAATGGCATAACAAATGATCTCTCCTGGAGATTGTTTCATGTGCTGATGAGAAAAAAGTACATTATGCAGCTGTTGGATAATATGTTCTGTAAATGTCTGTTCTATTTTGTCTAAAGTGCAGTTTAAATCTGATGTTTTTTGCTTATTTTTCTGTCTAGATCATGGACAGTTTTGAGACTGTTTGTTGAAGTCCTCAACTATTATTGTATTGGAGCCTATCTCTCCTTTAGATTTAATACTATTCGCTTTATATATTTGGGTGCTCCAGTCTTGGCTGCATATATTTAATATAATTGGAGTGGTTATATCCATTTGCTAAGTTGACAACTTTTTCTCTTTTTACAGTTTTTATACTGAAATCTATTTTATCTGACATAAGTATGGCTGCTCCTCACTTTTGGTTTCTGTTTACATGGAGTATCATTTTTTATTCCTTTATTTCAGTCTCTGTGTGTCTTTGCAGCTGATATGAGTTTCTTGTAGGTAGCTGATACGGTTTGGAGATTTGTCCCTTCGAAGTCTCCTGATGAAATGTGATTTCCAGTATTGGGGATGGGGCCTGGTGGGAGGTGATTAGATGATGAGGAAGATGCCTCATGAATGGCTTTGCATCAGCCCCTTGGTGACAAGTGAGTTTTCACTCAGTTAGTTCATGTGAGACCTGGTTATTTAACAGTGTCTGGGACCTCTTCCTCTCTCTCTCGTTTCTGCTCTTGTCATGTGAAACATGTGCTTCCACTTTGCCTTCTGCCATAATTGTAAGCCTCCTGAAGTCCTCATCAGAATCTGAGGAAATGTTGGTGCCATGTTTGTATAGCCTACAGAATTGTGAGCTGATTAAACCTCTTTATAAATTGCCTAACCTTAGGTATGTTTTTATTGTGATGAAGGAATGGCCTAACACAGTAGCATGGAGTTAGATCACGGTTGTTGTTTTTTTTTTTTTAATCCATTCAGCCAGTTTATGTATTTTAAGTGGAGAATTTAATCCATTTGCATTCATGGTTATTATTGATTGATGAGAACTTATTTCTGCCATTTTGTTCATTGTTTTCTGGTTGTTTTGTATATCCTTTATTCCCCTCTTCTTCTCTTATTACTTATCATTGTAGTTTAACAGTTTTCTATAGCGGTAACAGTTGAATCTTCTCTCATTCTCATTTGTGAGAAGCCAGTGAGTTTATATGTTCATGTTTTCTTGAGAGCTCATTTGGAGGTTCTAGCAGGGGGAGCACAGCTACTCGTATACCCTTGGCTGAAGACCGGTCCTCCTCTATTGGGGATGGGCGTCCTCTTTGACTGAGCGCACAGGTTCGGGAAGGATGCACATGGAGCAGTGAGGGAGGAAGGGGACACCCGCCTAGCCAGCCAGATCAGCCAAATCAACCCTGGCGATCAGTGGGGTGACAGATGTCACAACCAGATCGCCCTCACATCCATGTTCATGTTTTCTTGATGGTAGGTATCGTCCTTTCACTTCCAGACATAGGACTCCCTTAAACATTTCTTGTAGGGCCAGTCCAACTGGGAATGAATTTCCTCACTTTTTGTTTGTCTCGCAAAGACTTTCTTTGTCCTTTTTTGAAGGATGGCTGTTCTAGGTATAGTAATCTTGGTTGTCAGTTTTGTTCTTTCAGCATTTGGAATATATCATTCAGTGCTTTGAATGTATCTTCTCATTTTCTCCTGCCCTATAAGTTTCTGATGAGAAAACTGTTAATCTGATGGGGATTTCCTTATACGTGCCTTGACAATTTTCTCTTGCGGATATTGGAATTCTTTCTTTGACTTTTGACAGTCTCACTGTAATATGCCTTGGAGAAGACATTTTTGGATTGAATCCATTTAGAGATTATTGAGCTTCCTATTCTGGATGCCTATATCTCTTGCAAGACTTGGGAAGTTTTCGGCTGTAATGTCACTAAGTAAGCTTTCTATGCCTTTGCTTGTCTCTTATTCTCCTGAAACACTCAAAATGTGAGTATTTGCTTGCCTGCTTTATGGTGTTTCATATGTCATGTAGGCTTTCTTTGTTCTTTATTAATCTTTATATATATATGTACTTTTTTATGTGAGTTACTTCAAAAGACCTTTCTTCTAGTTCAAAAAGTATTTATTCTGCCTGATCTAGTCTAGTATTGAAACTCTTGATTATATTTTTTGTTTCATTCATCGAATTATTCAGTTACAGAATTTGATTGATTCTTTTTTATGATATATCTTTTATGAATTTCTCATTCTGATTATGAACTGTTTTTCTGATTTCTTTGTCTTATTTATCTATGTTACCTTGTATCTCACTGAGCTTCTTTAATAACACCATTTTGAAATCTTTTCCAGAAATGTCGTAGATTTTTCACTGAAATCTGTTGCTAGAGAGTTATTGTTTCTTTACACATGTCACATTTCCTTGCTTTTTCATGTTTGTGTGTTTTTACATTGATAACTGTGAATCTGGTGTAACAGTCCCTTCCGATTTTTTGAATTGACTCTTGTAGAAAAGATGTTTTCCTACAGTTGTATCTATAGTGTTGGTTGTATAGTGCACTTCAGTTTTGATTTTTGGTGGACACAGTAATGTAGTCTTCAGATGACTTCTTCAGCTATAGTCAGTGTCAGTGGTATCTTTGAGTTCCTCACTGGGTTAGGCTGTGGTTGTTAGTGGATGCTGTAGTGAGGCTTTGCTATAGATTGGGACACCAGGTAGGACGGTTATTTGGCATTAGTGATTGTGGCAACAGACTGAGCATGCTGTTTCTTGGGTTACCAGTTGGCTTCTGTGGGGTAGAAGCAGGTCTGAGTGGGCTGATCCTTGGGCCTTCATATTATTTGGCTGTGTCCCCACCCAAATCTCATCTTGAATTGTAGGTCCCATAATCCCCATGTCATGGGAGGGACCCCGTGGGTGGTAATTGAATCATGGGGGCAAGTCTTTCCCCTGCAGTTCTCGTGATAGTGAATAAGTCTCGTGAGATCTGATGGTTTTATAAAGAGGAGTTCCTCTACACAAGCTCTCTTGCCTGCTTCCATGTGAGATGGGCCTTTGCTTCTCCTTTGTCTGCACACCATGATTGTGAGGCCTCCCCAGCCATATGGAACTGTGAGTCCATTAAACCTCTTTCCTTTATAAGTTATCCAGTCTTGGGTGTATCTTTAATAGCACCATAAGAATAGACCAATACAGGCCTCCAGGTGGCTTACTGAAGTGTTGGCAGTGGCAGTAGTGGGTCAGGCTGGCAAGTGGATCGCTCAACTGCTGGGCAGTGTGTGTGGTGTCCTCAATGGCAATAGCAGCAGTGGGCACTAGCATTGATGGTAGCAAACTGGGTGGGCCAGTCCCGTAGCCCCAAGGTTGGGCATATGCAGGTGAGTGCTAGTGGAGGTGATGGCAGCAGACCATCCTCAGGTCCCTGGACATCCTCATGTCCCTGGAAGGGATGTATGGGCTCCAGCATTGGTGGGCAAGGTATACTGATCTCTAGACCTCTGGCTAATTGCACATATGCACTGGCAGGCTGTGGAGGCCTGTTTTTAGCACCCCCAGGTGTGGATGAGCAAGGCAGGCCTATTCCCAGGCCTCTGAACAGTGCCCACAGGCAGTGGTGAGGGTGGTGCCAGGCGAGCTGGAGCTGTCCTCAGGCCCCTCAGTGGTGTGTGCATACAAAGGCAGTGGCAGGCAGGGCTGATCAATTTCTAGGCTCCCAGACAATATGCACAGGCACTAGCATCCTGTGTGGACCCATCTTCAGTTCCATGGAAGGTGTGTATGCATGCCAATGTCAGTGGATGGGGTAGATCAATCCCCAGACTCCTGGACATTGTGTATGGGCACAGGCGAAGGCAGTGCTGGATGAGGCAGGCCTGTGCTCAGGCCCTTAGATGGCACATAGGGGTGGTACCTGTGGCAGTGTGTGGATTGGATCAATCCTCAGGCCTTTGAATGGCACACTAGGATGCCAGTGGTAGTAGCAGCGGGTGTCTTTAGGTACTCTGATGGTGCATGTGGGTACCAGTGCCAGTGGAGGTGGCAGATTGATCTTCTGGTTCCCAGATGACGTGTGTTGGAACTGGCAGTGGTGGCAGTCAGGCAGACCTGTTTTTAGACTTCCTAATGGTATGTGTAAGCACCAGCTGTGGCAGGCAGACCAGAATGATCTCTAGGACCTTGGATGGTGCCCTTGGGCCAAGAGACAGGCTGGATGGGCCTGTCCTCAGGTCCTGGGACATTGTCTGGATGAGCCAGTTCCCAGACCCCCTTAAGATATGTGCAGGTGTGCCGCAGCCCTGCTGCTGGAGGATAAGGATTTGATGTCAGTGGCAACAGCCTCAGGCAGGCAGCTCTCAGGCTGTAGAGAGTGCATGCTTTGGCTCCCTTAATCCCTAGGGCAGCCTCCCTAGTGTGCTTCACTATCCATTTCTTGGGGCATAAGACATTGCATGAGGTAAAGTTCTGGGGACCCACCTGCACTGCTGGCTCCAGCCACCATCGTGATGCTGTAACCCTTTGGGTAGATGTAGGGGAATGTCTACAGGGGTTCATGGATGTAGATATGTAGGGGGTATTGGGCCCCAAGGTGTGATGTAGTCTGTGGGGGGCTGAGCTCTCAGATGGCAGCATGCTGTAGCTGCTTGGATCTCAGAGGATATGTGGGACCCAATGTGAACTTCCTCTCCCGAATAATGTCATTACATGGACTCCAGACATCTCTTTATACTAGTATCAGAGCTTGTGAGGGCTGAGGGGCTCTCCTGTGGCTACAATTGTAGGAGTCTGTGGTGGGAATACGGGCTGCCAACTGTTGGGGATCTCTCACTTACCTTTTCCCCACACTGGGAGGAGTTTTCCCTGGCTCTGAATTGATCTTGGCTGGGTCAGCTGCTTCATTTCCCTTTCCTTCTATGCCTCAGAAGTTCCCACTTTGCTGCTGAGTTCCACTGTTTTCGCTAGAGGTTATATTTGACATTATCTGCTTGCCATTCTGGACCTTCTTTTTGGAGGAGGTGAGAGCCAGGTGCCCCAGGCAGCCATCTTGAAGCACCTCCAGAGGAAGGTTTGCAATTGGAGATTCAATTTCTAAAATAGGTATGGGATTAATTACCTTTTCTGTTTCTTCATGTGTCAGTTTTCATAGGTTGTAATTTTTTTTCAGGAATTAATCTATTTAATCCAAAATTTCAGATTCATTGACATAATGTTGCTTTTATAACATCATCTTTTTTTGTTTGTTTGTTTTTTGAGACAGAGTCCTACTCTGTCTGCCCAGGCTGGAGTACAGTGGCATGATCTTGGCTCACTGCAACCTCCACCTTCTAAGTTCAAGTGATTCTCATGTCTCAGCCTCCCAAGTAGCTGGGACTACAGGAGCGCGCCAATACGCCTGGCTATTTTTTTGTAGTTTTTAGTCGAGACAGGGTTACGCCTTGTTGGCCAGGCTGTTCTTGAACTCCTAACTTCAAGTAATCTGCCTGTAGTCCCAGCACTCTGGGACTACAGGCATGAGCCACTGCGCCCGGCCTGTCACATCATCTTAATATCACTTGATGTTTCTTAACATCTCTGGTGTTTTTAGTAATTAGTGTCTCTCTTGCCTAAGGTTTAACAGTTTTATTCTTCTCAAAGAACCAGTTTTTATCTTTGTTGATTTTCTCTATTATATTTTTGCTTTCTGTTTTATTAATTTGTTGCTTTATTATCTTTCTGCTGTTCTTTTTATTATGTGTGATTTACTATTCTTTTTTTAAAAACAACATGAATTTTTAGCTTTATTTCTAATATATGCATCCAATGGGAGAAATAAATTCCTGTTGTTTAAGCTATCCAGTTTGGTATCCTCATAGGACTGTTGAGAGGGTTTGGATATGTTAATAAGCTTAGAGCAATTTCTGGCTCATAGTAAATTTTGCTATTTTTGTTTTTATTATTACCCTGGATTGCTTACAAGAGTACATATAACAAAGAGAAAATTACAAATAGTAATAGTCAAAAATCTAGGAAAATAGGTTTATTGAAAATCAACCTATAAGAGAAAGTTGGAATATTAATATTCAGCCATTAAGGACATATTTGAATGTTGAGCTACTAGGGAGTGATGGACATGTCACCTCCTACCATCTGCTACACTACTTTGTGATGAAAATCTCACCAGGCATACACAGGATCTCCTCAAGACTCTTTGATGGCTGCCTCCACCACCTGTTATTTTATATCCCCTGGACCAGCCATGTGAAATGCTCCCATGCCTGGCATTCCACATGTGTCCTGCTTGGCTCTTTGCATAAAATGTCCAGCTTGGGAGGCCAGATTGCTGCTTCAGGGCGACATGTCCCACAGAGGTGGGAAAAGGAATTGGCCACCAGTCAGAAACTGGTGGCAAATATCACACTAAACTCGCTGACTCTTCTTGTGAATGTGAAACACATTTAGAGATGAAATGGTACTTCTCTGGCTGCCAAAAAACAAGTAACAAAAGAAGCAAGGCCCACATATGTTTGTGATAGGGAGTGTTTCGCCACGCAGCAAGGGATCTGCATTTCGTGTAGGTGATTTTAAACTGTTGGCAGAGATCCTTCCCGCTTAGTGCCTCAGCTTTGGTTTGGGCTGGTTTGTGGAGATAGGGTTAGGAGGAGGGAAAAGCGCTCCTGTGTGAACAAAGGCATTCTCTGTGAGGCTTGGCTCTAAGAATACTGTCCAAATGTCAAGTGTCTGATAATGAAGAAAATGGACCTGAGCCATGGATTTGCTTTTCAGCATTAGACACACAAAACAGGAGCATAAGTAAGTGTCTGCCAAAAAGGCAACCTCACTCGCAGCCAAACACTATAGCTCTTAATTTAAAAAACTGAAACCAAAGCAGACGTGTCTCTGGATGGTTACCTAAAATGCCCACTTAAAGGAATGACAGCTCTCCTAGGGGAGTAGCAGGATAGCGAGAGAGAGGGTAATTTTCCCCATGTATTCACATCAACCCACGCCCAGAGAAATCAAATGCAGCCCCTGCCAGCCTTCCAAGATCCGGTGAAGAATGAGTGCTTCTGGATCCTCCTTGTTGGTTCTGACCTAGAAGGTAACAAGTCTTTAGTATTGGTGCAATTTTAAGGATCAGACACTGCCTTGTGATGTAATCTGAAAAGACTTTCTGAGCTTCTGTAAAATTTGGAAGTTGTCTGTAAATGCACGATTTGGACTACCTTATTTCTAAGATATCATCTAACAAAAATCTAAAATATCTACATCTTATGAATGCCCAGAGGGGCTCAGTTAGCAACCAATGAAGAATAGTGTTGTGAGTTTCAGGAAATGCTCTCACACTTACATAGGTGTGTGTGTGTGTATAATTGTGTGTGTATATATGTGTGTGTGTGCACATATATATAATATGTGTGTACATATATATGTACGTGTGTGTATATATATGTACACACACACACACACACACACAGACCTATCTCCTTCCACCGATATGGAGAGAAATATACACAAAATGTAAGTCTCAGGCTACATGATAACCAAAGTCATGGGTAGCCTCCGCACTGGCATTGACCATGAACCCTTACTAGTGTTATCTCTGGGTCCCAGAAGTTGAGTCCTCTTTCTCCTTTTCTGTTGACAACCCATGGCCTTCACTCTCAAGGCCACCCTTTTGGGATCTTTCTCCAAATATTAAAGTTGCTGTTCATTATCTGAGTTGATGATGTCACTGCATTAGAAATGTAGGACATTTTGTTCTTACATGCCAGCCCTAAGGAAGTTTTGACTCCATATTTAGAAATTTAAAATTTTGGGGGGTCGCAGTGGCCCACGCCTGTAATCTCAGCACTTTGGGAGGCTGAGGCAGGTGAATGACTTGAGGCCAGGAGTTCAAGACCAACATGGTCACATGGTGAAACCTTATCTCTACTAAAAATACAAAAATTAGCCAGGCACACTGGCACACTCCTGTGATCCCAACTACTCAGGAGTCAGAGGCATGAGAATCGCTTGAACCCTGGATGTGGAGGTTGCAGTGAGCTGAGATCGTGCCACAGCACTCCAGATTGAGTGACAGAGGAAGACTCTGTCTCAAAAAAAAAAAAAAATTAAAAATTGTAATCAGAATAATAGCCACACTGACAAATTTTTAAAATAATTTTTTTAGAATAAATGTCATTAAGCTGAATGTCCTAAAGAAAACAATTCTATTTTTTCCATCGTTATTTTATTGAAAATATCTTTATTGACACAAATTATTTTTCGTACAAACATTGAAAAAATGTTGAGTCATTGAGCAGTTTTCATTTGTACCAAATCTTACAGGGTGTAGCTTCTGTAATCATGAGTTTTGCGTGATCTCCAACAACCTGATTTTCCTGACTGCAATTTGAGTCATTATTATTTTTATTTTATGTTTTCACTATCAATATCAATTCCTTTTTCTTCAAAAACTACAAGATGCATTGTCTCAGCTAGGTTGTATTTAATAGCTGGAATACATTTTAGGTCTCATTTTCCAGGGAAGGGAAACTGAAACCCAGAGGTTAAGTGACTTCCCTAAAGTATTCTACTCATTTCATGTCTGAGCTGAGGTTAGAATCTTGGCTTCCAGCCCAGAGTTTTTCTACTTCACAAGCATATCCACTACTGGAATAATGGAATCACAGCGGTATGCTGGTACAGTTAAAATTGGAGCCCATATGCATCCCTGCTATAATGAAAGCAGGGCTGAGAAATAATGTATTTCACATCTAGCGTTAGCTCTGAAACCACCCAAGGTGACCACCTCCTATAGAAAGAGAGAAGATTGGGGTTTTTGTTTTGTTTTGTTTTTTTGAGATGGAGTCTTGCTCTGCGGCCCAGGCTGGAATGCAGTGGCGTGATCTCAGCTCACTGCAACCTCCATCTCCTGGGCTCAAGCGATTCTCCTGTCTCAGCCTTCTGAGTAGCTGGGATTACAGGCACACACCATCATGCCTGGCTGATTTTTGCATTTTTAGTAGACATGGCGTTTCACCATGTTGGCCAGGCTGTCTTGAGCTTCTGACCTCAGGTGATCCACCCACCTCGGCCTCCCAAATTGCTGGGATTACAAGCGTGAGCCACTGTGCCCAGCCAACTGGGTTTTTAAAAAAAGGAACTAAGGCTTGGTGGCGAGGCCAGGTTCATATAATGTTAAGAAAAGTTGATAGCTTTATCTGAGAACTTGTGATATTAATAAAAGTATGCATGCTAAAATTGGCCAAAATGAGCAGCGAGAACATGGTGGGCAGTGTCATGGGTAAGAGAATACAGGGCAGGGCATGGGGCAGCGTGCGTAGTCTGGCTCATGGCCTGCAGCTGGGAGAGTGAAAGCTAGGGGAGAGCGCAGAAGGGGAACATGGTGCCTGGAGAGTAGGCAAGGAGTGTGTGTTCCATTGTTTAAGCAGTGGGGAGCTATCAGAGGTTTCAAAGCACATTTTTTAAAGGTGTTCTTTGGGAAGTTTATAATGGTAACTTTATAAACAGGGTGAGGAGACTCTAGAAATAGGAAGTCATGTAAGGAGCTTTATTGGAAGAAGATTCTCCATCTGTTTCATATGTCCACCTTCTTGATACCAGTTTGGAAGTCTTGAAATAGAGGTCTGGGGGAATAGGCTTTGGAATGTTCCAGCTGTGAGGACTGATTCCCCGTTTGAGAGATGGTGTTTACTGTGTGTCCACAGTGCCAACTTAAAGGCTGAGTATCCACAGGGAGATCGCCACATGCTGGTGTCCCTGGCACTTCCTCAGTGGCTGTAGTAATCATCCTCAGCCCCCTAAAGCACAAGCCCTGCACCAAGGCTTGCACCTTGACCTTGACCTGGGTGTGGTATATGGAGCCCTCCTCAGCCACACTCTGCTCAGGGGCGTCTCCCAAAATGTTTTGGTTTCCAACAGGAATCAGATGTTCCGCTGGACGTTCCATCTAGGGAAACCAAAGGGAAGGAGCACGCCACCCCAAAGCTTGACTGTTCTGGAAAACCCTCACCAATTAGAGGGGGTTCATGACATGAGGGGAAGGTAGAGTTAGACAAACCTTGTTTAAACTTTGATTTTGCCACTTGCTAGCTAAGGGCTGGTTACTGGTCCTGGAAACTTTTGTGTTTTGTTTTGTTTTGTTTTGTTTTGTTTTGAGATGGAGTCTCGCTGTATCACCCAGGCTGGAGTGCAGTGGTGTGATCTCGGCTCACTGTAACCTCAGCCTCCCAGGTTCAAGTGATTCTTCTGCCTCAGCCTCCCGAGTAGCTGGAATTAGAGGTGCCTGCCTCCACACTTGGCTATTTTTGTGTTTTTAGTAGAAATAGGGTTTCACCATTTTGGCCAGGCTAGTCTCAAACTCCTGACCTCAGGCAATCCACCCGCCTTTGACTCCCAAAGTTCTGGTATTATAGTTGTGAGCCACTGAGCCCAGCCAGCCCTAGAAACCCTTGAGTGCGAACAGTTACTTCACAGGAGTGATGGGAAGGTCAAAAGAGATGGTAACCGATGATTCGGTGTCTGTGAGCCCTCAGGCCATGGTCTACCACACACTTTTTTAATCCACGATTTTATGGAATCCAAGTAGCTATCCTAAAAACTGTCATGGTATTTACTAACTCCTGAGGAAACAGAAGCTTCGCCTAAGAAACTTGCTTAAGGCTTCTAACAGTGATAGTATCTGAGATTTTAACATCCAAATTTCAATCTTTCTACCACCCCACGGTGTTTGTAAGTACCTATGAGGGGAGTGGAGTGGGGAGGGATGAACTGCAGCTGGATCTAGGCTCCATGCCCCCTGTATTAGTCTGTTCTCGCACTGCTATACGGAAACACCCGAGACGGGGTGATTTCTAAGAAAATTAATGAGAATAAAATTACTAAAATCAGGTTTAATTGGCTCAAGGTTCTGCAGGCTGTACAGGAAGTATGGCTGCATCTCCTTCTGAAGAGGCCTCAGGGAGTTTTACTTACAGCAGAGGGCAAAGCTGGCACAAATGAGAGCTGCCACACATGTTTAAACAACCAGATCTCGTGAGAACTCACTATTGCCAGGACAGCACCAAGGGAATGTTGCTAAACCATTCATGAGAAATCTGCCCCACGATCCAGTCACCTCCCACCAAACCCCACCTCCAACATTGGGGGTTACCGTTAGACATGAGATTTGGGTGGGGACACAGATCCAAACCATATCACTGCCCTTGGGGCATGTGGCGGTGGTGGCAAGGGCGTGGTGTAGCGGTGGTGGACAGCGTGTTTGGCAGCACATCCTAACGACCATAGAATACTTTGTTCCCTAAAAAAAAAAAAAGAGGACTTCTTATAAGGAGATGGATGAGGTATGGTTTGTCTGCAGAAAGCAGTAACAACCACAGCTTCCTAATTGTGCTTTTCTAAAACTCAAGTTAACTTGAGTTTGTTTCTTGAGTACACGCCACTGGAATATGGAGGAAAGAATGACCATAGTCCTTCGAGTGGAGTGGACAATCAGGCTAGGATTTGAACATTTTCACGGGCAGTCCAGGGAGGAAATGATAGAGAGCTATCTACCTGCCTTTCTTGGAATTACTGCTGACAATTCATTTTTTGTGTGTTTTATTAAGAATTTTAAACAGCTTAGGAAGCATTGTGAACTGTTTCTGAAGAAACAGTTCCAGAAAGGTCTTCAGCAAGTCCTTGATAACATTGACATGATCACAGGAAGCAACAAGCCACAAATGTCACTTTTGCATTTGACTAGATGAGACGGAATGAAGTTTTCAAAAACATATGGAATGGAGGAAAATAGCTGTTACAGGCTTAAGGCAATGATAACCAAATACAGTTAATTCCCTGGAAAAATGTTTTGGCCTTGACTATGTGTGGTGGCTCACATCTGTAATCTCCACACTTTGGGGGGCTGAGGTGGGAGGATCGCTTGAGCCCAGGAGCTCAAGACCAGCCTGGGTTGGCAACATAGTGAGACCCTGTTCCTACAAAAAAAAAAAAAAAAAAAAAAAATTAGCCAGGTGTGGTGGTACATGCCTGTAGCTTGGGAAGCTGAGATGGGCAGCTCACTTGAGCCCAGGAGGTCAAGGCTGCAGTGAGCTATACTCACACCACTATACTCCAGCCTGGGCATCAGAGTAAGACCCTGTCTCCAAAAAAGAAAAAAGTTTTGGCTTTGTTACAGAAATCAGCAAACAGAATCATCATCTCCCGATTAGCAGTCACCTTCTGCAGTGATGGATGTCCTCTTTCATGGGTTCTTTGACTCTATCTTCCAGACATGGGCAGAGTTCCTCTGTCCATTTATGGGAATCAGACTGTGGGCAGAAAACCAGAACACAGTAATCAAAACATACCCTACCTCCCGGCCAGAGAGCTGCTTGGAAGTCACAGGTTAGGACCTCCAAAAGCAGGCATTGAGGCAAAGTTTTGGGTGCAAATAGTTTGTTAGAGACCAACACCTGTGGAAGGAAGAGTACAGGAGCAGGATGGGACCAAGGGAGCAATAAAACTGTGACACAGGCCAGACAAACCGGAAAGGGAACTCTTTGGAACGTATTTTCTATCAGAGTGTCCCACACTGGGCCAAAATAGTGAGGCCTTTTATGCTCGGCTCTTTGACTCACCAAATTCGGGCTGCCCCAGGAAGGTCATCATTTTGGGAAAGGCAGCTCTTTGCAGCCAAGGCAGACCCTGAAGGAGCTGACAGCTGGGGGCGGCCTGCTGAATACACTCCCTGCCTCTGAGCAACAAGTACCTTCTTGAAGAGGGGTCCAGTGGGGTGCATCTGTATGCACCACAAAGGCCACCCAGATAATGCACTTGCTAGCTCTCAGGGATTTGGGGGCAGGAAGTGGGGAGCAGCAGGAGCTGATGGTTTGCCTAATATGAGAACTTGGTCTGTCTTTGTTTACATGCTATACAATTTTGCCTAAGTTCTCAGTATAATTATGTCTTAATATCTGCCTTAGAAAGATGGATCAGGCCTTGGTTTTTACTCATATCAAGATTCCAAGATAGGCAAGATGGCTTTTTCGGGAAAAGGATTAAAGAATCATCAGAAAATGTTTCCCTTTTCCAGTTATTTGTCATGGCATAATAAATTATGCCAAAACTCAGTGGCTTAAAACAATTTGTTATTTCTCACAAATATATGGATTGAGAGGGCTCAGCTGGGTGTGTCTGATTCAGATGGGGTAAGCTGAGGTCACATGTGCAGCTGCATTCAGCTGGGAGTTTGGCTAAACGGGGACATCCAAGATGATCTCCACTCCTCTATTTCTCTCTCCATATGGCCTCTCATTACGTAGTGCCCTGGCCTGGACTTTATCGCAACACAGCAGGCTGGTCTTCCAAATGGAGAAGCAAAAGATGCCAGTCCTTTTAAGGCCTGTACTCAAAAGTCCCAGAATATTCTCTCCATTTCATTCTCTCTTGGTCAGTGCAAATCACAGAGCAAAGCCAGATTCGTCTTGGTGAGAAGAATGGCAAAGAATTTGGAGCCATTTTTTCATCTACTACTTTGCCCTAAACCACTGTTTCTCAACCCTTGCAGATACAGATTTCCACACCCACTCTCCAGATTGCCTGATTTTATTTGTCTAGGTTAGAACCTGGGCTTTGGTGTTGAAGATTCATAGAGGTTTCTAATATGCAGCCAGTTTGGGAACCCTAGGCTATGACGTGTTTCATCCCTCTATTGTTAGTGACATGGCTTCCATCTTGCAGGAACCCCCACATGGCTTATGTGTGGAGAAACTTTCATTATGAGTCCTGAAGTGTGTTCTAAATCCTTTTTTTTCTTTTTTACTTACAAGCCAACTAGAAATTTGAGAACAACAGTTTTACTCTTTACAAACCAGCCATTGACCTGAAGCATCACGTTTAGAAGTGTGTCTTCCCGTCAATAGTATCAACTGGTATGACACCAGTTCTCTGAAATCCTCAGCCAAAACCTGAATCTAAATTGTAGACTTCAATCTCTGCCGTGCACTGTAGGCTTGCAAGAGGTCTTTGTTCTCTCCAATTACTGATAGGTCACTGGGAATTTAGACTTTTAAGAAAACTCTTTTATTTATTTAAAAGCATGGGTTTCCTTTTTCCAGCAGTTTTGTGCTCTGTTGAAACTGTGTGGTCCTGGTGTGCAGTGCTCTCAGATGATCATATGCCTGTGTTGTCTTCCAACAAGAAAAAAACTATCAAGCAGTGTCTGCTTTAAACATCATCCAGAGTGATGGTTTGCATCAAAAATGCCCACCAGCCACAGCAAATTTTTTTGTGGATATTAGTTATTGGTAAAATGTTATAATAGATTCATACATTTCCATGTCAAAGCAACAAAAAGTGCAGTGTTTTTGACTGTGAAGTTTTATTATAAGTAAGCTCAGTATTTCCAGTAATTAGTCATTAGGTTATTTAATAAGGACTCTTAACCTGGAGTAAGGGTCTGTGGTTAGGATTCAAGGAGTCGTCAGTGAACTTGGAAAAAAATTCCATCTTTATTTTCACTAACCTCTAACTGAGATAGCATTTCCTTTCATTATGAATTGTGAAATTTCACATTTCCTTCCTTTATAAATGTAGGCAACAAATCACAGGGGCACAGCAGTGCCTTTGACTTTTGTCTACAGTAGAAAGCGGAGATATTCTCAAACCAAATGTCACAAACATTGTTATACATGTGTTTGAAAACCTTTTATGCTTATCACTAAAATTAGAATTACAGTAGTTTTCAGATCCTCTGGTTTCTCCTACCAAATGTGCTAATACAGAAGTATATATGTTGCTACCTCACAATTTTTTTACTGTTTTGATTATTTCAATGTAATGCTTCATTTGCAATCCATAATGTGTATGCATATCATATACGTATATGTGTGTCTGCATGTGCATTGTGCATTAGTTATTTAAGGCAGGGTCTTGCCCTGTCACCCAGGCTGAAGTGCAGTGGCACCATTATGGCTCACTGCAGCCTTTAACTCCCAGGCTCAACAAATCCTCTCACCTCAGCATCCCAGGTATGTGAGACCATAGGTGCATGACACCATGCCTGGCTAATTTTTATATTCTCTTGTAGAGATGTTGTTCAGGCTGGTCTCGAACTCCTGGGCTCAAGTGATCCTCCTGCCTTGGCCTCCCAAAGTACTAGGATTATAGGCATGAGCCGCCATGCCCAGCCAGCATGTATTGTCAAACATTATTGCTAGAAGGTGTCCATAGGCTGCACCAGACACCCATAGGAGACTGTAGCACCAAAAAAGATTAAGAACCCATGCATTAGACTATTAGAATTGTTGAAAATAATTTACAGACTCTCCCCAGCCCAATTCCCTTATCACCTTTGCTTATACCAGACAGACTTTATGAGCTAAGCTATCAGGTAGGCTTGTATTTTGTTTCTAGTTGATTACATTGGCAATTCTAACTACTTCTGTGACCATATTCAAGTGGCATTATAGTATAGGGATTAAGAGAATGGATACTATGTTAGACTGGGATTAGATCCCTGCTCTACCATGTACCAGCTGTATGACCTTGGGCAAGTTACTTAACCTCTCCAAGAACTCCCTCACCTGTGAAATGGGGATAATATTATCACCTACCACTTTCCCAGGAGGATTCATTATTAGGATGAATTGAGATAATGCTTATAAATTACTTGACCCTCTCTCTACCAGACACCTAATAAGCATAAAATAAATGTTGGTTTCTATTACCATTAGGAATCTCTCTTAGCATTAATCTACTTCACAGGGCAAGCAGATCTCACTCTGTTCACAGAGTCCTTAAGACACATTTTGTATTAAAAGTTCAGATGATGAAATCAGTTCAATATTCTCTATCAGATAGGCCTGAAACTACCACAGTTGTATCCAGTTTTAACTTGACTGCAACAAAGAGATTGTCTTGTCAAAAGGTGGTAGTGGCAGAGAGGGATGAGGCAGTATTTGTCATTTTGCTATATGACAGCCTAATAGGAAATAAGAGTGGCTGAGTGTAATGAGTTGTTTCTAAAGCATTGAGTCCCTTCTAGTTTAACAATATCTGAAACATCCCTGTCTACAATAAACAGGGTGCATTCAGCCTTTTCTTTTTCTCCTGTTTGTACTGAGCTTCCAACATATGGAAGACAGGAAATATAGGAGCTTACATTTAGGGAGTAAAAAACTATCAAAACAAAAAACCCAAATATTTGGCAACTTATTGCACTTCTGCTGTCCAGCATGAATATGTGGGTATTTATTTTTGTTCTTAATATTTATTTTTTTATACAGGAACCAGAGTCCCAAGGTTGAGATTCTGGCACTAGCTCTGTCATTTTAGAGCTGCTGGCCAGAGGGGGACTTCCCACTTTTGACTTTGTTTCAGTTCAATTGCTTCTCCATGCCTTCCCCACACGCTGTTTTTTAGACACGGGGCCAATCTCATCATCTCGTTGTAGGGGAGAAGAAAAAAGTGCAGCAGAGACTATGTTAAGTTTCCTAAAGATTCATTTTTGCAAGGATGGCAGTATCAGTAGGTGGTTTTGCTTTTGCTTTTTTAAAATTTAAAATTGAATACATACCAAAGAATATTTACAATGCTGTGTAAGATGAACAGTGATAAATGAACACTTTTGTACTCACCAGCCAGTTTAAAAAATACAACATTGCCATTCCCAATTACCCCTGCAGGTAAAGTACTGTCCTGAATTTTGCTTTTATCATCCTCTTTCTTTTCTAGTTGTTAATAGTTATACTGCAGATATACATAGCCATATATAATACTCTACTTTCCCAGTTTAATTTTATAGAAAAGGAATTACATACTTTTGCTATTCAGCACTACATGTGAGATTCACCCGTGTTGATATGCTCGATTGTGTCTTATTCTTTTTAATTGCTGCATAATATTCCATCATAGAAGTCTTATTCATCCATCCCAGCGTTGATGAACATTTGGGTTGTTTTCAGTATTTTGCTTCTACACATAGTGCTGCTATAGATGTTTTTGAACATATCTCTTTGTGCCTGTGTCAAACCTCACTACAGAATGTCAAACTGTTTTCCAAATCAATTGTATTCTTGCCAGTAATGTATGAATTCTGATTATTCCATGATCTCAACAAGCACTTGGACTTGCCTCTAGTTTTTTCACCTGAGCTTGTTAAAGGAGGGCTTACTTTCCTTTCTTACGTCTAAAAGGGTTTGTATTCTCTTTCCATGGCTGTCTCTTGTCTTGTTGTTTTGTTTCCTTTTTTAATGCCATCCAGTTAGAGGACTCTGGCATCCACACACAGAGTGAAGGCGGAGTGGACATTTCACATCCAAGTCCTGGTGGTTACGTAGGTTTGTTTTTCTTCCTGGGTGTCCTGTGCTGAAGTTGGCTAGCAGACTCTCCAACTAAAAAAAATTCAGAAATTTACTCCCTCAGCATCTTTTCAATTCAACTCTGCCAACAGTGGCTCAGTGAGAAGCAGCAAGTAAATAAAATCAACAGATCTCAGCTTATGCCTTGGGTTCTCCAGCAATCCCCAGACCATAGGGAGAAAATGAATCTTTTTCTGACAACATTCCTCTCACTCCCGTCACTTTTCCATTGAAACAACAAGGCAGAGAAGTTACTTTATCCAGTTACTTTGCTGTGAGTCTTACTAGAAAATTAAGAATAATAGTAATTGGCAAATATTACTCACCCAATTCTTTAGCTAGCATTTCTCACATCTGCTTTATGATATCCTTGCTGGCCTGATTTTATTCATTTCCTGGTGCCCGGCATAGAAACCACAAGAACTAGCAAAAAAGAAAAACACTGCATTTATATAAACCAATACAACTAGGGAGTATTTTGTGGACATTAAAAGAAACATGAGGGCTATCCCACATTATAAATTTCAAAATGAAAGTTTTTGCCTTGTGGTATTTTTTAAAGTTTTAAGATGTTATTCAAGAACACTCTGAAAAACTGTTTTAAGTTGTTGAAACTTGTTTCCCTTTTCCCGTAGCCCACTTGGCTGGCCTCAGCTGGTCTCCTTCCTCACCAAGCTACCCTCCTCTCTGTGCTTTTTCCAAAATGCAAGGTTAATGGTGTTTCTCCCTTGTTTAAAATCTCTCACTAACTCTGATACCTGCAGGATAAAGTCCAAACTCTGCCTGGATTAATGAAGAGATTTGATCCGGCCTCTGTTTCCTTTCCCATCCTTAACTCTTACCCTCTCCCTCCTTTGCATTTAAAACGGTGAAAAACAAAATCCCATCTCCTCCTCCAACCATGCACCCAGAAATTCACACGAGATTTCCTCCTCTTGCCTTATGAGGCCCTTTCTACTCCTCTGACATACCTGGAAAAGTCCCATTTCCATCCAGTCTTGGTCATCTCGGCATGCTTGATCCTTCCCCAGAATACCTCCTCCTCAGCAGCTCTCTCCATCTCCTGTATATCTTCTGTTGTACGTCCTACAGTGGGGTTTCACACTTCAGCTCCTTAATTGCTTTCCTCCACTATTCGAAACTGAGTTCCTTAAGGACAGGAATAATTTGTTTTAAAATATTTATTTTTGCAGCATACCCCTTAGCACAGTTTGTGGCACTGAGTAAATCTTCAGTGAATTAAAATCGAATTGGCCTCTACCTCATTCCCATGCCCCTCTCCTTTGCCTCTGAGTAACACATGCGTGCGTGTCTATGTGTGTGTGTGTGTGTGTGTGTGTGTGTGTGTGTGTGTGTGTGTGTGTGTGTTTTAATACGACATCTCTCAAGGAGGGCTATGATTGTTCACCACTTGTACGTACCAAAGTGTCTTGTAGGAAATAGACATGCCGAGATAATGAACAGTTCAAAACAATTCCCTTCTAACTAAGGGCTGCATTGTTTATGTCAGCCAAAGACTATTTCCTTTCTGTGGCGAATGGGAGAAAAATGAGAAATATTCTGGGACACAAATTTATAAAAGGAGTTGTAGAAATTTCATTACCTCAATGCTGACTAGAGCATCCTCTCCTGTAAAAAGAATTGAATTCCTGGTTTTGGGTTTTTTCCCTTCTCTTAAAAAACCACACAGCTTGCTTCCTGAAGACAAAGGAAATAATAATAGCAACTCCCAATTTTACTCTGATTATTTGCCAAGAGTCTTCTTAGTTCATGTGGTTCTATTTCATTACAGAGGACTGATTAGCATAAGAAGAATGCTTCTAAATTAAACTACCCAAATATGCACTTACTTACTACTCTGGGAGCTAATTTATTGTATTGTTTATAATATAAATTGGCTGGCAGATCTATTTATTGAGGTATAACAGCTAGGCAACAATGCATAACTTTCTCGGCTCTGAGTGGTTTTTAATAATCTATTGAAATTTTACAGAGAATCATTTCATTAAATGGAAAGTGGATAAATACCAGAAGTCTATATTTTAGAGTATTATCCATGCATGGAGAATGGGTTCTAAAAATTAATGGTATTTGAAGAACAAAGAGGGAATTGGGGTTTCTTTTTAAACAGCAACTTTTTGTTGTTTTAATTTGAAGTGTAACCAAAGGCTTTCAGAATCACTTGTGGGATGTTAAAACACAAATAAACAAGTAAGGCGAACGCTGGAGTAGAATAGAGAAATAGAGGGATGGAACAAAATTGTGTTAAGATAGTGCTACATTGTCAATTAGACTAAAGCAGTATTTTTGCCTTGTACAGTTTTGGGGTTGGCAGTGAAAACCATGTACCTCGTTTTATTTTAACAAGTGGCATCGTGAAACTAAGATGCTATTTGGCATGCTCTGTGTTCTAAATTCCCAGAGCCTAGAAACATGTAGGGGTTCTGGGGCTCCCTTAGGCTGTGAGTCAAGAAAGTAGTTGAATCCAGATACACTGTCTGGTCTGGAGCTGCCTTAAACAGATCAGTTCTGGAGCATCTCATGGTGCTCTGATATCAATGGAAGAGTCTGTAGATGTTATAGCATGGTCTTGAAATTCTGTTATTGTCACTTGCACTAGAACTCAGTGAGGGCAGGCAGAAATGGAGACAAGTGACAGGCCTTTCTCACCTTTCTGCAAATTTTTGAAATTTAGCTTATCTGATTTTCAGAGCCAAAGTTTCAAAGAAGTTTTAGACATTGTAATTTACCATAGATGGAATTTCCTTAGGTTCACCTGGGGAACAAAGAATGCCAGAATGTTTCCTCTTTCCCAAGGACAGCCAAAGTGTCAGAGAACCGGGAGTCTCGGGGTAAACTGGGGAGAGAGGGCACTGATTTTTAGCGTTTGCCATTTCCCATAGTGTAAATACTTTTACACAGCCAATTTCAAGATACCAACTTCACATCACTAATCACGGAGTTGTGTAGGCATGTGCACAATTGGGTCTCCTGATCCAGTGAGAGGGAGCACCTGCATACTGATGCTAGAACAGTCTTACACTGCTGTTAGCAGGAAGTAAATCTTTAGCAGCTTAGCTGTCTCTCGTTTCCATGGTACCCAGAAGATGATGAGTCAGGATCTAAGTCCTTGCAACATTCCTGGCGAGAGTATTTACTGCTATAACCTCTGCCCCTTCCTTCCCCACTCTTATTCTCTTTTCCAGAAGAAAATTACAAACGTAGAGCATTAAAGCTAGATATCGAGTAAGTGTAAATAATGAACCAGATTGTGCTTTTTATCCTCTTGAGGATATCAGATACAAAAACTGGACAGGGAAGGAGAGAATGAGGAAGGGAAATCTTGACTACTTTTTAATTGCATCAAATCCTGTGTTGTAAAGTGGGTTCCTAAAAGGGGGAAAGACAGAACAGTTTTTTGTGATTCTGCTAAGACAAGTAAGGTCTTGCTTTCCTGGCATTTCTGTGTAGGAAGAAAGGGGTGTTTGGCATTGCATGTGGCGAAAGGGGAGAAGGGGTGGAGGAAAGAATGGACTGGATCATGGTATTGGCAGGGCTAAAACTTACTGTCAGCAGAGTTGAGTGCAGTGACAGAGGTTTGCGTTCACATTCAAGCTGCTTCATTAATTTAATTGGGACCTTTTCCAGGGAAAGGGAGGATTCATAAAAGGGAAATCAAAGAAGCCTGGAAAAGAAACATTTCCCCTTCCGAAGACTGTATTATAATCCTTTTCTTCTGAGAAAGTACAGTAATGAATGTTATATTTATTAGTGTTTTAACTTCTGCTCTTACTCCGCTTCTTAAAGAAAAAAAATGTTCTTTTGATCATAAAACCTCAGATAATAGCAGTATGGTGACCACTGTTTGATTGCTAATTTTCTTTCTAATACATTGGCACATGGTGCAAACTTAAGACATATTTGTAATGGGCCAGGCACAATGGCATGCACCTGTAATCCCGGAACTTCAGGAGGCAGAGGCAGGAGGATCCCTTGAGCCCAGGAGTTTGAGACCAGCCTGGGCAACATGGTGGAGCACCGTTTCTACTGAAAATACAAAAAATTAGCCAGGTGTGGTGACACATGCCTGTAGTCTCAGCTACTTGGGAGGCTGAGGCACAAATAATTGCTTGAACTTAGCAGGTAGAGGTTGCAAGGAGCCAAGATCACACTACTGCACTCCAGCCTGGGCCACAGAGTGAGGTCCTGTCAAAACAAACAAACAAACAAAAGACATATGTGTAGACTGGGTGCCATGCACCATTTTGTAAGCATTGTCTCTGAATCCTTATAAAAAGTTAAATACTCATAGAGTAAGCCACCATTCCAAATTGTCTGACACTTTTCTACTTTTAGCACCAACAGCCCTGTGTTCCCAGAAATGTCTTGGTCCTAGGCACAATGGGAAATGGGACAAGTGATCACCAAAATTCTTATCCCCATTTTACAAATGAGAAAATAGAGACAGTTAAGTCATTATGCCAGAGTCACAGTACTGGGCTCAAACCCAGAGCTGCTAAATCCTAAGTCCATGCTCTTAACTATCAGGCCAAATGGCTTCCTACTGTCCTGTACTCTGCTTTGAGATCGTCCTTAACTGTAATGACCAAGGAAAGAGAAAGCTTTGATCATTCATTCCAACCTTGCTGAAGTTAACGCAAAAATTCTTGGAGTTAATATAGAGAAAATTTCCCATGACTTTTTTTTGATAGACACATTCAAAGCACATCTAACTGATCTGGTGAAATAAAGTTAACTGTGTCACCCCCAAACCATCCCCCACTTCACACACCTGTGCATGGAGAGACTATCTCCCACAAAATTGGTCCCTGGTGCCAAAAAGGTTGGGGAACTGCTGCCTTACAACACTTTAACTCACTTTGCACCGTCTTAGTGCAAATATTGTCTTCTGAAAAGCTTCTACATAGTTCAAACTCCGGAAGACATTATTATTATTGATACTTTTTACTTTTGTTCGCATATGTAAATTCTCAGATGCCGTTCATTCTCGTCTGCGTTTCCATGTTTCCATTAGGGATAATTTTCCTTCTGTCTGAAGAATAGTCTTTAGTATTTGGTCTGCTGATAAAAACTTTTTCCAATTTTTTGTTTCCTTGAAAATATCTTTTTTTTTTTTTTTTCTGAGACGGAGTTTCGCTCTTATTACCCAGTCTGGAGTGCAATGGCACAATCTCAGCTCACCGCAACCTCCGCCTCCTGGGTTCAGGCAATTCTCCTGCCTCAGCCTCCCGAGTAGCTGGGATTACAGGCACTCGCCACCATGCTCAGCTAATTTTTTGTATTTTTAGTAAAGACGGGGTTTCACCATGTTGACCAGGATGGTCTCGATCTCTTGACCTCGTGATCCACCCGCCTCGGCCTCCCAAAGTGCTGGGATTACAGGCTTGAGCCACCACGCCTGGCCTCTCCTTGAAAATATCTTTATGAGGTCTTCATTTCTATAGAAATTTTAGGTTGGCAGATATTTCAGAACTTTTAAGATATTATTTCACTGTCTTCCAGCTTTCATTGTTTCTGTTGAGTAGTCAGCTTTCTTCCTTCTTTGAAGTAAATGAAAGTACTGTTTCCTTTTCTATGACAGCTTTTAAGGTTTTCTCTCTCTTTGATTTTAGGAAAATACTATTCTGTGCAAGCGTGTGTGTGTGTGTGTGTACACATACACATGCTATAGTATAATATACTATTACTAATATATTATGTGTACTATTATGTGGTTAGTGTTGCTTTGTGTTTATTCTATCTAGGATTCATAGACCTTCTCAAAACTGGCTTGGTAACTTTAGTCACTAGTTTCAAGATTTTTCAGTCAATATCTCTGAATGTTACTGTTTATTTATTTTGCCCCATTTCTTCCTTATCATTTTGTCCTAGAATTCCAGTTAAACATAAGTTAAATGTTTCAATGTCTCATATATTTTCTTCTCTCTCTCTCTCTCTCGTATTTTCCATACCTTTATTCTCCATGCTTAAGTCTGAAAATCCTCTACTGACCTCACCTTCAGTTCATACAGTCATTCTTCTACTGTGTCTAATCTATTGCTAAAACATCTGTTGAGTTCTTAATTTCAGTGAACAATGAATGAATAACTTTTTCATTCAAGAATTTCCATTTGAGTCTCTTTTATATATTCTAATTCTCTGGCAAATTATCTCTTCACCTAATGTCTTGCATATTTTATTCATAGTTACTTTAAAATGTGTACTTGATAACTCTAGTATCTGGATCACTTGTGGTCTCTTTCTGTTACCTTTTATCTCCTTTAATTTTAGTCATTTGCTCTTGTTCTTTGTCATGCCTACTAAATGTTATTAAATGTAGGAGAAAATGTACACACGAGTATGAAGAAAAATGTTATTTTTCTTCCAAAAGGATTTAATTTTTTCTAGAAGGCAGACAGAGTAAAAGCATATCATCTGGATTCAGTATGGGATTGAGATGATTGTTTCAATGCTTGATTTCAAGGTTTGTGAGGACTAACCATTGTTTTTTTATTACTTCCAAGGCATCGTCTTTCATGGATCTAATGGAAAGCCTGTGGTGTTTACCAGTGCTGTCCCTCCTTAACAGGCTTACAACTCCCATTTTTCTTTTGTTTCTTCTGGGGTTTTCTTTGTTTTTGTTTTTTGGTCTCTCAAGCACCGTAATACTACTGAGCTCTTCATTCTCTTATCTGTCACTTTTGAGTTGGCATCTTGGTCAGAGAAGCTTAAAAACTGGTGAATTTCCCGAAGGGAAAAGCGGCACAGAATGTTAGGCTCACTTCCTTGTGATTCTCTTTTCTCTATCATCACGGCCTCCCAAGGTTTGGTTGCCCTCTGATACCTTTAAACAGTGGTTTTCTTTTTAATTCAGCTTCTATTGTTGTTCTACGAAATGAGGTTGGGTTGATACAAGCTATGGTCACGGTCAGAAGTGGAAGTCCTAAATGACAAACAGTATTGTTGAACTGATGAAATGGAACATAGGAAGCCTTTTGGGGATGATGCCGTAAAGGAGCGCCGAAGGTCTAAACTGCTCTAGGAATGCTTACCATTGTGATGGCTACACCTAGGAGCTCCTTTTCTCCTTCTATTTCATAACCATTTGCTACACCAGAAGTGTACAGTGGGAGACCTCAAGAATCATTTCCCTGAGTGCTATTGGAGCAACTCCCAGCCTTGAGCTCTGCTCTGTTGTTTTCATTCTTTTGAAAGTGACTTATTACATTCTTTGTTAGGAGGTCTGCTGACAAGCTTTGGCTGGTTTTTTATTCTCGTTCCCAAGTACCTTTCCAATATATTTTTACTTAAATGCTATTTACCTTATTTCTATTTAGAGTTAGTGTCTGGAAGCCAACGGAAAGATAAGATTTAGTAAATGTGGAAAGGAGTAAAAGTAGTAAAAAGAACTTCCATGTAAATCAGAAACCACAACAAGCAAGATTCTCTTGAGGGTATGCATCATTCTGTATTGGAAAGCAGAAACCATAAACCTATCCTACGTATTCTGCCTCCCTAACTTGCAGCTCTCACATGGCCATTTTCTCTTCCCTGGTGGGTAGCACCACCTTTACAAATTTGCCCATGTCAGAAGCCTGAAATGGGGAGGATGTGTTGGGGGATGGGTAGAGAAAGTCTCACTTTCTATCTGAGTAATCACTGATTTTGTTGGTTCCATCTTACTACCCTCTTCTCCTGCCCCTTCTCCCCATCCCTCCCATGAGCCCATATCGTCTCTCCTGATCTGATAGTCTCCTGATTTGCCTCCTTAGCATCTAAGGAGGAGGCTAATTTGGAAGAGAGTTAGCCTCTTCCAAATTAGCCTCCTCCTTAGATACTAAGTCATTCTTCTACAATGCAAATAGAAGCATGTCACTACCCTACTTGAAACGCTCTAGGATATATCTGGAATAGGCAAATCTATAGAGACAGAAAGCAGATTAATGGTTGTCAGAGGCTGTGGGGGAGAGGGGAGTGAGAAGTGATTACTAATTTATATGAGTTTTCTTTGGGGTGATGAAAATATTCTGCACCTAGATAGTGGTGGCACAACACTGTGAATGTACTAAATGCTGCTGAATTGTACACTTTAAAATGGTTAAAATAGTAATTTTATGTTAAGTGTATTTTACCAAGTTGATTTTAAAGCCCTATAGGATAAGGTCCACTCATCCCAGCATGGAGCATCACATGGTCCTGCTGGTGTTTGCCTGTTCATCTCTCTCTTCTGTTTCCCTCTATTTCTGCACGAATGGGGCGACTTACAGACTGCTGCAGGTGCCCCGTTTCATGGCCTCTGCATTTCCACGCACAGTTTCCTCTATCTATGGTGGTTCCTCTGCTGCACGCACCCCAGTTTCACGCCCGCCTGCATTTCCACGCACAGTTTCCTCTATCTACGGTGATCCCTCTGCTGCACGCACCGCAGTTTCACGCCCGCCTGTTTTTCCACACACAGTTTCCTCTGTCAGCGGTGATCCCTCCACCCCCACCCCGCCCACCACTCTCCATTCAGTGATCTCCTTAAAGACCACCGAGAAGCTTCCCCTGACACATCTCCATCAACAAGCCCACTGTGAACTTCCCTCTCTTTTCTGTCATCTAAACAGGCACAACTGGGAAGCCTTTACTGCCCGGTCCGTGTTTCTAGTTCCAGGGAGAATTACACCGTTTTCTAAAAAAAATAAAGAGGAATGAAGCTTTAAAGTGTTTGTATAAGCCTGTTGAAATTCATGACACATTTGTGACCCCCTGAACATCTGGAACACATGAGCTTAGAAGCTTCAGCTCTAGTGTGGAGGCACCCAAAATAGACAGTTCTATCCAGGGAGCCCTGAGATTAATCTTGTCACACTTAAATATGTCATTACAGCCCCGCCACATTTTGTTACTAACCTCTAAAAGCTGCCGAGCGGTCTGTGTCTTTGATTTGTGAATGGTGAGTGGCTTGACTATAAACAACAAAGTGGTTTATTTTTCCACGTTCAAAAATATATTTAGTTTTGAAGTTAATATCAGTAAAATGCTGTATGCAAATCTGCTTGAGAATATGCGTTGTTTGGGAATTTTGTGGCATGTGAAATAAGCTTTGTTTCTTAACGAGCTTTCTTTTCCCCCAGTCTTAATGACACAACTTATAGTGTCATTGGGTCATTACATATGGCAGCTCGGAAATTGGACTGGGGTCAAGCAGGTCACTGAGAAGAAGAGTAAGAACACATGACCCCTTCAGCTCTCCTTCACCACTTGATTATTACGGACAGGGAAGGTGTGTGTGCGTGCGTGTCAGTAAATACCAGGGGAGTGGATGCCCAGGAGGTGAGGTCGTGGTATTTACTGACACACACGCACCCGCTTTGGCCTCTCAGAGTGCTGGGATTACAGGCGTGAGCCACCGTGCCCAGCACGCTCAGGTATTTTTATGCACATTCAAGTTTGAGAGCCATTGTTTTCTTTTTCATTTGTTTGTTTGTTTTTAAGGTAGAATCTCACTACATCGCCCAGGCCGGAGTGCAGTGATGCCTTTTGGCTCCCTGCAACCTCTGCCTCCCAGGTTCAAGAGGTTCTCCTGCCTTAACCTCCCCAGTAGCTGGGATTACAGGCACATGCCACCAGCACGCATGGCTAATTGTTTTTTACTTTTAGTAGAGATGGGCTTTCGCCAGTCTGGTTTCAAACTCCTGACCTCAAATGGTCCACCCACCTCAGCCTCCCAAAGTGCTGGGATTACAGACGTGAACCACTACACCTGGCCAAAAGCCATTGTTTTAAACAACCTTCTTAAACCAAGGTTTTTGATGAAAATGTAGGAACACTATGTTCTAGGGTAGTTAGGTTGATATAGGCATATATTCTTTCTTTCTTACTTATTTATATTTGAAGATGGGATCTCCCTTTGCTGCTCAGGCTGGAGCGCAATGGCTCAATCAGCTCACTGCAGCCTCAAATTCCTGTACTCAAGCGATCCTTCTGATATAGGCATTTTGATTCTGGATTCCAAATATGAATAATTGTTGGAAGAATCATGAAAATGACCAATATTTACTGAAGGCCATGCCAGACCGGGAACTGTGCTAAGTATTCCAGGGACATTATTCCACTCACTCCTCACACAACTCACAACTACCCCACAAGGTAATACTTGTTTCCCAATTATAAAGTAAAGGAATCTGAGGCTCAGCAAGGTTAAGTCCCTTGTCCAAGTTCACACAGTGTGCAGCGTCTCTCGCCGTGCTCCTGCACTCTGACTTCTGATCCCGGACTGTGAAACACTTTGCTGTCCTTTGTTTATCCTTTGTTAGCTGCAGCTCTGGTTCTGGGGCAGGATGACCTTTAGCTCTAGGGTATTCAATTTATTGCTGCTCCGGACCATTGCTGCCAAACTCATTTCCAGTTGAAGCAGCTGGGTTTTGTCACACATATGACTTTGTTAAGTGTCCTCAGCTGAGCTGAAGCTGCACAGCATCACTCATCAGATCCTGCCAAGGCCAAAGATATGGATGAAAATCTGCAGGAAGAAATTTCTAGCCTGGGATTGCAGGGCGGCAAAAGATTCCCTAGAGGGTCCTATGAAGGGGTTCTTGTCACACATGTTTAATTTCAGTCTGCGATAAAAAGTGGGCATGTTGGGTTTCCAGGTGCAAGCTTGTACACAAATGGTAGGTGGGTTCCACTGTCATTGGAGCGAGGCACAAATGACCACTGATCAACTGCAGCATAACACCAAAGTTTCATATTTGCATGTGAAAGGGTTAAGTCCGGTCCCACATCTGCAAATGGGATCTGCCTCCCTCGCTGTTAATATGAGAAATACAAAAATACAGAAAATCATCTGTTTATATCTGCAAGATTTTTTTTCCACCAATAAACCTCAGAGGGCTGCTGAGAGGTGAAAAAAAATGTTCTGTGACTAAGCTGGAAAGTTCAGTTCAAAGGTAAGGAATGATTGAGTACTAGGATTTGATTTAAAGCATCGCACCAGTGTTTGCATCAGAAGTCACAGTTCCATCTAGTTATCTGACTTACAGTTGTGTGACTTGTGCAAGCCACTGAATAATTACAGATAGCTCGGTCGCCTCAATGCTTAGGTGAATGCTGCTCCCTGCAGTTGTGCAGTGCACAGCTTATGCAGCGGCAAGCTGCAATGTAAATTTCATCTAATGATGTTAATCCTTCGTACTGCACCTAAAGATTGTAAGATGGAGGGTGTTGGGAGGTGGGTGCACATTTTCTATATAATAAATTCACTATGCAAATACACTTTTTCTGCCCCAGTTTCCTTCAGATTGAGACAAGTAGAAGAACCCAGCCTCTTAGGAAGGGGCTTGTGAAAGTGACCTTTCATTGCTGATTGTGATTCAGCAGCTAGAAGTTACTGAAAGTGATGCCCTTTTTGCATATATTTACTCACTTCATGCACTTACCGCCTGTCCATTCTCCACATACGCAACAGGACGTCTCAGGCCAGGCTGACCTTCCTGCATGTAACTTCCTAACACTCAGTTTCAGTTTTTGCCCTTTTGGCATTGAACCATGACAGCTTCCCGTTTCCCTCTACTTAGAATATTAGCTGACACGCTGGAGGCTTAACGAGTAGAGATCAGTCCTCTTCTGTTGATTTGATCTCATCTTCGTTAAAGATGTTTTAGGAATGTTTTATACAACCCAACGAGGGCTTGGGCTGCATAGTTATATGCAGCTGTCAGAACTGGTGAGTCTATACTTAAGACTCGTGAATTTCATTATATCTTAACTTGACTCAAAAGAAGAAAATCTGTAAACACATATTGAACGCTGATGAATAATGTGATGCTAAAGTATTTGAGGAAAGCACATTATGTGCCCATTTTACTTTGGTATCTGTCAGAAGATAAGATGGACTAATGAATGGATGTGTGATGGATAGAAGCACTCTTACATGAGAAAGCAAAGTGAAGTGAATGTTCATGAGAGACTCAAAATCGTCACTATATGAATTGTTTTTGAATTTGCTATATATTTTTAAATGTTTTATAATCCAATATTAGAGAAAAAAGAATGTTCTAACTCTATGCTGCTCAAAATAGGACTTTTATTTCGAGGGTCAAGGTGGTTTTTTTGGTTTTTGTTTGTTTGTTTGTTTCTTTAGAGATGGGGGTCTCATTCTGTCACCCAGGCTGGAGTGCAGTGCATGTGGCACAATCCGAGCTCACTGCAGCCTCCAACTCCTGGGCTCAGATCCTCCTCCCACCTCAGTCAAGGAAGTTTCTGCTTTTTAAATTGTTTTAAGAAGCACAATTTCTCCTTTATTACTGATAAAGGCTAAGATGGAAGGGCTGGCTCACTGTGAGGGCCAATTGGGCTGGCTAACTGCAGGATGGAATTTAATAGACAATCCACCCTGTTGTAGGCAGACCTGATGTACCCCAGAGGTAGTGGGCTGGAGGTGGGCCTCACCAGCTAACACTTGAAGTACAGCACTCCCAACTGAGGGGATCACTCTCAGTAGGAAGAAGACAAGGAGTAATTTTAAATTTTTATACTCATGAGAAATGAACACAACTTTGTGTAAAATTAAATGTTTTAAAACTTCTATCTTAATGTGCCCATTATTAAAGCCATCGATAGCCAGATAGACAGCCTATCCAGAGACATGCATTGGGGAGAGTATGTTCTGTATTTCATGTAAGCTTTAAATTGAGTTGACTCTGAATGAAAACTGTTCATGTATTTAGAATATCCCTTTCTCTAAATATCTGTTCTTTTACTTTTTAAGGTAATTGTTCGAGGCGGAGGACATATTTTACCCTATGACCAGCCTCTGAGAGCTTTTGACATGATTAATCGATTCATTTATGGAAGAGGATGGGATCCTTATGATGGATAAACTGCCTTCCCAAAAGAGAACATCAGAGGTTTTAATTGCTGAAAAGAAAGTTGTTACATCAGAAAATGTCATAGAAATAAGAAAATTGCCTTTCCATGTCTGCAGCAATAAAAATTATCATCCTTGAAACAAGTCAACTTTTGTTTTTGGGGGGAGATGATTTATTATAAAATTAAAATAAGTATGAGTAAGAATTACATGATTTAACTTAAAGGATGAAAGGAATGGATGATGTAACACTGAGACAGAGATGCATAAATGAAATTTTGGGGGCTTGAATAGGAATTTTTAATTTCTTCTAAGAGCAAGTGAAAAGTGCAGTTGTAACAAGCTGTAACAACATCTTTTTCTGTCAATAACAGAATTTTGGCATGCCATGCATATGAAGATGTTTGGCACATATTATTGGATAAGAACAGCTCAATTATCATCCCAAATAAATGGATGAAGTTATTATCATTTTGGGGAAAAGCTCCTCAAATGTATCATAAAAGAATTCTTTGAAATAGAAATCTTATACATAAAAGTAATGATGAAGCAATTCTTGATAAGCGGAGGATCTTACGCAGAGAACAAACTTAATCTTTGCCTTTTCATTTTCTTTTTCCTTTTTTGAGTTTGTTGGTTCATTTGAGGTGTACACACTTCTCAAAGAGCCTGCAGGCTACATTAGTTACAAGAGCCATTTTAATTTGGGCTTCAAATTCTCTACTTCTTTTTCCCAAATAAAGAACAACCTAATTTTGTAGAATTGTTAGAATATAAAAAAATTACAATAAGCTGGCATCAATATATGTTTATAAATATGCATACATTAGCCATTTTCTAAATAAAAATCACATCCTGGAACATCTTTTTGATTTATGCATCATGTGCTCACGTCTCTTTGAAATTCTACAAGACGTTTGGCTTTTTCCACCTCGCTTCCTTCTCATATTACCCATCTATGAATTGGCTCACTGGAGAATTAAATTTCAAAATCAAAGTCTGTTCTTGTGGCAAATATGTTAATGGAGTTTATTCTTTTAATTTCTCATTTTGTGCCTGATTTCATCCAGGTTTGTGATTTTCCTTTTTAAATTGTTCATTGTACCCATGTACTAGAAGTCATTAAATCAAATTCTTAATCAAAAGCAGATTTTAATTATTGCAGAGAATAAACTGGGGCAGGGGAGGATGCAAGAAGTTCTTTCATGTAGTCCCTTCTGCAAGTTAAATTAGCTGTATTTGGCCCCCTATCTGTGTACTGGAAAGGGCACTGACTGGCTGGGAGACCTGGGTTGAGTCTCAAGTGGATCACACATGCGCTGGGTGTTTTTGGAGAAATCACTTCACCATACCAGCCTCCCCAAAACTCAAGGAAGGTAGCCAGAAGAGGAGATCTCTGAGGTTCCTTCTGGTTCACATGTCACTGGAGTAGTACCTATTTACAAAGGTACTACGAGATGACCCAGTTGATCCTCATTATTCGAGGATTCTATGTTTGCAAATGGAGTCTACTTGCTAAAAACCGCAATCCCAATATCAGTACTTGCTCTTTTGAGGTCGTGTACAGAGTGGCAAAAAATTTCAGTTGCCCAACGTACACGCTCCCTGCTGGGGTCAAAGAAGGAGACACTCTGCCTTCTTGTCTCAGCTCTCATATCAGAAACAATTGCCTTTTTTTTCTCCCTCTGTCACCCGTGCTGGAGTGCAGTGGCATGATCTCAGCTCACTGCAACCTCTGCCTCCTGGGTTCAAGTGATTCTCCTGCCTCAGCCTCCCAAGTAGCTGGGATTACAGGCATGTACCACCAAGCCAGCTGATTTTTGTATTTTTAGTAGAGACGGGGTTTTGCCATATTGGTCATGCTGGTCTCCATCTCCTGACCTCTGGTGATCCTGCCTCCTCGGAGGATCCAGGCATGAGCCACCACGCCCAGCCCAGTTGTCCTTTTCTAAGTAAGTCTGTTTTGTGCCATATTTTTTGGCATTTTTGCCCTTTTTTTGTGGCTGATTTTGCTGTTTACAATGGCCTTACGCGTGGTCCTGAAGTACTGTCTAGTGTGCAAGAAGATTGTGAAGCAACTTACAGAGAAAATACAAGAAGTAAGTATTTTGGTTTGTTCAGGCATGAGTTAAAGTGCTGTTGGCCCTGAGTTCCATGTTAATGAATCAACGCTTTAAAGGTGACTAAGAAACATACTTAAGGTTATGTATTGATCAATTGAGAAGAACGTTGTGACCACAAGCCTGAAGGAACCTAAGCCTGTATTTCTCTCAGAAGCAATGGTTCAGAATTTGCTAATTCTGTTTGCATAGACGTTATAGAACATAGCTACAGTGGATAAAGACACTTGACTGTCTTTCTAGAGCACTTGGCATAGGGACTAGCACACGATAGTAGCTCAATAAATGGAAATTGTAGATGTTTTCATTTTTATCATCTCCCTGACCCAGGTACTTAGGACAGTGGGGAGTGCTGAGGTGGCGGTGGGGCACAGTCGTCAGACTTCCGGGAGCAACCCTAACCAACTCATTTGAGGATACAGTTCCATGAAGATTGAATCTGGCAAGTATTTTACCTTAGAAGAAGAAAGGGAAACTAAAGAAAAACTAGTTTTTGGATTTAATTGTAGAGAGCCCTTGGGGTAGAGACTCTCCAAGTACAGTGCACGCCCTCCATAGATGTTCTAGACAATCCGTGACAGTCCAAGGAGAAAATACTAGGATATCTGTCTATATTTGCTTCATTTCAAAATGAGAGCACAGTTCAGCTTTCCTAGTATTTAATGCTGGATTCTCACGATGCCCTCTCTCTGTTCAGACATCAGACAGATGTCTCATGTGACTGCAATTGCTGTAAGCAGACAACATCTGCAAAGAGGGAGAGGCATATGGAAGAGGTCCACGGAAGCATCTTCTCACGGTCCTGCATCTAGCATATTGCCAATAATTGCACTGACATTCATATAGCATGTTATCAGTGTGATTCGCTTCATAAAAAACAAAGCCTTCAAAGAGTAGGACGATTATAACACGTTGCAATTTGATGGCCAGTGGTCAAGGGGGACTTCCGTACCACACTGCTTATCTCATGGTAGTGCGTTTAAAGGAGTTGTGAAACCTGAGGCTGAGTCATGGATCCTTCCTTTGACAAAAAAAGCATTGCAGAAGTGCCATCATGGCAAGTGGCGATTGTTAGTATGTCACCTAGCAGATACTTGTTTAAAAAAGTAAACACACAATCCACCTTTTCAAGGTAGAAGTGATCTTTTCACTTAGTGAAATTAATTTGTGAGAAAGTTAACTTTTCAAAAGAAAGTGAATCTATGGCAAGAGCCTTTTGAAAACAGATGCTTGGAAATGTTCCCATCTTACTATATGCACATTACAAAACCAAAACTAAAAAAAAACAAAAAACAAAAAACCTTAAAAGCAAGGAAAATTTCAACAATTGTCTTTGTGTAATAGATGGAACTGAAAAATGAGATTTGGGGATTACCAAAGCTCGTCTGGTGAGGCAGTTTTTCTTTTGGATCTCCATCTCTCTGTTAAGTGTCTTTTTCAGCTCTGACGGACTTTGAAACCAAGCATTGAACTGTATAGCCAGACGTTTGCATGGCTGTATCACAAAAGGGTAACCCAAGACTTTTGAAAATGACAAGACATGTTCAAAACATCGACGTATCGAAGATATTAACAGTAATATTTTAGAAAGCATTTTTACTATTAAAAATCAAATACAATTTTTAAAAATTAAGTATTTTAAAATTTCATCTTTATCCTTTTGCAGTTTCCACTTTGATTAAAATTTCATAATGTAAATATTGTTAGTACAGTAGTGGCATGATTATCCTTTATAAATTAAGAAATAATTTTATATATATTTATAAAATATAAATACAATTATGAAGATATAGATAATAATTATGTTATATAATAAACATAATATATAATTATATATAATGTCTTCCTTTATAAAGTATAATCATGCCACTGCTGTATAACAATAATTATGAAATTTAATCAGATTTAAGCCAATATATAAAATATATAATATAAAATATATATGTATGTTCAGTAATTTTTTAATGATAAAGTTGAGAGCAAAAAGATTTGGAGACCACTGTTTGAGATGACAAAGTCTAAATTTAAAAGTAGCCTTAAACTTTGTTCCAATTTTGTTATTTAAAAAGGCAAGGCATCTAACAATACATGATTCTTTTATATGAAAGAAAAGGAAGGAAAGACACACACACACACACACACACACACACACACACACACACACACACCCTGGAGTTTTCACAGCTAATGGCAGAGCCCAACAGGAATCAAAGTGGGTCTCTGTTCATCCTCATCCTCTTCCCATAAGGCACCCTGCTCCCGATCCCTCAGCTCTTCCTGTTCTGTCAATGGGTAGGTGTTAGGGTCTGTACTGTCATTAATAACGGGCTTAACTTGGAAAGAGCTGTAAACCAGATCCTTGGAAACTTTCTGATGCAGTATCCACTCTGGAGACTCAAGAGGGGCTAATGTAAATTTGGATTGTGATTCTCTGGAAAGCGCTAAGAGCTTTCATTTAATTATTGATTGATGTGAAGTTCCCAAGTTATATTTTCTAATGCCACCAAATATATGACAGTTAAGACCAGAAACCAAGGGCTGAGATCTTGTGGCGAGCTTCTTGACTTAAACCCTGTTTCCTGAGGAAAGTCTGGTGTTCCCTTTGTTTCTTCTTGTGAATAACAGGCCTCCGACTCTTACTGCTAATGATATATGGGCCTGGGCTGTGTCCATTTTGTCCCATGTAAGCCTCTGGCTCTAAGCTCAGAAACCATTTCATTCTCCATGCTGGGTCCCTGAGGGGTTGCCCCCTGGTGGTCAGGGCCAGCTGCAGAGGTGACTGGGAGTGGCATGTTCGACTCCACCATCACACAGGAAGTGGGTTCCCCGGGGAGAAGCACAGCTCCCTGCCCAGATGTGTTTACTGTTTCTTGCATATTGTAGTGGTTATTGTTATTAAAATCCTGAGGATTTAAAAAAACATTTAGAAAACCAACCTGAAAGGGATTGATTCTGTTGCCCCTGAGACACTGAGCCTAGGAATTAAAAGCAGACTGCTATGATTTATATCTGCTCAAACCCAAGGAAAGACATCTATCTGCTCAATCATTTGAAAGGGATTTTTGGCAACCTCAGGAGTATGACGCGGGCCGTCCGCATTCCCCTGGGCGCTGTGTGTGTGAGGACAGCCAGCCAGGGCTGCCACTGCTGCTCACACAGATTTCACCAGAAACTTCATTGCGTCTAGACGGGTCTTTGGGGGCAAATGTTAATCTTTTTCTTAAATCTTTAATTTTCAGATTGCAAAAGAAAGAGCTGTTTGTTGCAAAATACTCAGATGTAAAAATTTCCTCTCACCAATCCCACACCCACAGCCAGTGGCAGCCACTGATAACTCATCCCAGGCTGAAGAAGGAGGGCGGGCCGTCTTGAGCACAGTGTCACCAGGACTGCACCCAATGGGGGAGAGACAATTGACCCCACCAAAAAAACCCAGGGCATTGTTACTAGAAGAAAGGGAGCCTGGATGTTGGGCAGCCAAGAGCCAAAAAATATCCACCATATGCAGATATCAAAGCTCTGTAAAAAGATTAAAGGCGGTCTCTACATTTTGACATGCAGTGGGAATACACACTGGTAATTTCCCTAATTTCCCAATGAATATTTACAATCAGAATTCACATGTACAGCTAGTCACGTTTGATGAGACTTTAAATTTTCATCCATGAATCAAAGGGAGCAAATGAAGTGCCTGAGAGAACTGCGAGTATGGGCCGGGGGAGTGGGATCTTGTGTGAGAAGAATAGGAAAATCCAGACACACAGCACCAAGAACAGAAATTGCCCTGGACTCCTGGCTCAGTCAAGCTTCCATCTTACCCCAGGATGTGCCATGTTCGTCTTCTCGAAGACAGGACCTGTTCTGCGTGCCGAAGATACGGAGACAGATCTAGCCAGCTCCTCTGCTGCTGAGAGCCTCTAAATCGGGAGAGACGCTTATGAAGGGAAGGCTGGTGACCACCGCATGGATAACTCCTCGTGGAGTGCCGCCTACTTTAATAGATGAAGGCCCAAAGTGCTTTGAAAGCAGAGGACAGAGAGCATGACTAATTCCTCCGAAGTGAGGAGTGGGGGTGAGACTGGAGACCTTCCAGGGGAAGAGATGCCTTCTCTTATTTTTGTCTTCCCACCCATGATGATTTAATTATTTTGTTGCAAAATCTGAATTTGCAAATGAGTGTCCTCAACTTCTGTTGCGGGGGAATAGGAGGACCAATTCCCATATTACACTGATTGGAAGAAACCCTAATGGTCGTGCTTTTCGTTTTCCCATCTTGTCTCTGTAGAGTCAGGAAAGATCTAGAAGGCTGTCTCCCTGCAACCCCATCCATCAAGTGGCCTTGGTGGCGTGTGAAATGGCATTTCCTTACTACAATCCTCGTACATTGCATGGTAACATGCCAGAACATGCCATCATTGACCAATTTCCCGTCTCCCCTGGGAAGAGAAATGTTCTTTAAGGAGGACATTTTGAAATGGCCCCATCGTATGACTCACTGGAGGAGAATGCCAAAGGCTTTGGGGCAAAAATAAACAAAGTTAAAAAAAAAAAAAAAAGGGTAAATTCTGTCAGAAAAATGTTCGGACTGATGTTGCCTGGAAAATGGAAGCTGATCTTGGACTGGATGGAGGGTGGATTTTGTTTACTCCCATGAGGTAGTTTGTTCAGGGTAAAATTCCACTAGAATGTCTTATTTGGTAGGGCTATATGGGGCAGAGGAAAACAAATCTCTAATCAGTCATGGTTCCCTCAAATGAGCTCCTCTGTCCCCCCAAAATGTTACTGTTTGTTAGGCTGGTGCCTCAGAACCGTTCCTTAAAAGTTCTAGTTTCTTACAGAATGAGAAATGCAGTTCTTTTTTGTCCTCATAAGGAAACCAAGCTCCATGTGGTTTTGCTTCTAGATCACATTCTTCCCTCACTGGACAGTCAGAAGAGAAAGATGAACCAGTCGGGGAAACATGCGATTCTGAGCTCCAGTTCCACATTTTCCTCCATTTCCTACCATTCAGTGGAACGCTTGTCTCTTCTTGGGTTGGAGTAGAGTACAAAAAGAGTTGATAGTCACATATTCAATATAGAAGCATTAAAGGAAGAGAAAAACAATTCAGTAACCCTGTGTGATTAGGACATACTCAGTCATGTAAACTGAAACCAGGTGGTTTAAAACTACCAGTGCCAACAACTCCCATGGAGTTGTCTTTTAGTACAGAAAATGCTGGTAAGGCTGAGAATGCAGAGAGGTTTGTGCTCTTCTCCCCTACTTTTCACTCCAAACAAAACCTCAGATTCCCAACAGCAGGTACCGTAAAATGAAAACAGAGACGAGAATATAGAAAGACGAGGAAGTTGTGGGAAGCCTTGGAAAAGGCCAAAAGAAGGTAAAATGGGATGAGTTCTTGAACCACCAGTGGCAACGTTTGCTACCACCCCAGAAAGTGAGGTGAACTCGAGGCTTGCGCCTTTCTCCCCAGCCCCAGGTGCAGGTGCCACCCCCACCTTTGAAGCCCAAGATGCTGCTGGTCTTTGTGATGATCCGTCTCCCCCTCTGCCCAAAGCCACCAAGTGAACAGAACAACTTGGCATTTGGAGTAGAGAGTAGGGGATGACAAGCATCTCTGGGGACAGAAGTTTGACACGGGGAAATGTACCATGGGAGCTGGCAAGGGAGAGCTGCTGCGTTTCCATGTGTACCATGCTGAGGGATTCGAGCACCTCGATAAATGTCTAAAACAAATTGCTAATAAATGGCCTAACAAGAACTACCAAAAATCAGACAGTATAAAACAATATATGCCCCATGATATGCGATTTAAAGCCTGTTTCTTCTCACGATTGCCTGGACAGATTTCATAAAACCACCATAAAAGGATTCTGTATTCATGAGGGAGAGCACTTGAGGCTGCACAGGTCTACTCTTCTGTTCCTCAGTCGTGGACACCTTTTTAGTTCACTGGTGCAGCTGTTCCAAACCATGTCCACTCTCAAACTCCGAGATGACACAGTGTGGCTTCCCTTACTCTCAGCGAATGGCCTTGTCTCCTACCTTACTTAGAAGATCAAAGCAACCCAACACCATATCCCTCAAGTTTTCTTTTTCACCACCACACACTGCCATAGCATCATGATCCATGTTCTCTTCCTATCACAGGGAAAGGCCTGCCCTCTCTTCTGAGCTCCCTGCGCATGGCTCCAGTTGTCCTAATGGAAACTCAGCTTCAACGCGACCAGCCTGCTCATCCTCCCCAAACCAACAGCTTCCCTTCGTTTTCCCTGGTCTGCGAGAACATCCATATTCTTACCATCAACACCTTTCTCTTGTCCTCCTTTTACATTCACCCAGTGGCCAAAGCCTATTTATTCTACTTCAGCAGTATCTTTTGTAGCTCGCTCCTCCTTTTTCTTCCAGTTTCTAGATGATTGCACAACCTGCTCTAGTCTTTCACCAGTCCCCACTGTTAATCCATCCTAGACAGCATTGCTATTTCATTTTCTAATGCACCAGTCTAATCAACTCACTCTCTGACTCAATGGCTGCCAAGTACTTAAGTGGATGTCAAAACACCCTGGCTGTGAAGGCCTGCCACACACTGACTCTAGCCTACTTTTTTTAGTTTCTCACCTTTCAGATGTGTCCACTCAGATGAGGGGGATTACTTACCTTCCTGCACACACCACCACTATTTTCTTTCTGTTCAGCATGCTGGCTCTGTCAAATGAAATCCTGCTCAGCCTTCAAGACTCAACTCAAAAGCGTAAGAGAGCCGGTAAGCCTGCCTCCTTCCTCGTTCCCTTTATCCACCCCCTGCTTATAATCACGTTCTTCTGTGGATTCTCTGTCTCACTCCAGGAACGCATACTTCTGCCTTTAGTCAGAGTTCCTGACATTTCCCTTCATTTTCCCTCTTTTGAGCAGGTACAGCTGACCCCGTGTCCTTGCTTTAGGGAGGTGAACAGCAGGATGAGATGCAGAAGGATTCTGGGAGCATTTCTGGCTTTTGTTTCTAAAAAGCCAGAGCCCAAGGGGAGGATTGTGTTTGAGGAAACAGAATGGCTTGGAAAAACATGCCAGAATTGTCAGACTAAAAGGTAATTCCCCCAGATGATGCAAGGAGCAGGTTCAGTGGGTTCTTCTTGGCAGGGGCCAGGTCTGGGCCAGAGCCGGGGGAGGAAGAGCCTCCAGGTAGAGACAGGCCCAGTGTGATAGCTTGATTGGCAGAGGATCCTTCCCAAAGCCCTTGTCATCACATAAGACTCTCGGAACCTGACAACCTTGGTGTGGGCGAGGGGAGGAATAATTGAAATTTCCCACTGTGCCAACAGAGTGGGAACTCATAATTTTAAAATATCATTGTAGAAAATAGACCCATTTCTTAGCACCTGAATTTGTGATCAAGATTCCTTATCTATATATTCAAGTACACACAGCACAACGTTTCCCCTTGAAGAAGAGCACCTGACTTCAACAAGACTTATTGCGTGGTGGAGATCCAGCAGTGAACAGGACTGAAGACCCTTCCTCAAAGACTGCGTTTCCGTGGAGGTCAGTGTTCAACAGCATACCTACATGCATACACAAAGACATATTGCTAAGGGCTACGATGAAAATCTCAGCAAGGTAAGGAGAATAAAGCCTGATGGCAGGTGAGAGTGTGATCCACGGAGGGGCCAGGAAAGGCCTTCCCGACAGCCGATGTCTGAGCAGGGCCGGAGGGAGGGGCAGCCATGGATCTCGCTTGTACTGGGCAGAGTCCACGACCAGCACTGAGGACCAGCAAGGGGTCCAGGCCCTGAGAAGAGAAGCTCCACCACCCCAAGGAGAACGTGGTGATGTCAGTGACGTGGAAGTTGGTGGCTCAAGGTAAAACCTGTCTATTTGCTTCCTTTGCTTCCCCAGCAGAGTGCCAGACACACAGTATGTGCTCAGGAAATACGGATTGAAAAAGGGATGAGCCAAATATGGATATTTATGCCACACTGAAAAGATACAAGACATAAAAATATAAACAGAGAGAGCACAAAAATGGCCAAAACACCCATAGCCGAGATAGAACCACAGTATTATTATTCATCTAGGCTTTTATTATTTGCAGATTCTGTTTTTTCCATACCGGAGACAATACCACATCCTGTTGTCTTAATCATATTGCAACTTTTAGTATCATCCTTTGTCTCGTTGAAATTCAATTTCTCTCTAACTGGCTCCAACAACTTGGGCAAAGTTGTCAGGAGGCAACTGACACTTTCAAGGGTCACAGAGGGTGCTCAGTAGCCCCGAATTTTATAGAAAGGGAGATCTGAGGGCCACCAAACCCTTTGAAGATGAAGACCCTGTGGTGGTGTGCTGGCCCACACTGCCCCTTCTGACCCCTGGCTTCAGGGTGCCAGGGTCTGGTCTCTGGCTCAGGGAACATCCTTGCTTCACAGTGCTCAGGGTTCTGCCATCGTTAGCAAGATGGTGCCTGTGAGACTTTCCCCTCTGTTTAGGGTGGAAGTATTGGAACATTTCCTAGAGAGGCATTTTGTTCCTCTCAGGTCTCTGCTTTTACTTAAGCTAGTCACTGCCCCCAGCTGTTCCTAATTCTCTCTCTGGATGAATGACTCAGCTTGATTCAATATCTACAACTTGTGGCTTCTTAAAGGAGCCAGACCATTTTGTAAAACAATGAAACAGAGCTCAAACCAAGTAAAATCACCTAAGAGTACAGCGTAAATTAGAAGGCATAAAATGTACTGATTTTCAATGTCCAAGATTCTAACTCTTTGACTCTGAAAATAAACATGTGCCTGGGATTTTTTTAAAAATCAGAACTTAACAGAAATCAGACAGCAAGTCTCCACCCTTCTCTGATGCAGCCTCCTATCCTTCCAACTGCTTTGGGCATAGGTCTTTCTGGAGAAGCTGTGAGACTTGTTCTGAGGTGTCCTCTTAGGTCCAGGAGAAGTGGAAGGGACAAGTTCACAGCCAAAAGGGACGGCTCTGTTAAGTGTCCTTGGAGTAGATGCAAATTTTACAGGTGAACCAGCTTTCTTAAGGACTGAAGATGTCTTTGGCTGTGTTAGATTTGCTTTTGCCATGAGCAACACATGAATTTATTCAAGACTTGTATTACCAGAAGGAAAACAAGCCTAAGCCAGGACAGAATTCATGGGAAATATAAGGGAAACAAAACAAACTCCATCATGACCACCAACAAACAACCCACAGTTTGGTGGAGATGATTAGCATCACATGGAGAATGGTGCCCAGGTGGCCAGGTGGGAGGATGTCCAAGGACAAAAGCAGCTGCCTCTCAGCTGGCACCGCCCGGAACATCCAAACCACTTGCAAGGACAGAAGTGCTTCCTCCCTCGCTCCCTCTCTCTCCTTCTCCTGCTTCTTCTGTTCTTCTCTCCTCTTTCCCTGGAGCAATGGGGATGTTCTAGGTTGGAACTTTTCCAAATGAGAGGGTTCTGCTGAAGAGCTGAAGATGGAAACTGAGTGATGGTTGGGTGGGATTGTAGGACTAGTAGTTACCTAGGAATGTAGATATGATTTCTTATCACTCTCCCCACACCCTGGATTTCAAAGTACGACTTCCCTCCCTAATAAAAAGTGCATTCGGCTGTCTCTATGGCTGTCTTATAATCAATTCATAGTGAGTTGATGGGTGCTTTGAGCTTAACCAGACCCACACATAACCTCAAGTCTAATTCTATCATGTGGCTTCTAATGCCATCACACGGAGCCTCTGGCAACAAGGCCATTTTAATGTTGTTAATACCCTCTGCCTCCCATGCTCATCCTGCCAGAATCATTTACAGTTCGGTTTCTGAATTTACTCAGAAAAGATTTTTTTTTCCTTTGGCAAGATGGTATCCAGAGAACACTTTTCTAGGACAAATGGATATAAAAGTTGTGTTCACTACAATCCGTACAGTAGTAAAGGCCTTCAGAGGTCTGGGTGTCACAGAAATTCTTGGTGTAGTATTTTTACCTTATAATTTTTATTCCATTGGCAACTACACCCATTTAATGAAGAACACTAGTTTGGTTTTCATATTAACAATTCATTCATGTTTAGTTCATTCCAGAAAGCCTTAAGAAAAAAGCAAGGAGGACCAGGGACTTTTGTCTATTTTGTTCTGCCTTGTTTTTGCAGCTCCTAGTGGAGCACCTGACACTTCATAAATGTTCATTCATCTGTACTGTTGAATGAACTGAGGTATTTTCTAATGGGAAATAGAGAGTTTTGTCATCTTTTCAATTTCATGGTATTTTATGTGAAACAGAATTGTTTATCCACCTTTAAGTTAAGGAAAATTTTGACCTAGTTTCACTCTTTAGAGGCAATGAGACCCTTAAAAATAGATTTTTACAAAATCTAGCATAATTTAAACTTGTAAACCACAAGGGTTGACAAGGTATTTACAAAGTCAACCTTTTCTTTCATTGCAAATAGAAATTCTATTTTGTGTTACGGCAGGACTAGAATATTCCTCTCTTGGTCACAAGCTAAGACCTGCCAGCAATAACAAACTGATGGTCCCCTACATTATGCCTGAGAAAAGGATTCTGGCAGAAGAGATGTAATTCAAATTAGATATGCTAAGATGAAATCTCCTCGCTCTCTTCATCTTTGAATAAACAAATCAAAAGTGAATGTATACTTCTGAAAAACAGTCCATATATTCTTAATAACTCGGCTACTTAAGCTAGTGGTTGTGGAGTTGAAAAAATGTAAAATTTCAACCTCTGCTTTTCACAGTTAGAACAAAAGCTGATTTAATAGCTTACAACTCCAACAACGGTTGGCCAAATCCCACATGAAGCTGTGCAGTGATTCTTAAGTGGCTTTTTAAAAGACTCTCTCATTTATAATGAAAATATAAATGAAAATCCAGACTGCCATATGTAATCTTTTCCCAGAGAGAAAAGCTTGCTCCAGATTTGTTGACAGCTAAAGAAAGCCAGTGAGACTCCCAGCAGTAAAACTGGGCCAGGATGAAAGAGGCAGAACTGAATCCTTTGTCCAAAATTCAGATGGAGACCTATGTGTTATCTGGGATTTCTGGGATTTCTGTGAACCTGAACATAGGGAATATGTACCAGCAAGAGGTAAAACTCCATTTGCGACCATGTCAAACCTGGAGCTTCTAATCGTTCATTCTTGTACATCATAACTTGCATGTGGAATTCCAGTGAAGAGAAAAGCAATTTGCATTTAGAAATCTCCAATGTGCTATTGAGGATTTGGGGATGAAATTTCCATGTTCTTCCTGTTTTGATCGTTTTAAAAACCAGTTTTTGTTCATTGTGTATCAGATCCAGCTGTGAACTGACCTGTGAATGTGACTATCTAGAAAATGAGCAAATCAGTTACCGTTTATCTCAGATAATGCGATTTCATGTCGTAAATGATCAGTATAAACTATTTTTGTTAAATATTACATGTGAATATAAATGTTAGATATATTTAACATAAAATATAAGTACTAAAACCTTTTCCTTTACACGCCTTCTTACTTTTTTCCACTGAGTATTCGGGAAAATAACCCTTGCACATCTTCTAGGATTCAGCCCCGTGAACAGGAGATGTGACTTAACAGCATTTAAGCTTCTGAGACTTAACTGGATTTGGCTATTGATTGCTTACCAGCATTAGGTGGGTTATTAGAAATGTAAACTGTTAATTTGGCTGACAATGGGATTGACAGTTTAACAGTATTACCACCAAAAGCAGCTTTGGTTTTAATCTCTAGAACTTTTGTACCGAAGCAGTTTGGATTTGCCAGGGATTTGTGTTTTAAACGGATGATGTTAAAGATTATTAAAGTTGAACTCTCAAGAACAAGGCTGGATATTCACGCGAGGAATGCAACTCTGTGTCTCTACCGGCCGAGTCGCTTGTGAATGTTTGAGGATTCCTGTCACACTCTCAGTTGCTATGAAAGTGTAGACTGGCTAAAGAAAAATCTTCCTCAGGAAAAGGCTGACTGGGAGTCGGCAAGGCGACTGTAAACAGGACCCAGCCTTTCCCATTTCAGAACATTCAACAAGTCGAAGAGCTGGAAATGGCATGACAGAATCATCTGAATACCTAAAAGTTGGGAAGATAGCAAAGTGCGCTTCATTAATTCGAGAAGAGAAAATCAAGAAACAGAGTTGAGGGTTGGAGGCTGAAGAGGCCTTTATTCTGTGGTCAGTGGAAAAAGAGTGTCAGAAGGGTGAGATGGCCTGAGGCAGCCTCACGGGGCTGTGGGCATTGAACTGGTCCAGGCAGCCCTCCAACCCCGAGGCGCTGCCCACGAATCAATTAAAATATTTCATAATTAAGAAAAAAGCATTTCTAAAGCACACTGTCCTATGAAAGGAATTTGAAATAAGCCCAATAATAAAACAAACTGGACCTCTATTTGAGCTGCTACCCAATGTGGACGTGCTGGCTCTGTCATTAGCTCCTGCCTCAGGAGAAAATCTAAGGCCTATGTAGGGCTCTTCCTAGACTGCCAGATTCATGCCACATTCAGGTGACATGAATCGCAGAAGAGGTCGGTACTACCAACCCCACTCCCAACACGACACATTTACATATTCAAAAGATGACAAAAACATCAAGCCTCTGGGTACTTGAAATTCATTTGGAAGAGATCAGGCTAGGACATACCAGAACAATACTTCAAAATACTGATTAAGCAATAAATAACCAGCTACAGTTGAATGCTCTCTGGATTCCAGAGTCTAGTTTAATCCTATTTCGGCCATTTAGATTCCTGCGGAAGAGCTCTGGCCTGTATAATTCCAAGTGGGGCAAGATACAAAAATTTCCAAATATATGCCTTGAAAATACTTTCCTGAAATGGAAATGTACTTACAACTCTTACTGATTGAAAGATCAGATGAGAGCAGCCTAAATATCCATTATTGGGTCTTCTTATATAAATACGATGACTTCCTTTTTTTTTTTTTTTGTAACTAGAGAATGAGGAAACTTGCTATGAACTGATATGGAAGGAACTATGTATCATTCAGTGCTCAAACACAGAAGTGGAAACCACTCTATATATCTCAAACGGAGTAGGATGGAACGCAGGCAATTGGTTAGAAACTGCTGGAAGGACTAAGGAGCAAAACAAGAAGGGGCTCTTTACCCAAAGGCTGGGAAGCTGCCACTGTCCCTTGGCTCAATCCTGCCGGGGATACTTACTGTTGATGTTGTGGAAACCATCCTTGGGCTGCTGGAACCCACAGCACAGGCAGTCCAGGCCCGCTCCGTGTCCCTGCTGCTGCCATTGCCAGCAGCAGGGAAAAATGGCTCATCCCCTCCTCCCACACTGGAACCTGCCACCAGTGCCTCCCATGAAGCCAGCTCAATGAGTGAGTCTGGGAAAGGGGATGGAGGATTATCTAGAAGGGTGGACTCGGACTTAAAGAGACACAATCCGGCACGTCCACCCGTTTGCTACTCAGCATCCACGCCTTCAACTGGACGCACCCAACGGCAGCATCACACTTCTTTCACACAGAATGCAACAAGATCCCTCACACAGATGAATACAACTTCATTCTCTCCCCCAAAACAGAGAATCCAGAGTCAAACCACTGTAAGATGGTGGCCTCAGCCACTGTATTCATCCCAGGGTGACGTTAAGTTTTCTCCTCTTTCAATCACCATGGCACCTTTTATAATGGATATTCTCCCGCCTAAAGGCTAAGTTGTAAAATTAACCACCCACCGACACTCAGTGTTATGCACAGTAAACAAAAAAGAAAATGTGTGTAGCTGCCACAGGTTTTAGTTTGGTGACTGGTAATAAAACTAGTTAGTTGATGATAACAGTTAAATAATAATTGAGAATGAGCTGCTTCCAATGTCCATTCCATCTTCCTTTTTACCTTCGGCCAGAACCTGAAGTTAGTTGTCTGGGATCCTTTTCTTGGAAAGATTATTTAAACCCTCGTTTCTTAAGGGTCTGAGTCTTTAGTTGTCCTGCATGTTGCAATATTATTCCAGTAACTTTTACTCCTGGATATGGAAGTGCTAAGAGGCATCCAGGAGAATTTCCCAAGCTTCAGACGTAGTCCTCCCTGCCACCAGTGTGTGTCATGGCAACCCAATTCTGGGTTCTGATCAGTCACCCCAGCCAGAAAAGTAACTCTCTTCTTTGCCTGTCCATTCAGTGGCAAAAGAAACTAGAAATGGGCAGACAGAAGTATCAAATTCCAGTTCAGTGGAATGTTACTGCGTGTCCTAGAGGAAGCATTCTCTCCTTGGAATCAAGACCTTTAAACCAGCTGATCCATGATTTGTAGACGGAGGGCAAACATTCTGTGAGTGATATTCAGGATATGATGGTGAGAGGAGCCACTCCCATTTTCACCCCTTGACTCCCAGGTCTGTGGATCCTGACTGAGAGACACAGCACCACTCATTCGTTGCTGATTCAAGGCATGATCCACATGCAGTAAAAAAAGCCACCTGGACTACAGGCAGTTATCTTCCAGATGGCACCAGTTTTGAAATTTCAGTTATCTATTTCTAACTTTTATAATGATAACTACTTTTGGGTGATGGAGTATGTGGTAATTCAGTAAGTCCCATGGGCATGATACCAATGCTATATTTCTTTTGCTGTAAAATGAGTTCTTTGGTCATAATCATCATGCTGTTGAATAAGGTTTTGTGTTAAGTTCGCAGATGGTGGTACTGATAAACCCACTGTAGGCAGTGAATGCACAGCATATTTAGAAACAGTGTCCCAGCTTGGGCAACATAGCGAGACCCTGTGTTTAAAATTTTTTTTTTAAAAAAGAGCTGGGTATGGTGGTGAGTGCCCGTAGTCCTAGCTACTTGGGAGGCTGAGGCAGGGGGATCACTCGAGCCCAGGAGTTCACGGTTACAGTGAGCAATGATAGTACCACTGCACCCCAGCCTGGGTGGCAGAGTGAGACCCTGTCTGTATTTAGAAAGAAAAAGAGAGGAAGAGAGAAAAAAAAAGAGACAAAGAGAGAAAGAAAGAGAGGTAAAGGGAGGGAGGGACAGAGGAAAGATGGAAAGAGAAAGAGAAACAGAGGGAGTGAGGGATGGAGGAAAGAAAGAGAAAGAGAGAAGGAAAGAGAGAAAGGGAGGGATGGAGGAAAGAAAGAAAAAGAAAGTGTCTATTCCAGAGGAAAAAATCATGTTCTTCATAATAAAAGTTCTATGCAATAACCTTGCTACCTGATGGCTGGCTGGTCTCCCTGGGGAATGACTCCACATCAGAGGCTCAGAGAGGGTAGAGCCCCTGTCAGCAAGTTAGACATTTATCAGTGACAGGGGCCAGACCAGTTTGGTGCGGGGAAGTTCTCATTGTTGAACCCATGCCTGGCTTCTCTCCCTGCCACAGTGGCCATGCTCTTCATGAGCCTGTGAAGCCTCAGGGTTGCCGGGAATGGGCTGACTGACATCCACAGAACAGGCCATCCTGTCAGCAGACTGCCGAGGGCCTTGTCAGTGGATGTCCTCTAATGAGAATTCACATGGGGCAGTGCCCATACGGAGAGGTCCATCTGCAAACCTTTTTCCTTGTCACCAATATGCTAATCAAACCATTAATGATCCATAAATTGGTATGTATCTCTGCTTTTGGCTACCTCTCCCTCCAGACAATGTGCTCAGTGTTTGGTCCTGAGAACTCCTCTTGCCACGTTCCTGATTTGGGCTGCAATGCTTCAGCAATCCACATCTCCCTGGTGTTTCCAAACTGCAAGGGACTATCTGCAAACCAGGCCCAGATATTTTCTTCCACTGTCAACGGTCAATCCTAAGAGGCCACAGATGTAGACTGGGGGCGAATTAAAATGGCAGCAAGAGTAGACGCTATGGGAGTCACAGCCACTTGCTCTTGAAACTTCCTTGTGCCTTAAGGACCTGCTCAAACCAAACCTGGTATGTACTATTTTACTATTTACACCCGATAGATTTCTATCATGCATGCCTAACCTTATGGCTCGGACGATTGATTGAGTCTCCTGAGTAATAAATTAACCCAAAACTTCACAACGTGCATTTATCGTCTCACATTGTTTCTGAGGGTCGGGTATCTGGGAACAGCTCAGCTGGGAGAATCCGGCTGAGGGTCTCTCACGAGGCTGCAGTCCAGTTGTCAGCCAGCACTGTAGTCACCTTGAAGCTTACATAGACATGCTGCAGCCCAATGGTTCTCAAACAGGGGTGATTTTGCACCCCAGAAAATTGGCCACATCTATAGACATTTTCAGTTGTCAAAACTGTGGGAGGTGATGCTATTAACATCTGGTAGGTGGAGGCCAGGGACGTTACTAAACACCCTGCAATGCACGGGACAGCCCCACAGCAAAGAATTGCCCGTCTTGCAAATGTCAGTAGTGCCAAGACTGAGAAACCCTGCCCTCTCTTGAACTCCCTTTTGCACTGGTCCCTATACAAAACCTGCAGCTTAGTGGGTAACTCAAAGCATTGCTGTGAACAATAGACTCTAAAAGGGTGTGTGTTGCCTGAAAAATGAAAAGACCCACATACTATAACTCTTTCTTTGTGGTAAGCGGTACAAAGTACAATAATTTATCTTTCACTTTGGAGAGGAAATGCCAATATTCTCCAGACCACTGGACCCCTAGAACCTTCGCCAAAGCAATAGGCCTTGATTTTTCTTGGGGATCATCTCCCACCCTCTGGCATACCTTTGTCTTATTAAGGCATTTATGATATTTGCCCCTTGCTGCTCACCATGCCAATTACACGTCACAGAATGTTCTGCAGGATACCAAGATGGTCCAGGCCCCTGCAGACTAGTTCTTGTCAGAGCAGGAGAGGCGACACAGGCCTAAGGTAAGATAGGGAGGTGTTTTGCCAATCCTCCAGCTGGTTGAGAGCGAGCCCCTTCTGGTGATCTTTGCTAATTTGGTACTGGGGGGAAAAAAGCATCCACCAGATCTATAGCTGCATACTAAGTGCCAGGAGCTCTGTTGTGTCATCCAGTAAAAGAGACTAAATCTGGTCTAGTAATTGGTTAATGTATGAATTCACAGTCCTTCTCCAATAACCATCGTCCTTCTGTACGTGCCAGACAGGAGTTAAATGAGGACACAGCAGAACAACTCCTGTACTGTTCAAATGTTAGATAGAAGTACTAATCTCTGCAATTTCCCCAGGGATAAGGTTTTGCTTTCAGTTTACTCTTACATAGGAAGGGGAAGTCCCAAGAAGGTTTCACTTGGCCCTGCCTACCCTAACAATACTCAACACACAGAATTCATATGGAAGTGGGCTCTTTTTGTTTCTGAGATGACAACTCTGTCCAAGAATGGGAAAATAACCAATGGGTGAAGAGACTCATTGGAATCCACCAAAGCAGCCACAAGTCCGAATTTCATTTACTACTTGATTACCATAAGTGATAACCCGTCTCAAATGGGCCAGAGGCATTTTGGGTCTCTAGAGATCAGCATGACTCAGAACCAAGGTCCACAAATCTACCAAAAGCCTGGATATTCCCCAGTGCACAGTTACCCTAGTGAATGGTTGCATGTCTTTTGGGGAAGACTTAAAGGAAGATTGATGCTAGATACTTATACCAATGTTACAGAGTCCTTCCTTAAACGTCCCAAGTCTTTCTTTCACCTAAACTTTAGAGTTCTCAAGCCTTAGCATGCATCAGATTCAGCTGAAGTGAAGTTGCTGGGACCCACCTCCTGATTGTTCTCCTGTCAGTGGGTTTGGGCAGGGACTGAAAATGTGCATTTCTACCAAAGTCCCAGGTGATGCTGTCACTGCAACGTTTTGGCTATGGTTTGGAAATCAGCTATCCTAAGGATTTCTGTGTTTCAGAACTGACTCAGGTCTGGAATGTAGATGAGAGGCAATGACTCTCCATTGAACAACTCAGATTTCTATTGACTAGATCTAGAGATTTTCTGATTACATAAATCAGGTAATTCTTAGGAGACTGCCCATCTAGTTTGGTCCTAGGGCCATACAAACAGTGAGCCAATAGCAAAGGTCTCTGTGTGCTATGATGTTCCACTTGCTGCTCCAGGCTCTCTGACCATTATGGCAACTGTGCCCACCTTGATCTTGGATGATAAGAGCTGCCACCTGGTTCTGCCCCTCCAGGAACCCATCATCCATTAACATAAAGAAGTCTATTTTAATGAAGAGGTCTCCTCTCAAAGGAGGGTCTCTTAAGAACCCTCAACAAGACGGCTGGCTTGAAACATCTGCCAACTCTGGAGAAACATGACCACGATAATACCTATCAAGAAAGACCTGTTCTGTTCTTCTTACCACTTTATCTTCTGCATCCTGGAGGGGTCAGAAACTCTGGGGTGCTTGAGTTTTATCCAGACAACAAAAAAGAAATATCTCAAGGGATGGTTTTTAAAAAGTATTGGGGGCCAGGTAGGGTGGCTAATGCCTGTAATCCTAACACTTTGGGAAGCTGAGGTGGGTGGACCACATGAGGTCAGGAATTCCAGACCATTTTGGCCAACAGGGCAAAATCCTGTCTCTACTAAAAATACAAAAATGAGCCAGGTGTGGTGGCGTGCGCCTGTAGTCCCAGCTACTTGGGAGGCTGAGGCAGGAGAATCACTTGAACCCAGGAGGCAGAGGTTGCAGTGAGCCAAGATGGCACCACTGCACTCTAGCCTGGGTGACAGAGTGAGACTCTGTCTCAAAAAAATAATAAAAATAAAATAGAAAAGATATTGGGAAGTACAAATAAGGTTGCTTTATAATCGAACCCTTTATCTGCTTATTCAGTGTACCAGTAATAATGGCAAATGGTGTGAAAACATATAGAGATGGTTATATCTCTATAGAGAAGGCAGACTACAAAACAGCATGTTCTCAGACAAGGCCACAGTTTTCCAGATCCCCAAGGGTCCATGGAGAAAGGCAGCTCTCCTACCATGAGCCGTGAGGATTCTGCCATGGCCCCAGAAGCACACTCATGGGCTTTTATTCCTGCCTAGCCCTCTCTCACACCTGATTACTCTGAAAAGTCTGCAAATATGCCTGCCCACTCACTGGGTGCTAAACTACCCCAAGGCATTTCTGAGTGTTCAATAAGAGACGGGGTGAAGTGAAAGGCAATTTCATGGAGCAACCCCCCAGGAGGTTTAGCCTTTAGACGGCCTGAGTTTCAATCCTGAATGTCCCTATTTGTTAAAGAATCTATCAGTGCCTTTCTTTAGTGAATAATAAAATGAGCTATTCAAATGAAGCATTTAAATATATACACAAGTCTGTTTTTGGATTCTGCTCTTCACAGGCACCAGAAGGACAGCAAAAAGTCTACTGGGACCACGGCAACGTGAGCAAGAAGGGTAACAGGAGGTGAGGTCGGAGAGGGAGGTTCTGTGTGTGGGGGTTGGGGGCATATGATATATAACCTTTAAACGCTCAATGAGACGGGAGCCACCGTAGGGCTTTGATCAGAGGGCTGACGTGACTTGATGAGTGTTAACAGGATCACTCAGGTGCTGTGTTGTTCTATGAAGAACAGACAGTGGGGGCAAGAGTAGAAGCAGGAGAGTGTGGAAATAATCCAGAAGAGGGACGACAGCTGCCTGCACCAGGGTGTTGGAGACAAAAATGATGAGAAGTGGTCAGAATCTGGATATCTTCTGATGGTAGGACCAGCAAGACTTCCTAATGGACTGGACTGTGAACAAAAGAGTGAGGTCAAGAATGAGTGGGTTTTTGTCTGAGTAACTGGACGGATGGAATGACTATTGCCTAATATGGGGAAGAGTGTGGAAGGAGCAGGTTTTAGGGAAATGACCCAATTTTATGTTTAATTTGAGATATCTCTATGGTATTTGAGTAGAGATGTCAAGTAGGTAGCACAAGACGCAAGTCTTGTGTTTAAGAAAGACATTGAGGCCATGGACACTTTGGGTGTCTTTAGGGTAGAAACAGTAATGCCCTGTGATTATAGCAGATCACTGATGGAGGAAGCACAGAAGGGAAAAGGTCCAAAGACTGGGTCCCAGGCACACCAACATCAAGACATCACGGATACAGGAAGAAATCTACAACAGAGAGTTGGAAGGAGCCGCTAAGGTCAGAAGAGGGTGTGGCATCATCAAAGCCAAGTGAAGACAGTGGTCCAAGAAGAACAGATAGATCATTTCTATCAAAGGCTGCTCAAGGAGAGTGAGATGAAGGCCAAGTACTCATGACTAGATATAGCAATGGTCATCAGTGACTTGCTAAGAACAGTTTTGGTAAAGTAGTGAGTCTGAAAGTCCTAACAGGAGAAGACTTGAGAGGATGGAAAGAGAAAAAATGAAGACATGGAGTTTATACATCATTTTTCTAGAAGTTTTGATGCAAAAGGGAGAACACAAATGGGGCAGTAGTTGAAGCGGCACGTGAAGTCCACTAAGGAGTTCTTCTTTCCAGATGTGAGAAATGACAGCATGCTGTGCTCTGATTATAATGATCCGGTAGAGAAAGGGAAGCACTGATGATGTAGGAGAGAAAGGAGAGAATCGTTCAAGCGACTTGTGGGTGCCCATCGGGCAAACAACACTCTCAAACTCTGCTGGGTACTGGCTCAAAAACTGTATACTGGCTCAAGATCTTTGAAGGGAAATTGGGCATTATATATCAAAACAATAGATGTACATATTTTTTGAATAGCATTTATATTTCTGATAATCTATTCTACGGATATATTAGCACTGAAATGCAAAGACACGTCTACGTGTTATTTATGACAACATCACTTAATTATAAGTTTGTAAAAACCAGGAAAAACATTTAAATGTATATTGATAGCAGTGGTTGAATCCATACTTGGAATACTACACAGCATTGAAAATGAGGTGATGGACATGTGCTGATATGGAAGCACCTCCAAGATGACTCAAGACTCAAGTAAAAAATATCAAAGTAGAGTAGAGTACATGGTATACTTTCACCTGTGAGGATAAAAACAGAATAAGGTGATACATGAAGTTATATAGAAAACATAGATTTGTATATGTGCATAAAACATTTCTGAGAGATCGTAGATTCACTTTCCATTGAATATCTTTTTCTAATATTTCAATTTTTTAAGAAATTCATTTTTCATTAAAAATTAAGAAAAATAAAGTATTTGCTAAAAAGAAAAAAGTTAATTTAATTCTGGCGGTGCATTATTTTATTAATGTAAATGTTCTCATGTAATGTTTAAGGGAGAAATGCCACTATCTTCTAGTGTTGTTTTGGGAGGTAATGAAAAACAACATCTAATAAATCTTTTAAAATAAATTTTACTGAACCAGTAACCAGCAAGGTCTTTATTCAATAATTTGTAATTTTAGAATATTAGTTATCTCCTTATAACCAATGTAAAAAGTTTTGAGTTTCAAAATTATTTCTGTTGGGCATACTACATGCATTCAGTAAAAACTTGTTGGTTCAATGTAATCACTAATTAGATGAATGTTAACCTTATGCATTTGGGAAGTAGAATTTCAATATAAAAAATTATTGGGGCTTCCTTTTTTAAAAGGTGAATTTGTGTGTATACATATATGTGTGCTTCATAAAGATTAGCGTCTTTTTATTTTTAGCCTATTGGACAGAATATAACAATGCTATGGCTAAGCCGGAAAGCCATTTTGAGATAATTTAGCAAACTATTTAATCATAAAACAAATAAGTTATCAAAGGAAAATGAGAAGGAGAAGACCAATTTCCAGAAGCAGAAATTATCCCTGAGGCTGAAGTTTAAACATGTAGCTATACTGAATTAAGAGGGTATTTTAAACATAAAGGTTTTAGAAATTAATAGATCTTAAAGATAAGGAACTATACCCATTAGGTACCTTTAATGCGTAGAGATGGGAAAAGGTGAAAATTAATCACTTTTTAGTGTTTTTCAGCTAGGAATCCTTAGTACTTCATGAGCAACATGAATATTGGCAACCATATTGATGATCTTGATGGATGACAAGACCTTGAACTTCTTTCTGAAGCATCAAGTAAGACTACATGTGTTTCAATGTTTCTAGTATTAAGCCTACTTACTGTAATAAATTTTTTTGAAAACTAGCAGTATATGCTACATAATATTATCATATGTAACAATACTCTGATGTCTCACCATAAGAATATTTTAAGCATTAGGGCTTCTCTGCTGTTTATTGAAGCACACATGTTTTTCCTTTCTCTGGTTTACTGAATTATGTATTAGTTACAGAGTATTTACGCACCGTGCTAAGTGCCACTTCTCTCCTCTTTTGCTACTGGAGTGCAAGTACATATTCTATTTCATTATCAATTTTAAAATCTACCTTCAGCTAAGGAAGTAATTATTCATAGGGATGGAATTGCTGGGGTGGCAGTATATTTTAAGAAATGTTAGGACTTGTTTTTAATATTGGGTGTATTTGCTGCTTTTTTTGGTTTCCTGATAGACAATAATATATAGGCAATGCATAAAATCTTCACACTAAGGTGCAATTATTTGTAGTCAAGATCCACACGTTGACAGGCTTCCAAGACTAAAAAGGCTGAAACTTGGTTTGCTGACAAAAGCCTCATCCATTTCAATGCAAACAAAAATTGATTGATGAAGCATTTGCATACCTGTTTGGGAACCTATGCAAGATGCTGCAGACAAGTATTTTTCAGACTTTATCATGCATACAAACCATCTGGGGATCTTGTTAAAATGCAGAGTTGAAGTCACAGATCTAGGGTAGACCAGGATATTCTGCATTTTTAACATGGACATGCTGATGCTGCTGGTCCACAGATCCCACTTGAATACCAACGGATAGAAGTCTGTAATCCTGGCTGCATGTTATGGGGAAACTTAAACCGTGCAAACCAGGAAGACAGCCGTCACCAGAACCAGACCACTCTGGCATGATGAACTCAGACTTTCCGGCCTCCAGAACTGTGAGAAAGTAAGTCTCTGTTGTTTAAGCTACCCAGTCTATAGTATTTTGTTATGGCAGCCAGAGCCAACTAACATACCAGTTGATTCTAATAATACACAGCCTAGGTTGACAACCATTGTTGTGAAGGGCACTGACATGGTATAATCATAACTCTGTTTTAGGACATGTACTTACTAGGGCAGCTAAGACCTAGGCCTTAAAAAGTTACAGGTTGTCAAGTGTAATACTGGCAGAGTATTAAGAGATTCAGAATAAGACAGCAGCCAGGGTTAGAGTAATAAGCAAAGTGGATTGTGTCACTGCTTAATGAGTGTGCTAAGGGCTGCATTTAAAAAATTTAAAAGCATAATTTAAATTATATGATTAAAAGGCTGCACAGATATTAAGTATTCAGTTTTGACCATTCTATACAGGTGAGTAATTACCACCCTAAAAAAGATATAGACCATTGCCATCAACCCAGAAAGTTCTGTAGTATCCTGTCCAGCCAATTCCCACCATTCTCAGAGGCAATCACTGTTTTGATTTCTATCACCACAGATGAGCATTGTTTCAGAACTTCAAATAAATAGAGTCACAGAGGAAGTGCTCAAATAATCTGAGCTTCACTAATGGTGGGCACTAGATGGCATGTGTCTTCTTATGTAACTTCAAATAAAACATACGATAGTGCCCAAGATGTACTCTAGACTAAATTTTATTAACATGAACCGACCAAACTCTCAGTGCTAAATCATAATTTATAAGAAGTACAGAGGACAGAGTAACAAGCTATGTTGGAAAGCACAGGGAAGCAAGCAGACAAGTACTGTGAAGAAAAATTAGTAGATAAAGAACAGTTTTAGATCTTAAAATATCTAAGCACCACACAAACCAGATATAATGCATAATCCTGACCTAAATCCTGATTTGGACAAACCAGCTTTGGGGAGACATTTGGGAGAAAATTAGATGCCATGAAATTTTATTAACGGGAAGAGAGAAAGAGTAAAAGGAAAGAGACAATTTACAACATTACAACCTCATTTAGTTTTTGTTTTGTTTTGTTTTAAGGTATATGTATGTGGCACAGTGACTCACGCCTATAATCCTAACCCTTTGGGAGGCTAAGGTGGGTGGATCACCTGAGGTCAGGAGTTCAAGACCAGTCTGACCAACATGGTGAAACTTCCTCTCTACTAAAAATACAAAAATTAGCTGGGCATGGTGGTATGCACCCAGGCTACGCGGGAGGCTGACACAGGAGAATTGCTTAAATCTGGGAGGCGGAGGTTGCAGTGAGCCGAGATTGCATCACTGCACTCCAGCCTGGGTGACAGAGCGAGACTCCATCTCAAAAAAAAAAAAAAAAAAGATCTAAAAATATAATAAAAGGTCAACAGTTACAGTCACTGGTTGGTGTGTACATTAGTTTTCTATTGCTGCCATAACAAATTTCCAAAAATTTGGTGGCTTCCAGCAATACGAATTTATGATCTTACAGTCCTATAAGTCTGAAGTTGAAAGTGGGTCTCATGGAACTAAAATCAAGTATTGGCAGGATTGCATTTTTTTTCTGGAGGCCTGGGGAAAAGTCCACTTTCTTCCCTTCTCCAGCTTTGAGAGGCTGCTGGCATTCCTTGGCTTCCCCTCCTCCATTTTCAAAAACTAGCACTGGCTGTCCAGTCTTTCTCACATTATATCACCCTGAACTTCTCCTCTGCCGCCCTCTTCCACATTTTTTTTTTTTTTTTTAGATGTCGTTTCGCTCTTGTTACCTCGGCTGGAGTGCAATGGCGCGATCTCGGCTCACCGCAACCTCCGCCTCCTGGGTTCAGGCAATTCTCCTGCCTCAGCCTCCTGAGTAGCTGGGATTACAGGCACACGTCACCATGCCCAGCTAATTTTTTGTATTTTTAGTAGAGACGGGGTTTCACCAAGTTGACCAGGATGGTCTCGATCTCTTGACCTTGTGATCCACCCACCTCGGCATTCCAAAGTGCTGGGATTACAGGCGTGAGCCACCGCGCCCGGCCCACGCCCTCTTCCACTTTTAAAGACCCTGGTGATTACATTGAGCCCATGCAATACTCTAAGATAATCTCCTTATTTTAAAGCCAACTCTTTACCAACATTAATTCCACTGGCAACCCTAATTCCTCTTTGCCATGTAACCTAAACATACGTATAGGTTCTGGGGGTTAGAATGTAAGCATCTTTGAGGGACCATTGTCTAGCCTACAAGGGTGGGAATAAAATGTTTTATGTTTTTGCTGGTTGTCTTTATTTTCTGACTTTGTACAAAGCACATACACTGCTTTTATAATAAAAAGCTAACCTTCATTTAAAAATAAATATGATGGAAGAGAAAGTAATACAGTAAGTGGTAATATTGTGGAGATCATGAATACACACATAGAGTAGGAATGAAGAAAAGAGACTTAATTATATGTGAAAATAGGTATTGGTGGCTTGGAAAATTGCCACTGAAAGAATCATACTTAAAAATGCTATAGTTCAGACAGCGTGTATGAACAGGCAGATGATTTATTCTGAAAAATGTTAAGTATCACACAGTGACTCTAGCTATGACAAGGACACTGTGATGTAAGATTCCTGTGGCAAGTATGCATAAGAATTTTCAGAAAATATTAATTCAAGTCCCAGCATTGCCATCACTTACCAGCTGTGTGACCTTATGCCAGTTACTTAACCGGTCTTTGCTTCGATAGCATTATCTATAGGTGGAACTAACTCTACCTTCCTCAGGGGTCCTTGAGGCATTAAATGATTTAATACTGATAAAGGGCTTAGGACTGTGCCTGGCGCATGATCAACACTCTGTAAATGCTAGTCATTAACAGTTATTACTCTGGCAGGTGTCTGTAGCCACCTGTTTCAGATGGAAAACCACTTTGGAATTTTAGTTAAGCTGGTGCTTACATGCCATCACTCAGGGAATAATGAGAATCACCTGCTGATCATCCATGGTGTTCCTATACCCAAAGATACTAGCTTAATTCACCAGCATCAGTAGCTAATTAAGAATTTCAAAAGTGAAACTATAGAACTTCTTCCTAAATGGCTAGGCTTCCAGGAACCACCCACTCCGTGTTAGCCTGGTGGCTAAATAATACTTTTGAAGAATCAACAGTTATTTAGACCAGATTGTTAATATGCCAAATGATGCTTTCAGCTATGGGGTTCTAACACCTATATCCTGATGGAAATGAACATCTAATAATTTGCTAGTTTGAGTGACAGCTTGGGGACAAAACAAGCTTTCCAGAACTGTGAGAGACTGGAGACAGCTTCAGTAAATATTATTCTGTTCACTGTGAATTAATGTTAAACCGGTTGGATACCATGAGTTGTTGAACTGGTCAAGTACAACGTGGTAAAAGCACCTTCCATTGTAGAATGTGACAATTTTACGTAAAACATCGTATTCAAAGAACTGTATCATTAACAAATTCCAATGAATTCATTAATGTTTCACTGAAGAAATGCAATCAATTCCTTACTGTTTAAAGCTAGAAGGGCTCTTTGAAAACATGTAACCCAGTGTTCCTCAAACTAGGTCAACAGTTCTATCTCCCATCCCCCATCTTTGTTTTCTGTAAGATTTCTCAAAGCTTTGTATGTGCTACTGCACACTGTGAATTTCCAAGACTGAGACATGGTATTGAAGGCCAGTCTGACCACTGGCTCCTTTGCATGTGATCCTTTCATATCTCAAGGGCCACTACAGATGACAAGAAGCTTCTGGGCAAACACCGATGTTATCATCATGGACGTTACATCAGAGAGCAAGAAACTAATGTCCACCACCGTCAAGTGATTCGCCCTGTGAGCTCAATAACTGCAGAGCTGACCCAGAATGCAGGCCTGTCTATGCAGCTATCCAGAGAGAACCTGTGGGCCGGAGATGTGTGCACTGAGCCCGGGGCCCAGGTGGCCTGGAGAAGGGCTATGATGGAAACAGATTGTACAAGAAAAGACAAAAAAGTCAGTTACCTGGGAATATAGCTTCCTACTCGTTTTTTGCTCAACCTAACCTTTTTCTTTCTTTCTTTTTTTTTTTTTTTTTTTTTTTTTTTTTTTTTTTTTTTTTGCCACGGGGAGATGGAGTCTTGCTCTGTCACCCAGGCTGGAGTGTAGTGATGTGATCTCGGCTCACTGCAACCTCCGCCTCCCAGGTTCAAGCAATTCTCCTGCCTCAGTCTCCCAAGTAGCTGGGACTACAGGCATGTGCCACCATGCCCGACTGATTCTTTTATTTTTAGTGGAGACGTGGTTTCACCATGTTGGCCAGGATGGTGCCGATCTCTTGACCTTGTGATACGTCTGCCTCAGCCTCCCAAAGTGTTGGGATTGCAGGTGTAAGCCACTGCACCTGGCCCAACCTAACATTTATTAAAGACCTACAGTTTCAGAAAAGACCCTACATTGGATGTTACAGAGGAGACTACAACACTGCGCGAAAGACTTGGTCCTGCTCTAAGGACCTCAGAAAAAACATGCATGAGGTTGAAATGTTAGCAACAATTCTATGTTCATACCATTTGTTGTGTTCTAAGCAGTTTCACATACAGTTTACAAAACTCTTACATTGGGCAAGTATGGTTTCTCCCTTTTTATTTTATTTATTGATTTATTTGGAGACAGGGTCTTGCTCTGTTGCCCAGGCTGAAGTGCAGTGGCTCAATCTCAGCTCACTGCAACTTCCACCTCCCAGGTTCAAGCGATTCTCCTGCCTCAGCCTCCAGAGTAGCTGGGATTACAGGTGTGTGCCACCACACCCAGCTAATTTTTGTATTTTTAGTAGAGACAGGGTTTCACCATGTTGGCCAGGCTTTTCCCTTTTTATAGATGGGAAAGTGATCAGGGAGACTGTGATTTGTTGAAGGGCAAGAAACACAGCAAGTGGACCCCATATATACCACATGGGTAGTTCATGAAAAGCATTGGATTTTTTAAAAAATGACATCTGCAAAGGCCTATGGGGTTTTACACTGTATACAACAAATTACCTGACTAACCAAGGTTATTTCTACTACCGAGATAGATCGATGTTTAAAAAATGTTTCTAAGAAAGAACATTTGTAATGAAGCAGGGCACGGCAGGGCAGTGGAGAAAGCAGGAGTTGATATGAATGGCATCATATACATGTTTACCAAAGATTTTTTAGCTACAAAAACAAGTGTTCACTTTAAAAAAAATTTTGATTATGGAGAAACATAAAATGAAAGTTACTTGCACTCTCACTAACCAAAGAAAAGCAGTGTTCAGCAAACTCTTATTCTCCAAATTTCTAAAGCCATGCACACTGCAAAACCTGATCACTTACATTCAGCTTTTGAACATTCTTCACTTCCAAATATCTAAGTGGTAACACCTTTTCCTTTTTCAGTCTACAACATATTATAGCAGACAATGAAACAGATGATGGAAGCATTCATCTTTGAGGTTTCTCAATTATATTTTGGATATGAAGTAGGGATGAATCGGGGGCTGGGAGTGTCATTATGGATCTATTAGCATTCTACCAACAGAAATACTTGATCCTGCCTATGGCAAGGGCTCCAGTGCTGTGCATGGAGGCTTTGATCTTGCATCCCACTCCAGCATATGGTGTTACTAAGCATAATCAAAGTGCAGATCTTCATAGAAAATTACAGAGACTGAAAAGGGGATGGGCGCTTCCTTCCTCTCATTTCCTTTCCTGCCATGTTCCTGATTTTAAGTAAAAGAAGATTTGGCCTTTTGATGAAATCTGCAAACACTTTTAGGGTATTTACACTGTATAGAAGCAATTATTTAACTGTCCAAGACTATTCTCATTACTGAGATTGACAGAATGTTTCTTGCCAGGATAAAGCCACAGTTTTCAGCAGCATGGGTCTAAAACTGCCTCCCTTATTTTGGCCCTCTACAGTGACATTAGAATCAGGAGACATCTGCAGCTCTGGGGGCGGGGAGGAATGACCCATGCACCATCCAGGTTTGGATAATAAATATTCGGAAATTTACAGGATGAGTTGCTAGTCTTTTAAGGCGATACTCTTCAAAAGAGATAGAGGTGCCCTCCTACAAAGAGTTTTAAGCCATTAATTATAACAATTTAGATCATGTTGTGAAAAAATAGAACTTTTAAAGAAGTAAATTCCCTTTGAGTATATCTGTCAGCTCACTGAAGACAATGGAAGACCATTTCTGATTTATAAATTGAAAATTACATTTGTGTTTTCGTCAAAGTTAATAATCTTCACTCTCTCATCAACGTGCTATTGTTGAGTTTGAATGACTGTGATGAACTTGGGCTCAGAGAAGCAGGCCCCAGGCAAGCCTGCAATTTGGAAGCTTTTGGGCCCAAAAGCCTCTGTGTAGCTTCTCATGGTTACTGATTCTTGTGTCCAAGCTTTGTGCAAATTGTTTTAAATAACATCATTACCGAAGGAAAAAAGAGTGCTAGCTAAAGCACCATTCAGAAAGTTGAATCAAGTACAGGTGAGTCCACCTGAAGCTGCTGGACACTGGGACAGCAGGCCTGGTTGTTCTTGGCTGCTGTTCTTCCTGACCAGTCAGTGCCCAAACCTCACTGGCTGGTGCCCTTGCTGTACCAGTTGTTACATATTTTGGATATTAACAGAACTGGCCCCACTGGTTGTACATATAGGCAGATATCAGTGGGGAGCCTGCTGAGGCTCACCTGTTTTGATCGTGGTCTGCACTCTCCCACTATAGTGGTGGATCATTCCAGAAGATAACTAACCTCTCTAGCTCTTACCGTGCTCTCCTCCAAACTGGGGAAGTGAGCGATCCTCACCTAATTCCTGCATGAGATTTAGATTGATGTTAAGACCAGAAATTAGATAGGAAAAGTTATTAAAATTTAAAAAATAATTTTGAAGAAATACATAGTATTTGTATATCATTTAGAAAATGCCAAAAAGTGGAATGAAAACATTTATTTTCTTGCCACCTAAAGATAACTGTTAACATTTTTGCTTCTTCTGCTCATCTTTCGAAAACTTTGACAATTCAACAATGGTTCCTAGCACCACAAAAATGAAAGGAAACAAGGCCATCACCTTCCAGTTTGGCAGGGATACAAATGGCTAAATAAATGTTATTACTGTCGTGTGTAGAAGTCCAAATAAAAGAATAGTGGCAAGTGGTATCGTAAAATACAATTACAGTTCTGGTTCCCAGCGAGGACAAATATTTTAGTGCTTAAGAATAAGAGAGAGGTTTATACCTAGAGCATTTCCTAAGGCTACTGACTCAATTTCATTCTAGGGGAAGACAACATTATATTACTGCTATAAAATTTCAGTTACATGTAAATAAACTCCATACTGTAACCATAAATAACATTTGGATCTGCATTACCTTCTAAGTCGTTCCGCTCAGTCCACATCTGCCTTCCCCCTTTAGGCTTGCCAGAAGTGCCTACAGTTCACTGTGGTTCTTGTAGATGCACAGTCTGTTTATACATGTTGGTTTCAAAAAAATCAGGTTTATTTGAACTGATGGATAAGGATTTTCCTCGGACATAGAAAATCCAGAGTGTTGGAAGCAGTCACTTTGTAAATCGCCTGAGACACATACAGTATTTGCTTTCCACAGATGTTTTTCTTTTTCCTTATTTTCCTCTCAAAAAATAATTGCTATTAGAGCATATTATGCTCATTGTATGAGCCTAGCATGGTATTATCTTTCCAGATTATTGTCTTTTGTACATTCATCTTCCCAGTCATGCTGAGCTCTCTGAAGGCATGGGCTTTGTTTTACTCCTCTTTTATCCTCAGCCTCCCAGCAAAGGAGATTCTGAAATGTCTCACTAAGCCCTTAAAACTCTAGTTTGGTGGTTCCTAAGCTTGGGTCTTCACCAGGCAATACCTGGTAATATGCTAAATAAAATCTCTAGGCCCTATTCTGAAAGTTCTACATCCAATTTTCTGGGTGTGGGGCTAGGATCCTATATTTTTAAAGAGCTTCTTTGTTAAATGAAGACAATAATTGCTTCTACCTCATCAGGTAGTTATGGAAATAAATGAGTTATTTTATGTAGAGTGCTTAGATCACTGCCTGACCTTCACTAAGTACTATGTAAATGCCAGTTTTAATTATATTATTATTGTTGTTACATGATCAGCCAATCATAAATAGGTGTTTTGAAGTATTGTCTATTGGTTTTCTCAAACTTGAGTGTGCATAGAAATCACCTGGTAAACTTACAAACACAGATGCCATTGTTCTGTTGTCTAGAGATTCTGATTTAATAGGCTGGTACCTGGCCAGAGACCTGCATTCCTGTATTTCCCAGGAAATGGAGAATTTGTGGATATTCTGTAAACCAGTGAGTATCTCTTTGACATCCTTAATCCCCAAGGAAAAGAAACTTGTCTCTCAGGCTGGGGCTAAGATGCAGCTCATAGAAAGACAGATTTGGGGGGCATCTGATAATATGCCGAGGGATCAGTGGGGACTCTCCTGTTTCCTACTTCGTCTGTGTCAGGGGCCATACAGCTGGCCTGGGGTTGGTTCCCTTGAGGGGAGGAAACAGCTACCATTCCTGCAGGCTGCAGGAGTAAGCTACAGGATGCTGCTCCAGCAGAACTGGTCTGGCTCCACCTCCCCTCCCCCTCACCCATCAGCACCAGGGCACTGCCTGACCAAATCCTGCCAGCTCCAGGGGTTGCTGAAGACACGCCTGGAATCCTTCATACCTCTGTAGCTGAAGTTTAAGGGAACCACAGGTTGCTTGGGAAGACAGGTATACAACCGTAGCAAGCCTGAGAAGATTCCATGCCTGGGCAAGACTCCTGAGAGCCCTTACACCACACGTTTGTGTCATGGAGCCAGCCCAAATGTGTTTGTGCTTCTGACTTCTAAAACTGCCCTGCAGTACACTTGAGATTTAAAGTGCAAGCTTTCCAAAAGTGAAATGACAAAGCTCTTGTCTTCTCTCATGAATGGCATTCCTTCCTGGATTTCCAGTTGTGATTATGCAAATTATACACTTAAGCATAATCAATACTTGAATCTCCTGGAACCTGATCAAGCCTGGATCCATCCATTAACAAAAACGTTACATAGTTAAGAGACATTCATTTACCCAGAGACACCTGTGTCCTTGCTTTTACAAAAAGCATTGTTTTTTATAGAAAATTAAGCATAGCCTATGTTATAATAAAGAAGAACTTAACATTTCTAAAAACCGCTTTCTGGCCAGGCATGGTGGCTAACACCTGTAATCCCAGCATTTTGGGAGGTCAAAGCGGTCAGATCATGAGATCAAGAGTTCAAGGCCAGCCTGGCCAACATGGTGAAATGCTGTCTCTACTAAAAATACAAAAATTAGCTGGGTGTGGTAGTATACTCCTGTAATCCCAGCTACTCAGGAGGCTGAGGCAGGAGAATTGCTTGAACCCAGAAGGTGGAGGTGGCAGTGAGCTGAGACCATGCAACTGAACTCCAGTCTGGGAAAAAGAGTGAGACTCTGTCTAAAAAAAAAAACAACAAAAAAACCCAAACAAACAAAAAACGCTCTCTTTCAAACTCCTGCTTTTTTTCTCCTTGTACTTTCTAAAAGTACATTTACTTTCTCCCCTCCAAAAATAGACAGGCCTGTCTTCAAAATTTGAGAAGCCCAGGGTTAGAGTGTGAAAGGTCACTCACTGGCCCACTGCTGCCCTTCCCAGCTCTGGCTCCTGAATTATGAGGGGTCTCCTGGGGGCCTCCCAGTGGGAACTCCAGCCCACATCTCCTGATTCCTTTTGCATAGCTACCCCCTTGCTCCTCTCTTGGCCCTAGCAGCATATACACTTGTGGCATGATTGGTCACTGGGAAGACAGATGTGAAGGCAGCCTGTCTATACTTTGGCAGTTCCTTAGGAATTCCAGGGTCTAGAGAACTCTGAGCAGGAGATGGGTAAGAGTGTGCACATCTCCTTTGAGGCCTGAAATCCTGTTCTTACGTGGAGGGGCACGGCCAGAGGAGGACTGGGGCACGGCCAGAGGAGGACTGGAACACAGCCCTCTAAAGCACAAGGTCCAGAGACAGGGCCCATATTGGCCTGGTCGAGGGAGGTACATATGCAGTATCTGCAGGATGCCTGTGTGTGTGGTACAGCTGAATGCCCAGTCTGGATACTCTGTCCACATATCTCACTTATTAGCGTCACAGATTTCAAGGACCCAGAGGCAAGAACTAGGAAGACAACATTTTCTTTGTATAGCACCTACTTTATTGAGGCAGAGATTCCTCTTGAGGTTGCAGTGCAAGTACGATTACATTGGCTGCCTGCTGAAATCCTTAAAGGGGAATAAAGGAATATTTATTTCAAGTCACTGTATAAGCTAGCGTGTATGATACCGTTAAATAATATGTTAATAAAGCTCACCCTAAATATGCAGACAGAAGATGTAGAGGTTCCTAAATCCCTCTCTTGCATATGTTGCCAGGCTTCTCCTCCTCGCGTGCCTGCTCACCTTTCTCTGTCTAGGTAACACCACTCACCCCTCAAACTCAGTACAGGTTTCCCCTCTTCTAGATGCCTTCCTCACACTCTCAGGCCAGGAGCTGCACCTTGGGACTATCACGGCTCCACCCCTCAGCACTGATCTCCCAATACTATCATTGCATCTTGACTCCTCTCCCTGAAAGCAGGAAGTCACCACTGACTACCCTGCCAACAATCTCATCTTCCTCTAAATTGAGAACTTGCCTCTCTTACTTGCCTCTATTAATTGCTAAATGAAGCAGTTACTGTGAAACGTGGAATTACTAAAAATCATTTGTCGCCCTGTGTGGTGGCTCATACCTGTAATCCTAGCACTTTGGGAGGCCAAGGTGGGAGGATCGCTTGAGACCAGGAGTTCAAGACCAGACTGGCAACATGGCAAAACTCCCTCTGTATAAAAAAAAAAAAAAAATACAAAAATCAGCTGGGCGCTGCCAAAGGCACCTGTTAGTCCCAGCTACTTGGGAGGCTGAGGTGTGCAGATCACTTGAGCCCTGGAAGTCAAGGCTGCAGTGAGCAAAGATCAAGCCACTGCATTCCAGCCTGGGCAATAGAGGGAGATCCTGTCAAAAAAAAAAAAAAAATCGTTTTAGCGGTGTTCTCTCTTACTGCCTTATATTATTATCTAGCCTTTCAGTGCATTGCCTTTCCCACTAGGCTGTCATTCTCTTAAGGTGAGAATCTGTATCTTTCCTTTAATTTTCCACATGTTGCAGAGTAGGTGCTCAAAACTTAGGTTTTCTCAACACCTTGGATGGGGGGAGGGTCCTTATTTTTAGCAAGATGGTTCCCATAAATAAACAGTAATTAACAGTTCTTTGTGTATTCTCATTCTCAGCAGGGGCTGACCCCAAAGGAGCCACTGATTAAATGCTCCATTCCCTATAGATAATAAATAATAATGCTTCCCCAACTGAGCCAGGCCTGAACATTTCTGGGCCTAAAGACTTTGAAGATCACTGCAAGTCCAGGCATGAAGCAGGAGGGCCTTGCAGGAAGCAGTTACCTTTGGATCTGTGAAGGTTGTTAGGTATGTGCACAGGAGCAGAGCCTGCCCCAAGGGCTCTATTACTGGAGGAGAGTTAATGGAACTGAATCACCAAAATGTGGCAGAGACACTTTCACGGTGGCAGAACCAGTTCTGTGATACCTTCAAGTTCTAGCCCACAGCAGGATGGAGTAAATACGCCCTTCAGACACCTAAAAGGGGGTGGTGCCTCTCCTCAGCTACTAGCACAGCGACGTCAAAAACCCAAGCAGCAACCGTCAGACTGGGTTCACCTACCCTCCTATTCTTACGGCCTTCTGCAGGCAACCTTGTGCTCTCCAAACTTCCTGCAGAATGCTGGCGGCCTCCGTGCTGCCCAAACTTCCCACAGCGTGGCACCTGGATGGAACAAGTGACTTAAAAACGAGGAAGGCCAGGCGCACTCCCACTGCTCAGAAGCGGCTGGTGTACTCTTCTAAAATAAAAAGGTCTCTGTCTGCAAATCCCGTTTGCTCGCCCGGTAATCCTCCCCCGCCCCCAGCCTAGCGCGTCCGACCCGTACAGCTGTTTTTAATCCCTACTTTTCTCACTTGGCATCCCGGGCTCGGGCTGACCAGACGTGGAGCCACTTAGCGTTTCCTCCTCCCCCTGCCGGGGTCTGTCCTCCCTCCGCCGTCTCCTCTTTCTCCGCCTGCGTCCCCGCGGGCAGAGTGTGGGAAGAACGAATTTCCGCCCGGTTTGCTCTTTGCTCGCAGACTCGGGTCCCTTCCGGACGCAGCCCGCGCGCTCCCCGAGCCGCTGCACCGGGGCCGCGCTCCCCGTCCGGGACCGCGCGCGAGGAGGTGCTGGCTGCGGGGGCCGAGCCGCCGGCGCTCTGCTGCCAAGCCGCGCCCAGAGAAGCTCTTGGAAGGGCTCCCGCCTGCAGCAGGGGAATCCACTCGGCGGGGAGAATCCGCGCCAGGGAATCCAGCTCTCCGGACTCTGCTGCAAACAAAAAGCGCCGGTTCTTGCTCCCTCCCCTTGCCCCCCGACGCGCACCCAGAGAAACAGTTTTCTCCAGAAATGCAACAAGTCGCACCTAGGGCTCGCAGAGCGTCTCGCGCCGCCTGACTTGGCCGGGTGAAGCCCGCCTGCAGAGCCGCCGGACAAAGGACGGAGGAGGGGCTGGACGGCGCTGCGAAGTCCCAAAGAGGCCATTTAGTGACTCTGGCCAGGCCAAGGGGAATGCAGAGGAGACACAGAGCCGGCGGGCCAAGAAGACGATCCGGCCTCAGTACGCAGGGCGGGCGGCGATGGAGGCTGCCCGCGTCGTGCGCTTCCTGCTCGTGGTGTGCAGCTGCCTTGCGCTACCGCCGCGGGCCGAGCCCGTGTGCCCGGAGCGCTGCGACTGCCAGCACGCCCAGCACCTCCTGTGCACCAACAGGGGGCTCCGCGTCGTGCCCAAGACTAGCTCGCTGCCGAGCCCCCACGACGTGCTCACCTACAGCCTTGGGGGCAACTTCATAACCAACATCACCGCCTTCGACTTCCACCGTCTGGGACAGCTCAGACGGCTGGACCTGCAGTACAACCAGATCCGCTCTCTGCACCCCAAGACTTTCGAGAAGCTCTCGCGGCTGGAAGAGCTGTACCTGGGGAACAACCTCTTGCAGGCGCTCGCCCCAGGCACGCTGGCCCCGCTGCGCAAGCTGCGCATCCTCTACGCCAACGGGAACGAGATCGGCCGCCTAAGCCGCGGCTCCTTCGAGGGCCTGGAGAGTCTGGTCAAGCTGCGGCTGGACGGGAACGCCCTCGGGGCGCTGCCGGACGCAGTCTTCGCCCCCCTGAGCAACCTGCTCTACCTACATTTGGAGTCCAACCGGATCCGCTTTCTGGGCAAGAATGCCTTCGCGCAGCTAGGCAAGCTGCGCTTCCTCAACCTCTCTGCCAACGAGCTACAGCCCTCCCTGCGCCACGCGGCCACCTTCGCACCGCTGCGCTCCCTCTCCACCCTCATCCTCTCGGCCAACAGCCTGCAGCACCTCGGGCCGCGCGTCTTCCAGCACCTGCCACGCCTCGGCCTGCTCTCGCTCAGGGGCAACCAGCTCACGCACCTCGCGCCGGAGGCCTTTTGGGGGTTGGAGGCCCTGCGCGAGCTGCGCCTGGAGGGCAATCGGCTGAGCCAGCTGCCCACCGCGCTGCTGGAGCCTCTGCACAGCTTGGAGGCGCTGGACCTGAGCGGCAACGAGCTGTCGGCCCTGCACCCGGCCACCTTCGGTCACCTGGGCCGGCTGCGCGAGCTCAGCCTGCGCAACAACGCGCTCAGCGCCCTATCCGGGGACATCTTCGCCGCTAGCCCAGCCCTTTATCGGCTGGATCTAGACGGCAACGGCTGGACCTGCGACTGCCGGCTGCGAGGCCTGAAGCGCTGGATGGGCGACTGGCACTCGCAGGGCCGTCTCCTCACTGTCTTCGTGCAGTGTCGCCATCCCCCGGCCCTGCGAGGCAAATACCTGGATTACCTGGATGACCAGCAGCTGCAGAACGGGTCCTGCGCGGACCCCTCGCCCTCAGCTTCCTTGACCGCCGACGGCGGGCGACGGCCCCTACCCACGGCCGCGGGGGAGGAGATGACGCCCCCTGCAGGCCTCGCGGAGGAGCTGCCGCCGCAGCCGCAGCTCCTGCAGCGGGGGCGATTTCCACCTGGGGTGGCCTGGGATGGGGCTGCCAGGGAGCTCGTGGGCAACCGCAGCGCCGTGAGGCTGAGCCGGCGGGGCCCGGGCCTCCCACAGCCCAGCCCCTCCACCGCTGCCGCCCCGGGCCCGGCCCCACAGCGCCTCGACCTGCGCGAGAAGCCCGGGCGGGGCCGTCCCACCCGGGCAGATCCCGCCCATGTGGAGCCCACCCCAACGGCCTCTCCCGGCTCTGCGCCGTCACCCGCCGGCGACCCCTGGCAGCGCGCGACGAAGCAGCGCCTGGCCACGGAGCAGGAGGAGCGTGCCGCCCAGTCCGACGGCGGGGCCGGGCTGCCGCCGCTGGTGTCCGACCCGTGCGACTTCAACAAGTTCGTCCTGTGCAACCTGACGGTGGAGGCGGTGGGCGCAGACAGCGCCTCGGTGCGCTGGGCCGTGCGCGAGCACCGCAGTCCCCGGCCGCTGGGCGGCGCGCGCTTCCGCCTGCTGTTCGACCGCTTCGGCCAGCAGCCCAAGTTCCACCGCTTCGTCTACCTGCCAGAGCGCAGCGACTCGGCCACGCTGCGCGAGCTGCGCGGGGACACCCCCTACCTGGTGTGCGTGGAGGGCGTGCTTGGGGGTCGCGTCTGCCCGGTGGCTCCCCGGGACCACTGCGCGGGGCTGGTCACCCTGCCGGAGGCCGGGAGCCGGGGCGGCGTCGACTACCAGCTGCTGACCTTGGCCCTGCTGACGGTCAACGCGCTGCTGGTGCTCCTGGCCTTGGCGGCCTGGGCGTCTCGCTGGCTGCGGAGGAAGCTGCGGGCCCGGCGGAAGGCCGGGGCCCCGGTCCACGTTCGCCACATGTACTCCACCCGACGGCCCCTGCGCTCCATGGGCACCGGCGTCTCCGCGGACTTTTCGGGATTCCAGTCGCACCGGCCGCGCACCACCGTGTGCGCGCTCAGCGAGGCGGACCTCATCGAGTTCCCCTGCGACCGCTTCATGGACAGTGCGGGCGGTGGCGCGGGCGGCAGCTTGAGACGGGAGGACCATCTCCTGCAGCGATTTGCCGACTAGGTCCAGGGTGTGTAGAGACCATGTCATTGGCACCAAGGAGCCGCCTCTCTGTGGGGCCCACCAGCCCACCTCAGGGGAAGTGCTCTTGTATGCACTTGCCAGAGAGGCCAATGGGGACAGAGGGCAATTCGGGCACCATCCCCCAATTCCCAATATTCAAGCAGTAAATGGATGGTACTTGGTGGTCAAGGCCAAGAGTAGGGGACAAATGGACGGTGGGATGCCGAGGTGGGAGGCAGCCTTCACTTGGAGGCTTTGACACAGCTATGCAAATGGCTTTTGTAGCGTTGCAATGCAAGAGCCTGGCTTCTTTGGGGGTAGAAAGGGGGTGCCTGTGCCCCCAACATGGCCAGAAAGATTTGGGTGCATGCTTTTTGTTTGCTCAGTGTCAAACAGAGGAGTTTTGTTTCTATTTAAGGAAAAAGGAACTTATTACCATTACAAAGGAGGCTTGGCCTGGGACTCCACTGGTTTGGTGATCTCTGCCAAGAAGAGGGATGTAAACAGGTGGTAAAGTTTAACACACTCGCCAAGGAACTCATTTATGTTGGCTGATAGAGCATTCAGGATACCGTAAAGTTTAAGTAATAAGAGATGCAATTTTTTTTTAAACAATGTGAAAAGCTCTGACATTTAACGAACTGACCAATAGACTCAAGGACTGTTGTAGTTGGACTGGGCCATTCTATGATGTTACTTTTAACATTTACAGTACAAGAGCGTTTGCTGACTTGGAGGATAACTAAGATTACATACTTTCTCAGGAGAAGACTGCATGCAAGACTTCTCTGTCAGGGTTGCTCCTGTGGCTTTTTAATTTTATTTTTTTAAACCTATATATGGAAAAGGAAATTTCAATGCCAGATTTGATAAAAGAATGTAATGTATACGTAGCTGATGACCCCCTGGGGAACACCAGCGTTCCAGTTCACTTACCACATCTGTGACAGTGTGTTTAGATTGGAATAAATGTGATGTGGTACTTCTCATGTTTTTATCAGTGACATGGTTGACTGTACCCTAATTCTCTTGAGTTGCAGTTAAGTGATGAAGGTAATTTCCTAACAGGGAAGCAAATGGTGATTGTCAATTGATAGTTTAATGTTTGACCACATTAGTGTCTTTCTTTATATGATGTAGTAGAGGGGAAGAAATTGGAAAACAAATGTGAAAAAAATACACCAGTGGGTATCTTTTCTACTAAAACCAGAAGATTGTTTTGAGTACTTAAACCTCACTGTGAAATAATGATATATTTTGCAATTAATCCCTCCCCAACCCAGTGTCTTACTGTGTTATTAAATCTTATCTTTTAGTTAATAGTTGCAGCATTTCTTTTAAATGTTTTTGTTTTAAACTTAGGGGTAGGATCACTTATTTGTTTGGTTGTTTCCAACTATTTGGGATACTTTTGTTCTCTGCTATTTATGAAGTACATGTTTATCACTAAGTATAGTGGTTTGGTTTACATTAATAATTTTATGTGTGGTCTAAAAATGCAGTTACTAAGAGAATGTATACTGTGGTTATGTTCACAGTGGTCATGGATTTATTGGCAGTAGAGTACCATGGAGGTCACTGCAATGGTGCTGAGGCTGACAGTGGAGCCTTCTGTTTAGAGCCTTAAGCCTCTGTCCTGGTGACTCAGGGAATCCATCACTGCCCGGGGTCTTTCACCCCAGTTCACTCCTTTTATGTTTGGCCTAGATTGACCCATCCCTGCCCTCATCTCAACAGCTGAGTAGGGAACCAGCCATCTGAATGAGCTGATCGTTGTTTATGCTCAGATGAGTAAATGTCCAGACCACTTACAGCTGCTTTTCTGGCAGTCTTATCTGTGGGGCCACAATTTAATAAACCACAGGAAATAGGCTGTCATTCTTAGTTTGCTGCCAGGGCTTATTTTAGATTCAGAGCATATTGGCACATGGGAGCGGTAGTGGTGTTTGCTCTTATTTTCAACCAGTGAGCTATCTGGCACCTTTTGTGTTCCTGGCTTTTTTTCAGTCATAGCATGATTGCATCTCTTAGCTATTTCTTTTGCCCAGCAGGGTAACATTGAGTCCCACTGCAAGTATGGACAAGGCCTCTGGTTCTCCTCACCAGCCACCTTTTCAGCCATAGAACATCACTGAAAACGCCTAATGCCTGGATCTGTGTTCTAGTTTAGTTTCACTGGGAAGTCTTTCAGTGGGAAATGAATAAATGTTATACATTCTTAAGTTCAATTATGCCAATAAACCCACTTACTAATAGAGATAATTTGTTGGCGTTTCCAAATATTTTATACACTTTCATAATGATACAATGCAGTTTTCATTTATGGAAATGAAACAAGCTTGATGTCTTTCTGTCCTTTTTAATGTTTTTTTATTTCCATTTTCATAGGTGAGTATGGACTTTACTTTTTTAAAAGGGATGTGTGATGTTATGTGCAAAGAAACAGTGGAATAGCTCTAAAAACAGATGGTCAGCCACAGCGTGAAAGTGCTCTTGGACACGAGTGACGTCAAGGTGCAGGTGACAGGGCCTCAGCAGGCATTGCCTGATTCGAGGAAACTGGTGAAAAGTCAAGCCCTTTGGCTGTCATGGTCAAAAATAAGGAGTTATCTTGAGCTAGAAGTCATTTTTGCCCCTACACAGCTTAAGAAAAGATAACATTTCTAAGGAAAAAAGAGAACTTGGTATGCGTTAGAAATATTCAGTGAAAGAGTTAACATTCCTAAGGAAAAAAGAATAAACTTGGTATGAGTTAGGGATATTCTGTGAAAGATCCCCTGGGCAGTCTGCAATGCGGTGGGACCTTCAGCTCAACCGATGGGATTACTGCTTCCATAATGCAGGGGATTTTGCGGTGCTACCAAGTAATAAATAATTAGCATGGGATCAAAACACCTTCACTAAATTGTCAGACTCCTGATTTTCACTCAAGGTACAGCAACATATATTAAACCATTAAAAGAGACACTGGATTGCCTGGCATTTCTATTTAACCACTCCCTTCTGTTCTCCTAAGACTGGAAGATAAATGATGATGAAGCATCCTAGTGCCACAAGTTTATTCCCAATTCCAGACCATAGCCTAGCATCAATGTCGTCGCCATCCTCAGAGAGTATAGATTCAGGAAAGTTTGACGTGATGGTAAGGAAGTGATTAAGTCACTTAGTCATTAGAGGGTTGCATTCTTTTTTTTTTTTTTTTTTTTTTTTTTTACCTACTCTCTACCTCAGCTTCCTCAGTTAAAATGGGCAGCCTAAGAATCCTGATTGCATAGTGCTATTGTGAGGCTTAAATGGGTAAGTAGCATTCAACAGCACCAGTTACACCGCAGATGTTCAATAAATAGGAGACGTATCAGTGGTAGTAGTATTCTTTACACGGGGCAACCAATTGTATGATATATTTAAGAAGTTTCGGGGACAAGACGTTTCTGCTTAAGCCATAACAAATCAGAGAATTCAGATAATGAAATTATGGCAACCCTTCTCCTCCTTTTTCTAGTTAATTGAAACATTTCTATAATTCTCCTGAGAAGTGGGCATGTCCTTTGCCCAATTTTTAATGGTGTTGGTTGTTTTTCTGTTGTAAATTTGAGTTCCTTATAGATTCTGGATATTAGACATTTGTCAGATGCATAGATTCTCCCATTCTGTAGGTTGTCTGTTACACATAATTCTCCCATTCTGTAGGTTGTCTGTTTACTCTGTTGATAGTTTCTTTTGCTGTACAGCAGCTGATAAGTTTAATTACATCCCACTTGACAATTTTTGCTTTTGTTGCCATTGCTTTTGGTGTCTTTGTCATGAAATGTTTGCCCATTCCTGTGTCTGGAATGGTATTGCTTAGGTTATCTTCCAGGGTTTTATAGTTTGGGGTCTTAACATTAGTCTTTGATCCATCTTAAGTAGATTTTTATGTATAGTGTAAGGAAGGGATCCATTTTCAGTCTTCTGCATATGGCTAGCCAGTTATCCCAGCAGCATTTATTGAATAGGGAGTCTTTTTCTGCTTGCTTGTTCTTGTCAGCTTTGTCAAAGAGATAGTTGTAGATGTGCAGCTTTATTTCTTGGCTCTCTATTCTGTTCCATTAGTCTATATCAGGCGGCCCACGGGCCGCATGTGGTTCCCTGAGGCCATTTATCCGTCCCTTCGCCACACTTCAGGAAGCGGCACCTCTTTCACTGGTGGTCAGTGAGAGGAGCACAGTATGTGGTGGCCCTCCAACAGTCTGAGGGACAATGAACTGGCCCCCTGTGTATAAAGTTTGGGGACGCCTGGTCTATATGCCTGTTTTTGTACCAGTACCACACTGTTTTGGTTACTGTAGCCTTGTAGTATAGTGCGAAGTCAGGTAGTGCCACGATGCCTCCAGCTTTGTTCTTTTTGTTTAGGATTGCCTTGGCTATTTGCCTTCTCATTAACTTATAGATAGTATCTTCAAGTGTCCCTTTACTTCGTTTACTTAATACTTTGTATGCACAAATACTTTTCCCCCCAGGGATTTCAAGTCACTTTATCCTTTTCAGTCATGTGGCAAATCGTATTCTTTTCATTTTGCAAAGGGAGACTGGGGTGTTTGGAGATTACGCCTAACTATTTTAATTACTAAAATAATTAGGAAGAAAATACAGTTTCCTGAGACCTACTTGCTTTATCTTGGGGCAGAGTAGCAAAATATTCTATTATAACTGTTGGAAAGATTTTTAAGTTACAGGCAGTGAGATTTCTAATTGACACAGAACTGCGAGTGGCTTTATAATTTGGCTGTGACATGGTATCAGATGCTAGAGGGAAATAAATTGTCATGCCCCAGTATTTCAAGCAACAGCATCTTCCAACTATATAAATCCACAAAATTTCTTTCAAACTAATGAAAGCTTTGTAATGCTAGCTCTATGCCATAGTTAATGCCGACAGGACAGCTCTGTTGCATATTAAGACCAGCTGTGGCCATGTAGCCAGCTTCACTTTGCCAAGTTACAGTTTTTGGTTAAGTAATGCTTAGCCCACAGCTGATTTCACACTCAGCTCTTAGTATATGGGTGCGGAAGTGTGTGGAAACACACTTTTAATGGTGACCACCATCCTGTTACTCCGTTATCTCCTAACTCTCATGTCCTAAGGATTGTTACTTTTGGAAATTAAAATAGTCACAAATTTAAACAAATACCCGTATCAGTGCCGTGCAGTAATAGTTAAAATTTTGTAATGCTTGTTTTCGGCCTTAAATGTCTCTATTGACAAATACGTCTGGTTTTCTTCTCCACACCCTGTCCTCAAAGCCAACTACCATTGTGATTCGGATGTGTTTCCTTCTAGTCTATGTTGAAATGGAGTTGATTCTTGTTATTCGTAGTTATGTTGTATAAAGTCACCACCAACATTGGATTCGTGAATACTGAACCGTTGCTTCTGGCACAGATACAGTGCTGCAAGCCTCTGGTCACATTTTCATGAATCAATACATAACGTTAATTTATATGTGTTTCTATTTAAGGACACCTTATGTGGTATATACTGTTGGCTAGATGTGGTAGTTCGCACCTACAATCCCAACACTTTGGGAGGCTGAGGCAAGAGGATTGCTTGAGCCCAGGAGTTCAAGACCAGCCTGGCAATATGGTGAGACCCTATCTCTATAAAAAATAAAAAATTAGCCATGCATGGTGGTATGTGCTTGTAGTCCCAGCTACCCAGGAGGCTGAGGTGAGAAGATCGTTTGAGCCTGGGAGGTCGAGGCTGCAGTATGTATGATAGTGCCACTGCACTCCAGCCTGGGTGATAAGAGTGAGACCCTGTCTCAAAATGTGTGTGTATGTGTATGTGTGTGTGTGTGTAGTTGATTCATTAACACTGAACTCACAGCCAACAGCACTGTGACTCATGCCTGAATGAAGCTTGTCTAACATGCATATTTTCTCCATAAGACACAGCTTCCTGTGCTTAGGAATGCTAAGGGCACTTCGGCATTATACCTGGGGACCCCTTTTAAACAGCAGAAAGCATGAAAATGGGGGAAATGCGGCATTAAATAGGAAAAGGACTCTTGTTAATAGCATGAGAGCTGGAGCAAGAAAGCAGAACATCAGCTTGTTCAACTTCAGCTGGAACCTGAACGGCAGCTCAAATTTTTCACTGCCCTGAGCGTGTCAGCCAATGACCGTGACAGTGCTGGAGAGTGTTGATTCTAGGGCTGCAGACAAATTTTGGTGAGAAAATGAAATCACAAATACAGAATCCGAGATTCAGGAAGGTCAGCTATACTTTTTATTCCTCCCAGCTTCTTCTTCTCCTGTGCCCCTTACCCCTTTTCCTTTTCTTTCTTTCTTTCCTTTTTTTTTTTTTTTTCTTTTTGAGATGGAATCTTGCTCTGCCCTCCAGGCTGGAGTGCAGTGGCACAATCTTGGCTCATCGCAACCTCTGCCTCCCAGGTTCAAGCGATTCTTCTGCCTCAGCCTTCCAAGTAGCTGGGATTATAGGAGTGTGCCACCACACCTGGGTAATTTTTGTATTTTTAGTAGAGATGGGAGTTTCACCATGTTGGTCAGGCTGGTCTCGAACTTCTGACCTCAGGTGATCTGCCTGCCTTGGCCTCCCAAAGTGCTGGGATTACAGGCGTGAGCCACTGTACCCCGCCCCCTTTTCTAGATGCCATAAATTATCTTTTTTTGTTTTAACCCCTGTGAGTAATCTCATTTTCAAATTGGTAACCACACCTACTTTGGGTTTGTTTGATATTTTCTAGTGATGCTTCTATGAGTTTTGCTCCTTTGCTATGTGTGCACAGTTTTAAATTTCTAAAATTAATTACTTAATTTTTTTTTAGATAGACTCTCCCTCTGTAGCCCAGGCTGGAATGCAATGGCGCGATCCCAACTCACTGCAACTTCTGCCTATTGGGTTCGAGTGATTCTCCTGCCTCAGCCTCCCGAGTAGCTGGGATTACAGGCGTGTGCAGTTATGACTTCTTCTTTGGGTAATGCTTACCAGACATTAAAAATGCAACTACTCTCCTGTCCTTTCTTCCTGCTGCCCACTTACTACTACTCATTTCTCACAAACGGCGCCGCAGATGAGAAGGGCTAAGTATGTCCCCTGACCACCATCTGCCTCCCGTGTTAGCCTCTTACCCCTTTTATTTGAGAAGGCTCTTTGACACTCTTTTACTCGATAGCATTCTTTTATTTGCCAAGAAAGGGGTGATGGTTCTGAGAAGAACATAGTTTGCTTCTTGAAAGCTCTTATTTGTGTACATGCACTGCCTTCACACACATAATTTGGTGATTTTTTTTTTCTATTTCTGTTTTAACTTGTGAAAACACACACAGCGTTTTGTTTGTTGGTGTTGCTTTGCACATAATTTGACTTAGGCTGTTCTCCTTTCTCCTCTTTGTTGGTATCACTAATTATTATACTTTCCCTTTCTCATTTGGTTCTAAAAAACACATAATTTTAAACTTAACAAAAAAGCTGCAAGAGTATTTCAGAAAACTTCTGTATACCCTTTGGCCAGCTTTCCCAATTGTTAATATTTGCCGTGTTTGCTTTCTTATCCTCTCTGTCAACTACTTAAGAATAAACTGTAGACATTAGAGGTTTTTTTTTTTTTTTTTTTTTAACCACTAAATATTTCAGTTGTATAAATAACCATAGTACAATGATCAGGATCAGAAAATTAACACTGATAAAATGCCATTATCTAATCCACAATGCATAGTCAAATCTATCAGCTGTCCTAACACTTTTTAGCTAACACCTCCTGCTGCAATCTAGGATCGTGCATCACATTAGCTAGCATATTAGTCTCTCTCTCCATTTTCTTTGCTTTAATTTTCTCCTTTCCTAAAGTAAGGTATATTGAGGGATAGTTTATATACAGTAAAATTTACCCCTTTTGAATGTACAGTTCTATCACTTTTCACAAATGCATACAATCATTTAGCCATCACCATAATCAAGATGTAGAACATCTCCATTACCACAAGCTGTTCCTTTGTGCTCCTTTTAGTCAATTCCTTTCCCCATAAATCCAGTCTTTGGTGATGACAGATCTGATTTCTCTCCCTACAGTTTTGCCTTTTCTAGGATGGCATATACATGGAATCATACAGTATGTAACATTGTGTTTCTGGCTTTTTGAATAGTATTCCATTGCATGAACATATCCCACATTGTTTATTCATTCACTGGTTCAAATTGGTTTTTTAAAATAGATCCATACCTTATGGTATGACATTCAGATCAAAAAAGCAAGATTAGTTTTTGGTTTTGGTTCCGTATAGATATATATTGTTGTCCAGTACATTTTGTTATATATAAAAGAAAAACAACTGGCTGGGTGCAGTGGTTCATGCCTGTAATTCCAACACTTTGGGAGGCTGAGGCAGGTGGATCACGAGGTCAGGAGTTCGAGACCAGCCTGACCAACATGATGAAACTCTGACTCTATTAAAAATACAAAAATTAGCCAGGTATGGTGGCACGCTCCTATAATCCCAGCTACTCAGGAAGCTAAGGCAGGAGAATCACTTGAACCTGGGTGGTGGAGGTGGCAGTGAGCCAAGATTGTGCCACTGCACTCCCTCCTGGGCAACAGAGCAAGACTTAGTCTAAAAAAAGAAAAAAAGAAAAGATAACAACCTATTTTTCCTGCATTGAATGACCTTGGCAACTTTGTTGAAAACAATCAGTTGGCCGTATATGTGTGTCTATTTCTTGAAGCTCTATTCTGATCCATTGATTCATCCGTCTATTCTTGGTCCAGTACCAAATTGTCTTGATTACGTAGGCAGTCTTGAAATCAGGTAGCATATGTTCTGCAAATTTATTCTTCTTTATCAAAGTTGACTTTGGCCAATTACCTTTTTGATTTTCTATATCAATTTTATAATCAGCTTATTATTGCCTGAAGAAAAATGCCTGGTGGGATTGTGATCTGGATCGTATCCTAGTCATTCAGGCTGCTGTAGCAAACTACCATCAGCTGAGTGGCTTGCAAACAGCAGAATTTTATTTCTTACAGTTCTAGAGGCTGGAAAGTTCAAGACCAAGGCTTGGGCAGATTCAGTGTCTGGTAAGGGCCTGCTTCCTAGCAGACAGCTGTTGTCTTGTTCTAACCTCCCATGGTGGACAAGCCAGAAAAGCTCTCTAGGGCCTCTTTTTTTAAGGGTACTGATCCCATATATGAAGGCTCTATCCTCATGACCTAATCACCTCCCAGAGGCCCTACCTCTTAATACCATCACCTTAGGGGTTAGGATTTCAAGGTATGAATTTGGGGAGGGAGGGAACACAAACATTTAGACCATAGTAGATTGTGTTAAATCTATAAATAAATTGGGAAAGAATTGACATCTTAACTGACTCTTGATCTGTGAAATGCAACATGTCTTTGAATTTATGTAGTTATTTGTAATTTATCTGATAAATGTCTTACAGTGTTCAGCTAACAAATATTAAATCAATATTGTTAGTTCTATAAGTATTTCATGATTTTTGATGTTATATAATACCAAAAGTGCACATGGTACTTTTAGAAGATTTCAGTTTCCAGTTGTGCATTTTCTAGTCTATAGAAATAAGTTTGATTTTATACATTGGCCATTAAACTTGTAGTTTCTTGGTACATTCGTTCTTGCAGTTTCTTGGTGCATTCTTTTGAATATTTCATGTATATAATCACATTATCTGTGATAAAGATAATTTTATTTCTTCCTTCTCCTTGGTATGCCCTCTATAAATTTTTCTTGCCTTATTGCACTGGTTAAAAACAGCAACATACTCTTTAATAGCAGTGATAAGAGAAGGCTTCCTTGCCTCATTGCTAATTTTAGGAATAAAGCATTCAATCTTTCACGTTAAGTATGATGTCAGTGCAATATTTTCATAGATGCCTTTCATCAGATTAAGGAAGTTATAATTTGCTGAGAAAGAATGTTGAATGTTGTCAGTTGCTTTTTCTGCACTATTGAAATGACAGTATGATTTTTCCTCTTTAATCTCTGATACAATGAAAATTACATTGACTGAGTTTTGAATTTTGAACCAACCTTGCAACTAAGAGAGACAAATCCCACTTAATTATGATATATTATCATTTTTATGTATTACTGGTTTCAGATTCTTCACATTTTATTAAGGATTTATTGTCTCCAGTTTTCTTATTTTTTCTAATGTCTATTTTTGGTTTTGGTTTCAGAGCAATGCTGGCCTTATAAGGTAAGTTGGAAATTGTTTCTCCCACTTCTATTTTCTGGTAGATCTTCTATAGAACTGGTATTTTTTCTTTTCTAAATGTTGATAGATTTGCCAGTGAAGGCTTCTTTGCTTGAAGTTTTCTTTGTAGAAAGGTTTTTTCTCCCTATGAATTAAATTTATTTAATGAATTTAGTACTTTTCAGATTATCTGATATTCTTGGATGAACTTTAGTAATATGTGGCTTTCAACGAATTTGCTGATCTCATCTAAGCTATCAAATTTATTGGCTTAAAGTTTGTTGGAATATTTTCTTCTTATTATTTTTAATGTTAGTGGAATTATAGTAATGTTCCCCCACTTTCATTCCTGATACTGGAAATTTGTGTTGTTTCTCTTCTCAGCTTTGCTAAAGAGTTGTCAATTTTATTTTGTTACCCACAGATTTGTTTGTCAAATAGCATGTTTATAACCTTTAAAAATTATGCATTTTATAGCAGCATTTATTATGTATAGTAAAAAAGAAAAATTTTTGATTTGACAGGCTTTTTTGAGACTTTGTACACACAGACAGGTGTTCTTTAATTTGTGTCATAGTTTAAGCTAATATATACAAATTAGCACCCAGAAATAGGTTTTCTTCATACTTAGCTCTTCTCTTTCCTCAACCTTATGTAAAACATGGGGGGAAACCCTTTCCAAATAAAATTAATATGAGATTCCTTTTATAATGAACAGTTCTATAAAGCAGATTACATTTAGGTAACATCTAAGAAAGTTTCAGTCAAGGGGAGTAAATAATTGTGTCTGCTTTAGAGCCCTACGGTTGAGGCTTTTGGTGTCAACTTTAGAACATTATCAATCATGGTACCATGAATTCCCGCTTAGACATGTTTCTGAATATTGCATTTGCTTAGAAAGGAACCCCGTGCTCTTTCTGGCAGCACATATACTAAAATTGGAATGATACAACGAAGATTAGAAAGAAATCCTGTCTTGCAATAAAGCAATAACTGTCTGTTGTGCACATTAAATTTTAAACAAATGCTCAATCTGAAACCAAAATTGGTTGGGGAAGAGGAGCACAATGGATTAGATACAATAGAACTCTTATTTTGTGGAATAATTCATAGGTGGTCCTCTCCTGGCAAGGTTTATGGCAAATATATGATACTGTATTATATATTAATATAATAATATATATTAATACTATAATATATATTATTTTATACTATAATATACTATAATTATATTAAATATATAAACATAATATATATTATATTAGTATATTATAATATGTTAGTATATTATAATATATAGTATAATAATTATACTATATTTTATTATATTATACAATATACTATATACTATGTAACATATTATACTATATAGTATAGTAATTACACTATAATTATATTATAAATTATAATATATATTATTATAGTATTATATATTAATCTAATAATATATATTAATACTAGACAGTCATCACCAAGTCTCAAAATTGTAGATAAACAAATAAGTAGCTCATTGTTAAAAAGAAAATAAAAATGCTTAATTTTAATATTGCCTACATTAAAGGTATTATTGACTTACAATATGGCAAATCTTATAGAAGGGAGAAGTTGTATTTGTGATTTTTAATCTTGGTTTTATACATGTATTAAGAGCAGGCATGATGGCTTATGTCTGCAATCCTAGCACTTTGGGAGGCTGAGGTGGGAGTATCCCTTGAGGCCAGTAGTTCAATACAGGAAGATCCCGTCTCTCTAAAAAGTTAGAAAAAATGACTAGCCGAGCAGTAGCACATGCATGTAGTCCCAGCTACTCAGGAAGCTGAGGTGGGAGGATTGCTTGTGTCTGGGAGGTCAGAGGCTGCAGTGCAGAGAGCTGTGATCACGCCACTGCACTCCCAGCCTGGGTGACAGAGCCAAAGCCTGTCTCTCTCTCTCTTTCTCTGTCCACACACACACACACACACACACACACACACACACACACACAAGTATACATATATACACATACATAATATACACTTATATACATATGTACACATATATACATATATGTACATACATACCTGTATATATATACACACATACACATACATATGTACATGCATGTATACCTACACACATATTATTTAACTTATGTAAGACTCGTTAAGCATAAACTACTTTGAGGCATAGGGTATTTTGCTTATTTAATTTGGCAGAACTTTATAAGCATCTATTTTGTGCCAGGCATGATTTTAAGAGCTATTGCTACACTAATTCATTCAGGCCTCATAAAATCTACTCTGTAAGGTAGGTAGTGTTACTTTCTCAGAAGAGAGGAGACTGAAACACAGAGAAGTTATGTGTCTTGACGGAGGTCGCTGAGTAGGGAGCTGTTGGAGCTGGATTGGAAGTGACACTGGCTGGCTCCAGAGTCCTTGCTGTCAATCCTGATAACTTTTGTCACCTCACGTGTACACATGATAACTGTGTAACATCAAGAGATTGTTCTTATGGTGCATGGTAAAGATTTTTTCCCTCCCATGTAAAGCTTCAGTTCTAACCAATTTGGTCTTTTTTCCCACCTATTTTTTTAAATTTGTGTAACACATGTATGGGGCGCTATCCAGTGTTACATTATTTACACTTAAATATTTAATGAAGGACGTGCAGTTCATCTTGCAGCCATAAATACTTCACTCTGTCTTGACATGTAGGGTTAGTTCTTTCCACTGGTTTGTGAGCTCCCTAAGGACAAGAATTCTATCTTGTATTTCTCTTTGTGTCTCCACAGGGCCTGGCTGGCTTAGAATAGAATTCCTGGATACCTGCTTATTGATGAATGCTGCAAGGCAGCTGTCCAGTCCTTTCCCACTGAGACACACATGCCAGACACTGTTCATAAAAGTAATACTCATTCGTGCGTGGGGCAAGTCATTTCACAGCTGTAATTTCGCCCAAATATGCATTTATATAGTCGTGGTTAAAATGGACAGATACTGTAAGATAGTACATTTGACTGGAAGCACATTATTTTTTCTGTCTTTAATGCGGAAATAATAGTTTTCAAAAATGAGCATCTGGATAATATGATACAGATTTCTCCCCTTAGTGCGCTATTTGTAGATTTCATATTGTATATAATAAATCCGGGATACGCCTAGCATAGCGTATTTCACGTAGTAGGTTCATGGTAAATGCTAGTAGAATTTTAAAAATCCCGTTAAAGCATTAGTCCTATTAAGAAGGGAGTGATGGTAGGCGAAATTTTTCATCAAAGATCTTTTGGATCTACTGAGTCTGAGTTTTTGCTTTATAGGACACAGAACCTGATATTGTTGCATGCACACTGATGACTTTATTTTTCACCTCATCCAATTCCTGAGTAACTTCTTCCCCCACAAAATCAGGACTGAGACCAAAAAAATCCAAGGCATAGTAATAATTTATGAATTTCTTTCTGCACCAGAAAGACATAAGACAAGTGTTTTTGTGAGATAAGGGACATTTCAGCAACACCGTGAGGCATGAATTAAGGTATAGGCAACTGGTCCCACCAGGTGAATGATTATCTGCAGTTGCCAGAGTGAACTGTCTCAATGGCTGATGAAGCTGCTGACCTTGACATATTTATCATCATTACTCCAGGGGACAGACACCAATATCTCTATTCTTGTGCATACATAGCCAGAAACGGAGGCACGGTCCATTGGAAAAGAATTTATGTGTATAGCTGTGTGGTGTTTGTGTGTGTGGCAGAAGGAGAGCGTTAGAGAGAGAGCAAGACAAAGAGTATTTGGTTCTTACATCTTCCTCTTTTAACTTTTTTCTATTTTTACTGAAATGGGAAAATGGCATTAGGCTGTCATCTAAAAGATCAGATTCACAATAGCTCCTCAGTCTGCAAGACTTGAAGGGGCATAGTTTTTCCTTATAAGGGAGCCAAGTAAGGCTGCAAAAAATAGACAATCTCTGTTATCATCTCTCAGGCTAGGATTGCCGGATTGCCATCTAATTCAGGGAGGCCAGAGTGAGGGATGTGACCCTGGATAATGCTGGTGCTGTATCCTGCCCCCACCCCAGGATGGTGCTGACTGCTTTCTGGCCTGGAGTTTGAAATCTGTTCCACTGTCCCATGCCCCTGGCCTGGCTTTCTGTGTTTTGCTGGCATTCTTGGGCGTCCCTTGGCTTGTGGGTACATCACCCTGATCTCTGCCTTCATCTTCACTTGGTGTCCTCCTATTGGGACTAAGTGTGTATAAATTCCTCTCTTTATAAGGACAACAGTCATGTTAGATTAGGGGCCTACCTTATTCTAATATGACCTCAACTTAACTAATGATACTCACAACAACCCTATTTCCAAATAAGACCACAGTCTGAGCTACTGGGGGCGAAGACTTCAACATATGAATTGAAGGGGAGACACTGTATAACCCATAGCAGCATCCAATCCATTGATGGGGATTCACTTGGGAGCTTTTGCCTAATTATGAATTACACAAGAAAGAGGCAGGAAGACAGCAGAAGAAATGACAGAACAGTCGATCTTTCCTGACGACGGATCTGGATGTGGAAATGTGAGGCCTGGGGGATGAAGCACGAGCCTACTCATTCATCAGAGCAGTCACCTACTGTCAGAGGACCCTGAGGGCATCTGACTTAAAATGAAATATGATGTATGAGTCAAAGAGCACTAAGGCTCCAGAGCCTTTTGCAGACTCCCAGTGGCATGTGAATTTTAGCTGCTCAGGCAAAATTATTCAAAGTCCTTGGCCTTATTCCTTTAGAAATCTGCAGGTGCTCACCTGAGAGGCCTGCCTTATGGAGGGGTACTGCTTGGGAAGGAGCAGCTCCTTTGTAAGCATCTGGTCTTCTCAGCCACTTGACTTCCTAGTAATACCGTGTTTTAAAAATAAATTTCCTATTTCCTTAACAAATATCAAAGTAGAATGAAATTCAGCCAAGATTGAATGCCCGGAACTTTGTTAGACACTTGTATGTCTAATTTCAGTTCTCACACAAGCCAATAATGTGCCTATTTCCATTTCCAGATGAAGCAACAAGGCTCAGAGTTCAGTGGCTTCCCCCAGGTGCTTGGAGGAGGCCAGCGACAGCCCAGTCCTATGCACTTTGTGTTTGGGTGTCAATTTTTGAAGGATGCAGGCAGCTTTTAAAAAAAATCTTAAATATCGGCCAGGCACGGTGGCTCAAGCCTGTAATCCCAGCACTTTGGGAGGCCGAGGCGGGTGGATCACGAGGTCAAGAGATCAAGACCATCCTGGTCAACATGGTGAAACCCCGTCTCTACTAAAAAATACAAAAAATTAACTGGGCGTGGTGGCGCGTGCCTGTAATCCCAGCTACTCAGGAGGCTGAGGCAGGAGAATTGCCTGAACCCAGGAGGCGGAGGTTGCGGTGAGCCGAGATCGCGCCATTGCACTCCAGCCTGGGTAATAAGAGCAAAACTGCGTATCAAAAAAAAAAAAAAAAAAAATCTTAAATACCACGTTGAGATAAGAATTCATTTGACCCTAAGACTCTCACGTGAAATGAGGAGTCTGGATTTAGATGATCTCTATGCGCCTGTGCAGCCCTACAATGCATCTAAAATCACGACTTTTATTTTCCTGTTTTGGATGTAAGAAGCAGAGGATGTAGTCTGTCCATCTGCTTTTTTTTTTTTTTAAGATGGAATTTTTAACATCTCATCATGGAATTTCCTGGATCTCATCCAAGTATGCAGATCCCCGTCTCCCGGAAGCACGCCTATTTTTGACTGCAGTAGAATTAGAATCTGGTCATTTGGGGGGCAATCCCTTTGGAGAGAGATTTTTCTCTTCTTCTAATGTCCCCGTGCTTCTACCGCTTCCACAGATGTTCAGAGCTGGCCACACACAGCCTCCTTTGCACTTGGCTGACAGGCAGCAGCCTGTTGCACTGGCCAGAGAAACACTACACCTTTCTGCTGAGACCGGACTCTGCTCTGGGCACCTCTCCTGTGACGCAAAGTGGGCCAACCAACAGGCTTTGACTGATTTATTTCAGGAAGACTCGCTTGTTGATGGATATGGTAATCATGCCAGTAAAATTCAATTACTGTATCCCTGAGGACCGTAGCAAGCAATAATAAATTAGGAAACATGAGCTTTGGAGTATCTGAACTGAAATTATAATGGGGATGTTGAAAAACAAACAAACAAAAATCCAAAGCATTCATTTAATAATGGATGCTGCAGTTTTCCCCACCAAAAATTAGTTCATCAACTAACCCTTTGTTCTTGTCATAAAAGAATATGACTGAGACACAGCCAAGAACATTTTATCTTAATTACTTAGTATTGTTGTAGCTCCCAGGGCACCCCTGCCTTCTGGGTAATGGTGCACAGAGGGGAAGCAGCCGCTGGAAGGGCCTCCCACCACCCTAATCCGTGCTGGGCTTACACATGCTCGCGGCTCATGGCGTTGGGTTTCAGGTTGCCAGCCAGGGCTGAGCTTTGAATGGAAGCTGTAATCTCGGAAGGTCTGCCTAGCACTGAACCACTGGCATCCATCAGGAATGTCAAGTCACACATTGTCCTATGAACTTGAGCCCGCTTTCCTGATGTCCTTTTTCACTCCTGGCCTTTCCACCCTGTCTTTCTTACTTTATGTGACAGTTTATGACTTCTCCTGTTTGTGCCTTCTGCCTGTGAGTTGTGCACGGGTCTCCACTATGCCATGGTAGACCTTGCAGAATTAGCTGACATATCTTATCCAACATACATTTTAAGTGGAAGGGGTGGTGACTGAGATAGGCAAGAAATTTTGGGGTGCCAGAATGTTCCATTTCTTGAGTTACAGGCTGGCGCCACAGGTGTGTTCACTTTGTGAAAGTTTATCAAACTGTGCACTTTAAGATTTGTGCAGTTGTCGGCACATATTTTATTCTTCTTTAAAATTAATTAAACGCAGAATGAAGTGTTTCTATAGGAAAGCAGAACAGTGGCTTTGGGACAGCAGCTTTAATTTATATCTGAAAACAAATTAGCTTGATGCAGCAGATTGGATACAACTGACTGTACAGTCACCCTGTGCTGGGACACAAGCATGGCTCCTCGGCTAATTAACAGACACCAGGGCATTCTCCTCCACTCGGAAATGTTCACTGGCTTGTGCTTTCAGGGGAGGGTGTGACTTTTACAATGAAAAGGTTTGCCAGCTGGTGGCATGAGATGCATCCTTCCTAGTGCAGTGGGGCCATGCTGCTGGGACACATGGAGAGACATGCTGGCCCCAAGCATGAAGAGCAGCCCTTCATGTGCACAGGTGACTGCAGGAGGCAGGGTGCAGGCTGCCCTTCTTGTCCTGCTGAGAGCTGTGACATCAGGACACCTTACCAAGGACTGGGCATAGTAAGTAGGTGGTCATCTCAAACATCACCTTGTAACCCCTTTCTGTCCCAACAGTCTCTGTCACCTCTGTCATCTACCCTCTGCCCTCCACAGCTGGCCTTACACAGCAGTAGCTCCTACCAGCCACTAGTTCTACCATCTCTGTTCCCAAACCCCACCCTGGCACTGACTCCTTCTCACTTAGACCCCTCTTTGTCTTTTCTGAAAGTTTCCAGTTGTTTCCCAACGCCTCCCTCTACCTGTCTGCTATCTAGAGGTGTAAAAGTGGTCCTTTCAAAAACTGAAATGTGCTTGTTTGGATTCTGGGATGAAACTCCATTATCTCCGTAGCTGTGAAGACAAAGCTTGCCCCCTTGTACTAGCTATGGTCTGGGTGTGTCTCCCGGATTCATATGTTGAAACTTAACTGCCAACACGATGGTATGAAGAGGTGGTGTCTTTAGGAGGTGCAGCGCCCTCATGAATGGAATTAGCAGCCTCTTTTATAAGAGGTTAAAGGGAGCTCTCAGGACCTTTCTGCCCTTCCATCGTGTGAGGACACAGCATCTGAGGCACCATCTTGGATGCAGAGAGCAGCCCTCACCAGACACCAACCTGCTGGTTCTTTGACTTTGGACTTCCCAGCTTCCAGAACTGTGAGAAACAAGTTTCTATTATTTATCAATTACCCAGTCTCAGGAATATGGTTATAGTAGTACAAATGAGCTAAAATAGTACTTAGGTCCTATATGCTCTTTCTGGAATGTTCTCCACTTAGCCACCAACAAGGCTTGTTCTCTTGCCTCCTATAAAACATGTTTCAAGCGTTCAAACTAAAATGCAGCCTCCTTATCTCCCTCCCCATAGGTGCATTTGGCCTTAGTCCTTGTCACGTAATATATGTTGTGTTTCACTTGTCTTACCTGTTGTCTCTTCCTTCAACGTCAGGACCTTATTCCACTCTGTGCCAATGGAGTTTCTGTAAAGGCTGGGATTTTTTCTATCCCAGTTGCTCTCACATTGCCCGGCGCATGGTAGGGACTCCATGTGTTGACTGCACTGTGGAATGAATCTGAGCTTGGCTTACTTCTCCAGGGGTATCCTCTGCCATGTCCCTGCAAACTCACTGTGCCCCAGTCCTTTGTGATCCATGAAGCTTCACATCATTCCACCAAAAGTCAGTACACGCAGTTCCTTCCTCCTGCAATACCCGTCTCCCCTTTCTACACATACCGAGCTTGTCTTCGTCCTCTGGATTCCACTGGAGCTTCAGCGACTCCATAGTGCCTTCCCACGGTGCGCACACAGTGCATGGACCGTGCTGGCTGCTACCGGCTTGTTCAGGCCTCAGTCTTCACCAGAGACATTAAGCAAACCCAGGGCCAGACAGTGCCATTGTGTCTTTCCCCCTGAGCCTGGGTCTTTAGATGTGTGATGAGATGATACATAAATGACGTGCCTAAAGACATACAGGCAGCTGGTCGCAAGGACAACACTAGTTTCCAGATATGCTGGTCTTCCATTCACGGTACTTTACTTGTTATTTCCGTTAGAGAACTCCTTTGAGAAGACATTCTCATTAACCTTCCTGAAACTCACATTCCTCAAATTCTTTACATTAATCAAAATGTCAAGTAATTAATTGCTTTTCATGAAGTGGCTCTTACTGCATAGATTATTTTGAGATGTTTTGAAATTACTCAAGCAAAAGAAAGATATCCTGGGCAAACTGCAGGTTATTGTAACCTCAAACCTTTTAGCTCGAAGTTCGAAATGCTCCCCTACTTTCTTTCCTGGATAGTTGGAGCCTTATCGAGGCTTTCTTATTTGTTTGAAATTGTCTTCTCTCAGGGTCTCAGCAGCTTCGGAGAACTGAGCTGTTTTTACGGCCCATCTCCAGGCCCCTTGAGGGCTGGTGCCTGTGCACACCTCCACAGGCAGCCCAAATGGCAAGGTCGAGGTTGGACTTAGGTGATGAGATCTTTTCATTTTCTATCTTCCTCGTGGATCCTGGCATCTCATCAGCATAGGGACCAGGTAACACTAAGGGGAAAGCATTCAGATTAGCGCATGCCCATCACTGCACAAACCCAACCGGATTGGGCAAGGCCCGATTCCTCCCCTTCCTTCGCTCCTGCCACCCAGCCTGAGGCTCATTTTCCCTTCCTGCTAGAGCGCTGCTTGTTTTCAGCGGTTGCTAAGCAGCGTGTAACTTGCTGGCAGGGCTTGCAGCGGCCTAGCCTCTCCCAGCAGGCTCTTTGGGTTAACCCCATGTGAAAAAATGGAGTTTCAAAACACAGGGCTGTGTCACAGTCCAGAGAAGCTGGACCCAGAGTCCATAACAAGCCACACCTTGCTTTGAGGGGCACAGATTCCGATGGGTCCCAGATCCAAGGCCACTGGCACTTGACTTTGAGTTCTGGCTCCACCCCTTAGTAACTGAGTGACTTCTAGAAAGTGACTGACCCTCTCCGATTAAGTCTTAGTTTTCTCATCTGTGAAAGGCGTTAGGCCAGTACGGTGGCTCAGGCCTATAATCCCAGCACTTTTGGAGGCCAAAGCAGGTGAATCACCTGAGGTCAAGAGTTCGAGTCCAGCCTGGTGACCAACATGGTGAAATCCCGTCTCTACTAAATGCAAAAAATTAGCCAGGTGTGGTGGCAAAATGCCTGTAATCCCAGCTCCTTGGGAGGCTGAAGCAGAAGATTGCTTGAACCCGGGAGGCGGAGTTTGCAGTGAGCTGAGATTGCAGCATTACACCCCAGCCTGGGCAACAAGAGTGAAACTCTGTCTCAAAAAAAAAAAAAAAAAAAAAAAAAAAAAGGATAATAGTATAATTTCTGCATATGTCATTCTAAGGATTAAATGAGTTAAGTGTGAAAAGTGCCCGGAGTCCATTATGCGGTGAGAACCCAGAACTCAGGGTGTGTTCGCTGCTAGTCATGTGATTTGCACAGCACTGCCATGCCTGTCATCTGCCTCCACATCACTACAAGTCACCTGGCTAAAGTAACTGTTGATACTTCCATTTTAAAGATGGAAAACAGGCACCCAGAGGCAAGGGGGCTTGGTCAAAGCCAAACATCTGAACTAAGGTTGGAGTCAGGTTTCCTAATGACTTGTTTTGTGTTTTTCCTACTTTGTTGCAGCGCCCCAGAGATACCTAAGTCTCAAGATTCTTTCCATCCGGACTTTTCTTTCAGGAAGAGAAATTAATTGGAGGCAAGCGAGTCTGTGCATCTTGCTTCCTACTTCGAAACAATATAACTTTTGATCAACACTGAATCATCCCCAAGATGAAAACTATGTGTGCCTCCATTGTCTGTCTAGCATAATGGGATTGAACACGTAACTGGACTTCATGTGAGACCACGAGGACTGGACAAGGCAAAACTGGCCTTGAGGTATGTGGTCTGAAATCATGCTTCCGATCTATAAAGTGGCAGGGCCGTAGAAAAGCTGAGCTTCACAAAATCAAAGATAGTGAGAGAATGTCAAACCACCCAGGAAAAAGTGGATAATTTTAAGTCTGCTTCTCTGGACTCCTAATGACTCTAATTACACTGCTTCTGCTTTTTAGGGTCAGTTCATTTAGCTGATTGCCAAAAGGGCAGCAAATTTGATCCTCGAAACTACAATTTCACTTTGTTCTGTTATAGCCCTGAGCTACACTTTACCCTAGCCTGGTCTGGGTCTCTCCGGGAAACCTGGTGAGAGGAGGTGGGTAGTGACTTTTCACTCTTTTTAGAATCAACTTTAAGACTATAAGCAGTAGGTGACATTTTGGATATCACTTTCAAACATTTTTCATACGTTCTGGACCATTATGTAGCTAATACTCTTTAAATTCACTTACTTATTTATAATTTTAGAAGCTTTAAAACACTGTTTTATTAGTCAGAATAGGCTAGGCTTTGTTGCAGTACCAAATAAACCCTGATATTGCAAAGGCTTAACACAGCAAAGCTTTGGTTTTCCATATGAACAAAAGCTCAGCATCACTGATGGTTAGAGAAATGCAAATCAAAACCACAATGAGATACCATCTCATGCCCGTCAAAATGGCAATTATTAAAAAGTCAAGAAATAATAGATGCTAGCAAGGCTGTGGAGAAATAAGAACACTTTACACTGTTGGTGGAATATAAATTATTGGGGAAGACAGAGTGGCGACTCCTCAAGGATCTAGAACCAGAAATACCATTTGACCCAGCAATCCCATTACTGGGTATATACCCAAAAGAATACAACTCATTCTACTATAAAAATACATGCACATGTACATTTATTGAAGCACTATTTACGATAGAAAAGACTTGGAACCAACCCAAATGCCCATGAATGATAGACTGGATAATGAAAATGTGGTACATATACACCATGGAATACTATGCAACTGTAAAAAGTAATGAGATCATGTCCTTTTCAGGGACATGAATGAAGCTGGAAGCCATCATTCTCGGCAAACTAACACAGGATCAAAAAACCAAACACCACATGTTCTCACTCATATGTGGGAGTTGAACAATGAGAACACATGGACACAGGGAGGGGAGCATCACACACCAGCACGAGTGGGTAGATAGGGGAATGAGGGTAGGAAGAGCATTAGGACAAATAGCTAATGCATCAGGGCTTAAAATCTAGATGACGGGTTGATAGGTGCTGCAAACAACCATGGCACGTGTATTCTGACGTAACAAACCTACACGTTCTGCAGTTGTATCCTGGAACTTGAAGTAAAATAAAATAAAAAGGTTTGGTTTTCATTCCTGTGAAATCCACTGCAAATCAGATGACTTTCCAGGGCAGCTTTTCTTGGAGACAGATGGCAATGGCTAGATCCAGTCTTACTCCATTGTAGAATGCCACCATCTCACAATGTGACCTCCAGGGCCACTGATGCAGAGGAAGAATGACTGGAGGGCTGTGCACCTGCTCGTCAGTGCCTTAGCCCAGAGCTTATGTAGTTTTCTGCCCCATTTCATTGGTGAAGATCAGTCACATGACCCCTCCTAGGTGCAAAGGGGCTGGAAGTAGAGAGGCGCACCGGGGGTATTTGCTGAGCACAACTGCCTTGCCCAGAGATGGAAAATGAAGACTGATGTTACCACTTGCTGTGCAGAAGAGATGGTCATAAACAGATATAATAAGAACAATGTATTAAATTCTAGGTAGATATTATTACCTGCTAAACATTCTTGGCTTTTAGCCTTGGGTGTATTTAATTTGTCCAAAAGATGATGATAGGGGAGAGAGAAAGAGAGAGAGGATGAGAGATCAAGACGTATTACCACTGGAGACTTTCTCCCTGAAGAAATCAGGAATGTTGGCTGGGCATGGTGGCTCACGCCTGTAATTCTAGCACTTTGGGAGGCCAAGGTGGGAGGATCACCTGAGGTCAGGAGTGTAAGGCCAGCCTGACCAACATGGAGAAACCCCATTTCTACTAAAAATACAAAAATTAGCCAGGCATGGTGGTGGGCACCTGTAATCCCAGCTCCTTGAGAGGCTGAGGCGGGAGAATCGCTTAAACCCAGGAGGCGGAGGTTGCAGTGAGCCGAGATTGCACCACTGCACTCCAGTCTGGCAACAAGAGAAAACTCAGTCTTCAGAAAAGAGATAAAAAAAAAGGGGGGGGGGGAAGAAATTAGAAATGTTGAAGTATCACTGGGTAAGGAATAACTTTTTCTCATTATATGATTCAATGTTGTTCTATACCTTGTCCATATCCTATCTAAAATCACTCTCTTTCCACCTAAAACCATCTTGGCAATGCTCCACATGCCATGCTCTGGAAAAATGCTGCCCTGCTGGGCCTGAGACCGTGACTTGCAATCTGCTTCCTGTGGTGGTGACTGTGGTGTCATCATTCAAAGCAGTAGCAAACATTTATGAAGACTGACTGTGTGCCTGGCACTGTGCCTGCACTGCTGAGGACACAGTTGAAAATGACCATCCTGCCTTTAGGATGTCATAGAATGGGGAGAAGAATAAACTTGTATTACAACACAGTGTAAGAAACACATCTGGGTAACTACACGGTGCTCATGGGGTGAGTATTCGAGGAGTGATCCTTGAAGGACAGCAGATTTTTCAAGAAAAAAATCCTAATATGCTAGTTGTGTAGTGTTCACTATTTCAAGTTATTTCCTTTGACTTTTTCTTTCCGTGGTATTAGTGATATTCTATTCAAGGTGAAGTCCAGTCCACTAGTAGAAGAATTAAAAATCAGCGAATATTTTCCAGGTACTTTGAATTGAGTGTCCCTTGAGGCATCAAATATTCTCAGAGGGCAAATGATAAGCCACACAATGCCATGGCAGGATACGGGGAACCGGATTGCAAGTCACAGAGGTTAGTAACAGTGTCAGATCAATACCGTGGTTATTGATGGAAGCAACTGAATGTCGGCCAAAAGGAGTGAGCTGTGGTGTTGACCGGCAGGTCCTGGTCCTATTTCCCTGCTGTGCACCACTGACCCTGTGCTCAAGTTGCCTTCTTAGTAAAATTAGAGGATTGGACCAAATGCAGAGCTCCTGCACTATGGATGTTCTTCGATGCAAAGGAGGCTCTCCCCTCAAGCCCCTCCCTGTAGATGAATGGCCTTGGAATCCTGCCACTGTAAGTTTAGCCTCAGCCAACCCATCAGTTGTTACTTTGGTGCATTTAGGTTGGGTTTTTATGTGTTGAGGGAAATAGAATTAATCTCATCACCATCGTTTTCATGTATTTCTATTTTATTTAGTAGTACTATGAGCCAGGCACTCTTCCAAGTATTCTTACAATATTAATTAATTTAATCTGCATGATGATGAGTACCATTATTACACCCATTTTAGAAATGGGACAACTGAGGTTCAAGGAGGTTAAATAATTCGCTCAAGATCAACTGTCTATGGAGGGGCAGAGCAGGGTTCAGTCTCAGGCAGGCTGGGTATAGAATTTGTCTGCACTGTCTCTGGACAAAATAATTGAATCATAGTAAGATGAAAATGAAGTATGTAGTAATGACACATTAAAAGAAGATCTTAAAAAAAATAAATGTAATAAGACAAGGACAGATGCTGCACATAACCTTTGGGCTAAATCCTTTAAAGGGGAAACAAAGAATGAATTATCTACTATGGGAAAAAGAGAAGAAAAATGCCTACACCCTGGTAGGCTTTCTACATATAAGCTCATTTGCTCCTTACAAGACTCCAGGAAGTGGGTGCCATTATCATCGCCATTTTACAGAGGAGGCTGAAAGACTTGTTCGAGGTCACACAGCTAGTACGTGGATGAAGCCAGGTCCATATTAAAGTGCCTAGAGACTCACTAAAGGATGGGCTGGGGAATCCACAGCAGAAGGCTCTGAGAGTCCTGGTGGGCAGATGCCTTGCGGTAAATGAGTCTCTGTGCTGTAGGAATCTGAAGGACCAGCTTACCTGCAGCAACTCACTTCGATCAGAAGGAGCAGGTCTACTTAGGGGAAACATGCACAGTGCATAGCAGATGGCTGTCAACATTGAGAAGAGCTGAAGCACTGAAGGACTAACCGCACCCTCACTTGATGGAAATGTAGCTACAAGCTCCTCACCCGTGTTTGACCAGGGTTCCACAGTCCTGGCACTATGAACATCTGGGTGGATGATTCTTTGTTATTGGAGGCTGTCCTGTGCATTGTGGGATGTTGAGTGGCATCCCTGGCCTCCACCCACTAGGTGCTAGTATCTATGTCCACCCTATCCCCCCAGCCGTGACAACCAACCACAAATCTCTCCCAACAAGGCCAAATGTTCCTTGGAAGGCACGCTCACTCCCTGGTTGAGAACCACGACTTTGATCTTATACCTGGGCTTATGAACGGTGAACGCTTCCAGAAACGAGCCTGTTCTGATGTCGAGGAGTTCAATATTCCCTAAAATTCCTTCCGACTCTCAGAAACTGAAAGAAAGAAAAAAAAAAAATGGTGGGTTAGCTTCTGTAGTGCAGATACTTTGCCATTCAGTTAAGTGTGTATATTTGAGGGGCTGAATGGCTATGCAGAAGGTGGTTTGGAAAACCTACTCATCACATTTCTGCACAATACCTGTATTGCATTTTATCTATATGCCTGTTATTTCCGCTCTCCTCATGCGCGATCCCATTCTTATTTTGCACCGTATTGCCCTCTAGCGGTCACTTCTCTTTGTAGCACACGGAAGAGAGGCACTGAAACAAATGGCTTTTGAAGAAGGAAGCCCAGGAGGGAACGGGCTGGGGGCAGTGGGCGTGGCTCCCGGAGCCTGGTAACTTCTGGCTTCGCGGAGTGCGAGCGGCCTGTGTCGCCTCCGCGCCGCGCGCTTTCCTTCCCACGCCCCACCCTTCTTCCTGCGAGCCCTCGCCGCCGCTTTCCACCACCCAGTGACCCTTTGCTCCTCCCGCCGGGATTCCGGACCTCTACTTTTTGCAGAGAGAATTCGAAGCTACTTCCATTTCAAACAGAAAGAGCATCCTGTGGCTAGAAATATCCGACCAGGAGCGTTTACCGAATGCCTCGAAGGAAGTTGCTACATGAAAAATGACACGATGAGCTGAAAAAAATATATATATAGATAGATAGATAGATAGATAGATAGATGCGTTGTTGTCGCTCTTGGTTCTCAGCCGGACCTCAAAAACTTCCCCAGAATTTTTTTCCTCCAAAGTCAAGCCAGCTGCTTTGCAAGTGCCCCCTTTCTTTCTTCTCCTCGCCCATCTCCAGACAGTTTAGTTAACCCCAGTGGAACAGGAACCGACCTACAAATGCATGTGTATGTCATCTTAAGAGCTTTGGTAAACCTACTTAAATTTCAGACAGCTAGAGACTGTCATAATGGCTTTCTTCTGTCGATAGGTGACGTGTAATTAGTACCCCTGTAAAGTCCTTTGAGGATAGCTTTTTCTTTTAAGAATGGAAACCCAGAGAATTAAGACAAAGCTACTCTCTGGAGTTATGCGTCATCTGCAAGGAGGAAAATTTTAAGAGTACCTCTGCATCTACACGTGAGCTTCAGTTATGTGTTTAACCGTCTCAAGATACAACACCTAAACGTCAAACCATTTAAGCCTGGTTGGTGAATTTATGATAGAGCTGACTTTTTTTTTTATAAAATAAGTTTTCCGTTTCCAGAAAATAAAATTGTATTTAAGGGTATAGGCACATGCATTATGTGTTTAACTGTCTCAAGATACAGCACCCAAACGTCAAACCACTCAAGCCTGGATGGTGAATTTATGATACAGATTTTTTTTTTTTTTTTTTGTAAAGTAAGTTTCGTTTCCAGAAAATAAAATTGTATTCAGGAGTATAGGCGCCAACACTTCTTTTAGCAATTAATCAAAATTAATGACCAAAAAGTTTAATTCTAGACTAGAGCTAATTGGTTCCTAGCTATGAAAGCAGTTTTGATTTTAGGCCATATCAGTGCAGGACAACACAGAACAAAGAGCCTGGAGGGTCAGATATTGTGAAGAGTCAGTTTGCAGAAGTCCTTTGGGTCAGCCACAGCTGGATTTCCTCAAGATTATAGGCTTCGTAGGATAAACACCACTTCTTTATTTCTGCTCTGTATGAACACCCAGCAGATGAAGTTCCACTACCCCCTTTCCCCTGCCCCCACATTTAAAGACCCTTCTCCTTCTTTTTTCTTTTCTATCCCTGTGAATGCTTAAACATCAGCCTGTGCTTTAGAACCATAAAGTTCTCCTCCCAGAACTCACAGAGGCCCGTGATGAGGAAGAGCCTCAGGTTTCAGCTTAACTTGCTTCTCAGAATTTTGCATCCAGCCTCAGGCGCCATCTGTTTAGAGTGGTCAGCAGCTGATAGCAGTCTGTATCCATTACGGTATGTCCTGGCCATCATAGCACCAGGATTCTGGCAGCAAGCAGGGCGGCTCATGGACCAGGAGAGCAGCTTGGGTATGCAAGACAAGGTCTGGATTCAAGAATACAAAATTACAATTACAGATACCTTCAATGATCATATCTGTAGAACAAGGATAATTAAAAGAGATCAGGGGCTAGGTGCACTGGCTCACTCCTGGAGTCCCAACACTGGGAGGCCGAGGTGGGGGGGGGGGGATCACTTGAGTCCAGGAGTTCAAAACCAGCCTGGGCAACATAGTGAGACCCTGTCTCTTCAATCAATACAAATAAATAAATAAATAAATAAATACATGTTTCATAAAAAGAAATGGAAAAAATAGACATCTCCAGTGTGAATATTTGTTTATGTTTCTGAAGATGATTAAACCCCTTTTATTTTGTCATTTGACGTGCTCTGGCCCCAAGAACCCAGAATGACATGGGCCTGACCCCTAATCCTCGGGTGATAAATGCTACCTAAAAGCAAAGATGACGTCTACGGAGGGCGTGAAACAAGGCTCCCATTAGGGGATTTGCCAGCTTGCTCAGTGTAAGTGGTGAACCCCGGTAGTGTGGGTCCCGGAAGTTGGTGTGACGCCAAGCTGCCCACTCAGAGGGCTCAGGCGTTCCCCCAGAGGACTCGCACCCCGTTCATAGCTCTGCAGTTGTAAGCAGCCAAGATGATTTGGGGGAACTTCTGTGTGACACAGGGATCACGAGGAAACCTTCCATAACAAGTGATTGAATTGTTCAAGAATTTTCGAAACCCTCTAACTGGAGCAGCAGGATGAAGGCGGAAGGATACCTGAGTGATCACTGCTGGCTGACATCATCAGATGATTCATGTGAACAATATGCCACAAAACCCCAGGAACAAAATACAGGTCCTGTCTTTCGCACACCGTGTCCACGGCTAACGTGAACCTTTTATCCTATTACTGGATGGTCCATTGAAGCCGATCTTAGGAAGTTAGAACTATCATGAGAGAAGATGAGACCCAGTCTATGTGGAAGGGTGCTTATTTTATTATTAGCTAATTTATTTATTTTTGAGACAGAGGTTTGCTCTTGCCCAGACTGGAGTGCAATGCACAATCTCGACTCACTGCAACCCCCGTCTCCCAGATTCAAGCGATTCTCCTGTCTCAGCCTCCTGAGTAGCTGTAATTACACATGTGCCACCAGGCCCAGTGAATTTTTTTTTGTATTTTTAGTAGAGATGCAGTTTATCCATGTTGGTAAGTCTGGTCTTGAACTCCCAACCTCAGGTGATCAGCCCGCCTCGGCCTCCCAAAGTTCTGGGATTACAGGTGTGAGCCACCACACCCAGTGGGGTGTTTTTGTTGTTTTTTGTTTTTTGTTTTAAAGAGGTGCTAGTAACAGTGGTGACTTTCCTTCCTTACATTAAATTAATGACTAACTCTGCATATAAAATCTTGTGCCCTTCTGCTCTTCTTCCTCCACTCCCTCTCCTTTTGCAGGAAAACTATATTTCGGGACTATGCCCAGCAGTGATGGCTTCAGGATTCACAATAAATTGTTTCGCCTTTAAGGGGATGAGAGGCAAAATGTCTAACAGCTGAAAAAAGGCGCAGGCCGGGGAGATCCCAATTTTGTGAAGCCCGAGGCTCACATAATTTCTTTAAAAAAGAATATAAAATTACAAATACAAAATCAGGCAGGAAAGTGAACATTTCTTTAGAATGAAAAATGATATCACCAAAAATTATTGGTGACAGGGAGGTTTAGATCCTTTTTCTCCTGAAGATTTCTTTAGGTAATTTACCAAAAATGCCCGATTAGAAATGCTTTCTGATTGAAAGCCAGCTTCCTCTCCTCCCGGAACACTCAATGACTCCTCCCAGAGCGCACGGAGGCCTGTGATGAAGAAGAGCCTCAGGCTTCAGCTTCATCTGCTTCTCGAGAGTTTGCGCCTGGTCTCAGGTGCCACCTATTTGGAGTGGTCAGCAGCTGCTAACAGTCTGCATTGATACAGGCAGGTCCCGGCCATCATAGCGTCAGGGTCTCGGAAGCAAGCAGGGTGGCTCGTGGACGAGGAACGCAGCTTGGGTGTGCAAGACGAGGTCTGGATTCGGGTCCTGCTCATTACTTACCCGGTGAGTGAACTTGAGGTGCTGTACTTCTTGGAACCTCTTTTTTGCTCTATCTGTAGAACAAGGATAATTAAAAGAAATCAGGGGCTGGGTGCGGCGGCTCACTCCTGTAATGCCAGCGCTTTGTGGGGCCAGGGCTGTGGGGGGGGTCTCTTGAGTCCAGGATTTCAAGACCAGCTTCGGTAACATGGTGAGATCCTGTCTCTACAAGACAAACAAATAAAAAACCCACAAAAATTAGCCTGAATTCCAAGCTACTAGAGAAACTGACATGGGAGGATTGTGTGAACCTGGGAGGCAGAGGTTGCAGTGAGCCAAAATTGTGCCACTGCACTCCAGCCTGGGTGACAGAGCAAGCACCTGTCCCCCTGCTCCCCCCAAAAGTTGGGTACATAAAACACACACCAAAGCACCTGGCATAGGACAAACACTCAATGAGCCTTTGTCTGAGAGTGAAATGTATTTTCAAGTTTGATACTGAAAGTTATGTGTGTGTCTCTGCATTTGTCTCATCCCCCACCCTCCCTTCACTCTTGACTACCAGAGACATTGAAGATCATTGAAAAATCCATTCCCCAGTTAATGTTGCCTGGCTCGCCTTTTATACTATCTGTCGGATCCAATCCATCATGTATGTAATCATATTATACACTGGCTGCTCTATGAATAAGAAATGAGTGGAGGGTGTCTTGTTTTTTCTGCCGTTTCCCTATCGTGTAGGACGAGGTACAGAATGCAGATTTCAGTTCCACAGCTGAAGGGTACAGTTAATAAATCATCTTCATGTCTGGGATGGAAGACAGGCTTCTTGGGGATTCCGTCATGGTGGTGGAAGACGGGCCTTCTTCCTGATCAGTGCTTTGGGTGCCAGCTTACTCTGGTCAATGAGAGCAAATGGAAACCTTAGAATTCAACCGTATCTGCCTGGGCGTGATGTGGGATGAACTGAAAAACCAGAGTTCCAAGGTGGCTTGGGTAACGTGCCTACTGAAACTTACACTTCCTTACAAACATCAGCAAGGTGTTAAGACAAAATACTCTTTTGTGCTGCAGAAGATTTTGCAATCTTTGGGTGACAGGAAAGCTTTTCCATTTCCTTAGCTGTAAAATAGAGATAAAAGCCCCCTTGTTTGCTTCACTGGATCACTTGGAGAGCAAAATATAAGAATGAAAGTGAAAACGCCTTGCATATCCAGGGGGAGCTTGCACTATTGCTGTTAAAAGCGGTAGCATAAATTAGCAGCGTGAAACCTTTATCAGTTTTCCAACAACCCACTTTTCAGCAATGATTTCCTCGTGCTTCTTACATTTGCATTTTGGTGCTGTTTTGTTGTTTAGATAGGTTATAGAAATTAATGGTTAAATGTTAAGTTCTACTGGATTCTCTCTGTCAAATTGGAGTAACATAGGGAAGGCAATGTATTAATGTATTTATGGTCTGTTTTCAGGGGCCGTGGTCTCCTGCAAATTGCTAAAACCTGTCTCAAGTATGATGAAACAGCGCCATCGTGTGGCCTCGAGGCTTACCACCCGTCACTCATCTGCCTTTGGATTTTGATGCAACATTGGTAAGTAAACATGAAAAATTATATTTTCCGTTTGAACAAAAAGAAATACATTTATCTGTATTTACCTACATAAATATATGTTGAAATAATGGAAATTGAGGTAAATTTGGTGGAAATATCTTATAGCTGTATTTGTGAATAACTTATTAGAGAAAGTATCCATTCATCATTGGTATGGACACGCTTGAATAATGTTTGAGTGACAGCAAGCTTAATATTGTTTAAAAGTCTGTCTTCCTGATGGTGGTAACTAAAAAAATGCGCTCTCCCAGGATATCTCCCCCTCTTCTCGGATGAAAAAGTCTATATAATGCGTTTATTTCATGAAACGTATTTTACTGTGTGCGGAGGGGGGAAGGAAAGAGGTATATAAGGCAACATATTTAACAGAAAATAAGAATAAAAATTGTAAAAGTATTCTTCGTTAGAGCTACTCATTTATCCTGAAGCAACCAAGGCAGAAGCACTTTTGGGAGCGGTGTGGTCACTGCATTGGGCTGTTCCTAAACAGATGAGCCTTTGCCAGAAAATGTTTGTTAGGAATGATAGCATAGCAAGGAATAGTTCTCTCTCTTTTTAAAATGGGTTATGAATGACAGTAACAGTAATAACAGTGTGTTTATTTAGCAATGCACTGTCCGAAGCACTTTGCCTGCCTTGTTTCATATATTAATTGGAGAGGAGTTCAGTCATGGCCATTTAAAAAATGTAATCTAATTTTAGAAAATACTAGCCAAGGTAAGGAGACACACATTCAAGCTAAGAGCTAAGCAGGTATCAATTGGCACTAGACTCAATAGCGCTGACTGCGCTGGGGGATTGATTCCCTCTGGTGGTCATTCCGGGAATTTACAGATGTAACGCAGATGTCACATAGGACTGTAATAATCACTGGCTCTGGGATACACTTTGGTGTGTGCAGTCCTGTCCAGGGAACATGAAGCCAGTGATATGTGACCATTACATTATGCCCATCTTTGTTCTCATTACGTTGCTGCTGTAGATGAAAGAGACAGTAAGTAAATGATGTGGACAGGAGCATACAAAATGATGGCGTCAACAGGGGCTAACATGCCACAGTGTTGTGCCCTTTAGCTGTGAGATCGAATAGGAGAAAACATTTAGAAAGTTAAATAACTGAATGGGTAAATAAACTGTGTTGCGTCTGTTGGTTCCATTTGAAATAGAAAGCCTTTTTTTTTTTTTTTTTGGTAACATACATTATATCAGTGCTCATGCCCCCAGGTATTTCTATGCATCTCTACATCGAAAATATCTAGAAGGATAGATAGTCATAACCTCTAGGGATTAAGACAAGGAGGGCACGAGAATGAAGACTTTTGCCTTTTACTTGATCATTCATTTATTACTGCAAACTTGTATTTCTTTTATAACAAAGCAATCTTAAATAACGTAAACAAATTAAAAAACTATGGTAAGTGGGTTAGGGAAAAGGTGTAATTTATCTTACAATTCAGAACTTGACAATATACAGCTTTAAATATTAGCAATCATAGAGCCCGTCTGAAATAGGTACTCTAAACGTTTTAGTAGAATTTGTATTAATTCCGTGGTAATTTTCTTGCTTCTGAACTTATGAAATGGAGGAGCTTACCTGACCAGAGATCTAAAATATTTTCATTACCTGCTGAGGCGTGTGTGAAGCACCGGTTAAGGCAAGAAATCTGGAATTCTGCTTCCAAGTTCCAATTTAGCTATTTCTGTGTTTGTTGATCTTATTTAAAAATGGCCTCTCCCACAAAGCCAACCCCAAAAGGCACATGGTATTTTAGACACCACAGTTACCAAAAATCACTCTGGTTCCCTGTATGTATATTAGAAGCTTGTGTCAAAACATTTAAGGTGGTTTTGGTAATCTATATAGAATGCATAAAATAACATCACATAAAGTAAACAGGTTTTGGGGTGGGGGAGTAAGGAAGGAGAAGGAAAGGAAAGGGCAGGGGCGTAAAACAGGGGCAGACGTGAGATGAGCCCACAAAGTACGCTAGTGAAAACCAAGTTCTGCAGAGCTTTTGGTCAGGATGAATCATAGATTCGGTCTGCAGTTTGCTAGCAATTCAAACAAAGAAACAGTTTAAGCTCCAGGAGTCACAGGCCCACAAGGCACAGGTGAGTTGGTTGTTAAGGAGGAATGTCAGCTACTGGGCCACTAAGACAAGAAAAAATGGTCTCCTGCTTGACTGGGTTCTAGCTAAAAATGAGAGGGCGTTTGTCAATTGCAGAGGGAGGTGCAGGGGGAGGAGACGGCGCCCTGGTGCCGCAGGCTCCGTAGTCCCGGGCTGGAGGGAAGACAGCTCTGTCCCCAGTCCCTTAAAAGTTCTTATTGTTCATTTTTAGTTGTTTATCTTTTCCATTTACCCTGGCCCGCATATGAACTCCATCCTTTCCTCAGTGGGCCCCAAAATGTTCCCCAATTCTTCTTTATCAGGCCAAGCTCAATGAAATGGATTTACTAGACTTTCTCATATTTATGTGTGAGTGATTAATAATAGATTCTGCCCCTGCGCCACTTAGGGCATGGGCATTTATTTTTTGTTCGCTTAGAGTGGCAGCTGGGCAGGTGGTCTCGGCATATGTTTGTGGCAACAGTGGTTACATTTCACTTGGCAACATCATTTATCATATCCTGTGACTTTTCTCTGTGTTTACAAATTCCCCTTTGTAGAGATCACGCGTGAACCCTAACAGATTAAATTATGGCAGCTTTATTTACTGCACCCTGGGTACTATCTTCCATATATTTTATTCCAGAATTGTTTATTTTCTTACAGCCTTTACCCACTGAAATGCAGGGTAGGGTCTACTATGACCCCGTCATCTTTTAAATCAGTCTTTAAACAAGGCCGTTCGTTCCCCATGGCTGTTGGTGTCATTTCCCCTATCCGCCCTCCTTGCTTTAGTGTTCTTCATTTAGCATCCAAGTTCACACATAAAAAACACATTGTGCAATGACCGACTGTGATGGCCTGACCCGGGGCAATAAATGGACTATTCATCTGAGCAACGTCTTGGCCTCAGAAGGAGACTTGAAAGGAAAATAAACAAAGTTGTGAGTTTGTGTAGGTGGAACCTTCCAGATTCCCTTTCCCAGACAGCACAAGAAAATTAGGCCAAATGCCCATAAAAATGTAAGCTCTGACATTCTTTGATTCTGCCCAGTTTTCCTATACATAGGACAGGAACGTGGTGTGAGCCCATCAAGCGTCTTACGCTAGGTAATGGAGGGGCCAGTTCTGAGATTGGGGATTCTCGTTAGAACCAGTGTTCCCGCTAGTTCCCTTGGGTCTTGAGCAGACAGTGAAGGTCTCAAAGCAGCAAAAGTTACAGAGTGGGCACACATGGACCAAGGTCTGTGGCGGCCTTGGGGAGGAATCGAGGCAGGAAGGAGCTTGGAAACCGCCTTCCACCTTGGCTCACCCAGTGCCGCAGCGTTATCTGCTGTGCCGTCTCGCCCCAAGTGTACTGTGCACAGTACCTCGTCACTTCCCCTCTAGGAGGGGTCCATGTATGGGACCTGCCATCGAGTAGCTGGTTGATTTACCAGGAACACAGTCATATTAGTTTGTGGGTTGTCTGACAAAGGAGGTGGCAAGAGTGCAGTTGGCCCTGGTGAGAGGACTTCCACGCTGTGGTAGGCGATGCCTCTGCTGGTGTGAACTATGAATCTACCTCTGGATGGTTTCTCAGTTGGTCTACGCTCAACATGCACCTACCAATGTGTTTTTGATAAATACTTCATCTTTCAAATATTTTGCTTAATATTATCAATGCTAGTTTGTTTGAGACATAGGGGTTAAACTGATGACCTTTATGTTGTCAGTACGAAAATATCAGTCTTTGATTCATGCAGTATTTCAGGCTGAGAATTGCCTTTTCTGATACTATGATATCAGAATATCAGGGTATGATTGCTACCTCTGCTTGCTTTTGGTTTGCATTTGCCTGAAAACACAGCCTGAAATTGGCTTTGAATTTTTAAGAAGTTTATAGTGAAGTGTAACAAACATGCAGAAACGAGAATAAATAGCTTGATGAGTATTCCAGAGTGAGCATGCCAGGGTAACCAGTTCCCAGATGAAGATATGGAACCCGCACCCCAGAGGGCCTCTTCAGTCCCCCTCCCAGGCACAGTTCCACACCTGAAATCAACACTCACCTCATTTCTGACACCATGGACTCGTTTTGCCTATTTTGGTAACTTACATAAGTGAAATCATACAGCTTGTACTTTAACTTCATCATTATGCTTACAGTACTTATTCACGTGCTCACATGTAAACATAGCACACTTACCATTCCTGAATAGAAATACATTTTATTGAATACAATGTATCCATTTTACTGGTGCTGCACACGTGGATTGTTTTTGGTTTTGGACAGTTTTGTAGTGCTGCCCTGTACATTCTCAAACCAATCTGTCCTGCATATATGGATTTTTCAGCTTGGTATAAAACTGGATTGGATTTTTGGCTTGCTATAAAACCGGGTAATTGGCTATGGTAATGTTCAGAACAGATAGTGCCAACGAGTTTTCTAAAGGAGTTGTAACGGTCTTGCTCCCAGCAGCAGTGGGTTAGAGCTTCCACTGTCCTACAGCACTTGGGACTGTAGGTCTTTTCACTTTTAGTTATCTTAGTGGAAGAGCAGTGGTGACCCACTGTGGTTTCAGTGGGAGTTTCCCTGGTGTATAATGATGTTAAACACTTTTTCATTGTTGGTTTGCCAATTGAACGTCCTCTTACGTGAAGTGGTTGTTTGAGTTCTTTTAATTTGTAGAAATTCTGTATAGATCCATCACGTAAGTCTTTTGTGAATATGCATACTGCAAAATATCTTCCCCCACTCTGTGATCTGCCTCTTCTCTCTCTTAACGGTGTCTTATAATGAGTAAAAGTTTTTAATTTTAATAATATACAATTATTTTTTCACCTTTACGGTTAGTACTTTCTTGTATGTGTTTTTGAGATGAAATTTCACTCTTTTTGCACAGACTGGAATACAGTGGCGTGATCTCCGTTCACCACAACCTCTGCCTCCTGGGTTCAAGCAGTTCTCCTGCCTCAGCCTTTTGAGTAGCTGGGATTGCAGGCATGTACCACCACACCCAGCTAATTTTCTATTTTTAGTACAGATGGGGTTTCTCCATGTTATCCAGGCTGGTCTTGAACTCCTGACCTCAGGTAATCAGCCTGTTCCAGCCTCTCAAAGTGCTGGGATTACAGGCGTGAGCCACAGTGCCTGGCCTGGTTAGTGCTTTTTTGCAACCTGTTTAAGAAATCTTTGCCTATCCCAAGATGATGAAGACATTCTCCTAATTTTTTTTTCAAATAATAGCTTTATTGTTTTGTCTCTCATACGTACATTCCTCATTTATCTATAATTGTTTTTGTGGAGGGTGTGAGGAGGGATGAGGGGATTATCGGAGCTTCTCTCTGCCTTCTCTTATGGCTATCCAAATTAACCTAGGACTATTTATTAAAAATGTATACATTCCGTATTGTACTGTAGTATTACCTTTGTCATAAATCAAGCAACTGTATACGTATGTTTCTGTACACTGTTGTGTTTCCTGGTTGATTTTATTCTTGGACTATTGCTATACTCTCTTGTCTATAATTTATTTTTAACTTTTCTTTGTCATTTTTCTTTAGACATGTCTCTTATTAGTAGCAGATAACTATATGTAAATGATCTAAATCCAATTTTAAAATTGTCATCTTTTTGGCTGGGCATGGTGGCTCATGCCTGTAATCCCAGCACTTTGGGAGGCCGAGGTGGGCAGATCACAAGGTCAGGAGTTTGAGACCAGCCTAGCCAACGTGGTGAAACCCCATCTCTACTAAAAATACAAAAATTAGGTGGGTATGGTGGCTTGTGCCTGTAATCCCAGCTATTTGGAGGGCTGAGGCCAGAGAATTGCTTGAACCCGGGAGGCAGAGGTTGCACTGAGCCAAGATCATGCCACTGCACTCCAGCCTGGGCAATAGAGTAAGACTCTGTCTCAGGGGGAAAAAAAGAGAGAGAGAAAAAGAAAATCATGTTTTAAAAACAGGATTTTTAAGGTGACTATAGCTGATAAAAATGTATATTTCAAGATAGCTAGAAAAGTTAATCTTGAAAGTTACCACCATAAAGAAATGATAAAGATTTGAGGCAATGGACATGCCAACTACCCTGATTGGGTCATTATGCAGTGTACACAGGTATTGAAACATCACACTGTACCCCATAAACTTGTACAATTATTACATATTCATTATAAACATAATTTTGTAAGAAAGGGGATTATACTAAGGCATTTGTATTTTCTGTTATGGTTGATTTGCTTGGCCTATTTTTACATTTTCTGTTTTGATTTATTTAGCGTTTTTTAAATTGCTTTATTTTTGAAACATCAAAACCCTAAATAATTATAACTACTAAAATAGGTAAGTTGACACGTATGAACTGGCTTCTTTCCAGCCCTCCTTGGCATCGATGCTCCTGCAGCTGCCTTGTGTTTTTTTCTGGGTCCCAGAGCTTTGGAGGTCGGGTCTTATTTTCTGCTTCTACAGCTACCACCTCTTATTGGCTTCACAATTTTTGCCTTTCTGATCCTCCGAGAGATTTATCCACCTCCCTGATTTTTGTACTAAAGCATCGCTTTTGCTCTTAACCATCTTGCTACCGATTTTATTTTATTTTTTTTTATTGGAACTTTAGCTTTCCAGTGTTTTGCTGAGTCTCAGCCTCTGAGCCAAGAGAGACCAGAAGAGACCATGAGGGAGGAATAAGCATATTTCTGCCTTGTTTGGTTTTGGTCTGGCAGGTGTGTTTTGTGTTGCTAACAAACGCTCTGGGTTTCACTGCTCTTCTGTTTTCAACCCAGCCCCGTGATCAGTAGAAGTTAATGAAAAATCTTCCAATATTGTGGTAGTAAAGTGACTGTGGGTCAAAGTTTTTGAGTCTATGAGATTTCATATTTTCTTTTAAGTGAACAGGTTTTAGAAAAGCTTTGAGGGAGGTCTCCTCTGAAATCGCTAACAGTTAGAGGTACTAGAATCTCCACTTCCACTATTATATATACATTTTTCTAATGTATTTCTCCACAAACACATTTTTAAATAACAAAAGCAATCAACAGAGACTTCATGTTTTAGCCAGATTTCAATCTTGTTTTTCTCATTAATTCTTCATAAACTATTCAATGTCATTTACTCTTTTTAAATAGCCTTTTTAATAAGCCAGAGTGTTGAATCTTCTGCTGGCTGTGTGACCTTGTATAAGTCACTCACTGATGATTTGGGTTAACTCAATCCAGATAATAAGGTAATTAAATTAAACGGATTTCTAAGATTTCTTTAAAAAAAATTCCCCACTTTTTCTAAAACATCATACACAGTCTTGCTTGTCTTTAAAGTTATGCCCAAATTGGTCAGGAAACAAACCAGCTTATAGAAATCACAGTTCTTGGCACTAATAAGCTCTCTTTCTTAGCAATTTCTTTCCATTGACTAGACACTCCTGGCACTGTAGCAGTAAAGTGCTTGCTTATAACTAAAATACATATGATCTGCTACTCTTCACTGGTTAGGATGGTAAACTTAATGCATCAGCACCAGGTATACTAACCTGTAAGACATTTGCAATTACCTCTTCACAGACTTCTGCTGAGAACTGTACATGGCTAATGTATTTACCTACTCCTGGGGGACAAAGCAGGATCTTGCACTGGGGAGGTGAGAGGAACCTTTTAAATTGTCTGAAAAGGTAATAGACATCAATCATACCAGAAACACGAAGTTATGATCTATACATATATAATCTCTTTCATGTGCATAAATTTCATATTCGTATAATATACATTTTAAAAGTTTTAATTGTGATAAAATACACAGAATGTAAAATTTATGAGATTAGCCATTTCTCTTCTTTTTTATGAAGCAGAGGCTTGTTCTGTCACCCAGGCTGGAGTACAGTGGTGTGATCTTGGCTGACTGCTACCTCTGCCTCCTGAGTAGCTGGGATTACCGGTGCACGCCACCGCACCCTGCAAATTTTTGTACTTTTAGTAGAGATGGGGTTTCACCATGTTGGCCAAGTTGGTCTCGATCTCCTGACTTCGTGATCTGCCCACCTTGGCCTTGAGAAGTGCTGGGATTACATGCGTGAGCCACCGCACCCAGCTGAGATTAACCATTTCTAAGGGTACAGTTCACTGGTGTTAACTATATCCACGTGGTTGTGCAACCATCACCACCATCCATCTTCATAACTCTTTACACCTTGCAAATCTGAAACTCTGTTTCCACTAAACAATAACCCCCATTCTCCAATCCCACTCGCGCCCCCCCCCCCGCCCCTGCATGCCCCCACCCCCATCAACCAGCATTCTACTTTCTATCTCTATGAATCTGGCTACTCTAAGTACCTATGTAAGTAGAATCAGAAAGTCTTTGTCTTTTTGTGACTGGCTTATTTCTCTTAGCATAATGTTCTTGAGGTTCATCCATGTAGCTTTTAAGACTGAATATTCTGTTGTGTGTACACACCACATTTTGCTTATCCATTCATCGACTGATAGATATTTGGATTGCTTCCACATCTTGACTATTGTGGATAATGCTGGTATGAACATGGGTGCACAAATACTTCTTTGAGAGCCTTCTTTCAGTTCTTTCGAATATCTACTCAGCAGAGGAATTGTGAGCTCATGTGATACATCTTTTTAAAATTGTTTAAAGAACTTCCCTACTATTTTTCATAGTTGTAGCATTTTATATTCCCACCAACAATGCACAAGTGTTAAAAAATAGCATTGGTTATTTTCTGGTTTTTGGTCTGTTTCTTTTAAAAGTAATATTATTTATAGATACATTTTTAATTTCGATACCTCTTGAAGTACAAGTGGTTTTGGTTACATAGATGAATAGTATGGTGGTAAAGTCTGAGGTTTTAGTGCACCAGTCACCTGAGTAGTGTACCTTGTACCCAATACGTAGTGTTTTTTATCCCTCGCTACCTCTCCCATGCTCCCCACTTCTGAGCCTTCAGTGTCCACTGTGTCATTCTGTGTGCCTTTCTGTCTTCATAGCTTAGCTCCCACTTATAAGTGAGAACATGCAGTATTTGTTTTTCTATTCCTGAGTTACTTCATTTAGAATAATGGCCTCGGCTCCATCCAAGTTTGCAAAAGATACTATTTTATTTTTTTTAATGGCTGAATAGTATTCCATGGTGTATATATAACACATTTTCTTTATCCGCTTATCAGTTGATGGGCACTTAAATGGGTTTTGTATCTTTGCAACTGTGAACTGTGCTGTGGTAAACATATGTGTGCAGGTATCTTTTTGATATTGTGGCTTCTTTTCCTTTGGGTAGATACCCAGTAGTGGGATCAATTGAATGGTAGATCTACTTTTAGTTCTTTGAGAAATAGCAATACTTTTTTTCATAGAGGTTTTACTAATTTACGTTCCCACTAGCAGTGTATAAGTCTTCCCTTTTACCACATCTGGGCCATTGTCTTTTTTTTTTTTTTTTTTTTTTTTTTGACTTTTAAATAATGGCGATTCTGGCTAGGGTAAGGAGGTATCTCGTGGTTTTAATTTGTATTTCTCTGATGGTTATGTTGAACACTTTTTCATGTTTGTTGGCTATTTGTGTATCTTCTTTTGATAAATGTCTATTCATGTCATTTGCCCATTTTTTTTGATGGGATTTCTTTTTCTGCTGATGTGAGTTCCTTGTAGGCTCTGAATATTAGTCCTTTGTCAGATGCATCGTTTGCAAAGATTTTCTCACATTCTCTGTGTTGTCTCTTTACTCTGATGACTACTTATTTTGTTGTGTAGAAGCTTCCAAAAAGGAACACTTTTCTATGCAACATTTCTGTTAGCTAATATAAACCAAAGTGAGTCCCTTTTGTAGAGTACTATCATAAGAATAATTTAATGGGTCACCGAATCATCACATAAATCCAAAATATTTAGATGTGAATAAAAGAAAATACAATTCCAGCCTGAATATTTGCCTGAATATCTGCACTGCTGAACGGGGTAGTTTGCAGCCACTGCAGAATAGGCCAGCTTTTCTTCTTACTGTACATGGAACTTGTGAGTGGTTGCAAGTGGTGCAGGGTGGCATGGAGGTGGCAGCACATTTCTTTCACTGTTTGAATAACTCTCTATCAAATGAATAGTAAGGCCAGGCGTGTTGGCTCATGCCTGTAATCCCAGCACTTTGGGAGGCCGAGGCTGGGCGGATCACCTGAGATCAGGAGTTTGGGACCAGCCTGGCCAACATGGCAAAATCCTGTCTCTACTAAAAAGAAATAATAAAATAAAAGAAAATTAGCTGGGTGTGTTGGTTGGTGCCTGTAATCCCAGCTACTTGGGAGGCTGAGGTGGGAGAATTGCTTGAATCCAGGAGGTGGAGGTTGCAGGGAGCCTAGATCGCATCACTGCACTCCAGCCTGGGTGACAGAGCGAGACTCTGTCTAAAAAAAAAATAAAATGAATAAATGAAATAATTATTTTAAATGTTAAAAAAAGTTGTGCTGAAGATTTTAAAGTGTCACCTTTGAAAACTTTTTTAGAGTTCACTGTGGGAATGATTTAGCATCAAAGACATTATTTCCAGCCTGTGAAACACCATTTTTGCCCACAGTGAAGCTAAGTTTAATCCTCAGGAAAGTAGGGTTAGCACAGACCTGTGGTGTTTTAGTACCAGAGATTCTTGGAAATGACCTGTGAGATTTATAAAAAGCTTCCACCACTGAATTTAGAGAGAGGCAGAATGAAATGTGTCCAACACCCTCCCCTGTCTGCATTTGTCTTGCAATGAAAAGGCCTTTAAATGAAAGCAGGTGTTACTCTGGAGCTAGGTGAGACAGTGCTCATAAAATACACATTTATCTACTTGAAGGATACAGGGCATATGACCATTTACATCAAAGGTAGTGTTAGGGTACCCAGAGATCCTCAGCCAGGCTACACAGACACCTGCAGTCCAGGATAGTTTTAAAACAAACAAACAAAAAAAGTTAGTGAGAAAAAGTTTCAAACAAGTGGCCTCTGTTTTGAGATTTTTTTTCTTTCTGCATATAAAAGGTTTAGGTGATTTAAAATAAGAATAGAAAAAAGTAGCTACAGGGAAAAGAATAGTACAACAGATATTCGTAATCTTTGAAGAGTGAAACTTTGTGAACAAAGCATTGTTCAGCCTTTTTATTAAGGGGATCTTCGACATTATCTAGTCCAACCTATTTGTTTCACACCCTTCTGGCCACAAACATGGATGCAGGCTTACTATGCACCGTGCAAAAGAGAAAATTGATGCCTAAAGGAGTTAAGTGTTTTTTCCAGCATCAGGCGGGATTTAATAATCAGCTATGTAGGTAACAAATTACTCAAAACTATAGAAACCTAAAACAACACCCTTATTATTTCACAGTTTCTGTTGGGGTCTTCTCACATCCCTGCAATCAGTGTATCAGCCAGGGCTCGGATCTCATGAATTCAGAGCTTCAGTTTCTTGCTGAATGTTGGGTTAAGGTATCTCAACAGTTTGCTTCGTCTAACCCAGTAAGACAGTAAGTCTGCTATCAAAATGAAAACCACCCTTTATAACCTAATCATGAAGTCACATTGCCCCTCCCCATCACTTTTACCACATTCATCTGGTTAGGTAGGGCAAGTCACTTGGTCCAGCCAACACGCAACAGTAGGGGATTCTATAATGTCACAAACACCAGGAGGTAGAGATCACTGAGGACTACCTTAAAAGTTTGTCTATATGCAGGGAAAATGGCAGGATTTAACAAATACTACATTGTGTTCTCTGTGCTATGGACAACAGACTTCAGGTACATATTAGAAAAATGGGTTTTTCTTTTCTGAACCATGTGAAGTGGTATCTGGAGAGAAATTCAGTCAATTTTCATCAATATAACTTTTATCTTGTTAATTTCCCACCAGTTGCTTAATAGTTTAAGAAAGTAATCAAAAATATTTTTCATATAGTCATAATCCAAGGGGCCCTTTCTTCTCATTCTCTACATTAATCCACTTCTATTAAGGTGACCATAGAATGCATCATCGAAACCAGGGCACTCTGGGGAGTGGAAGGGGGTACTGTTAGTATTTACTTCAGATACTACAGGAGTAAACCACGACAATCCCTGGTAAACCTGGCCAAAGAGCCACCCTAATTATAGCCACAACATAAAGCAATCCTGCTCCAACTTGGAAGCTCAAAGCTTGAGTGATGAAGGGGAAAAAAGAGAGGCTTGGAATCAACCCTGACCATTGGTGAGGTCACAGATCAGTGGCCAGATAACCCTGGCATCCTGTGTGCCAGCTGGTTTCTCTGTGATCCTTTTCATGCAATCAAGGACCTCTGGAACCCATGAGTCTTAAAGCTCTTGTATCACCTTCCCTATGGTCACTTTTCATTTCTCTCTCTGTCGATTTCATCAGCAAATTTCAGGTGCACCATGCCTCTTTCAGGGTTTCGTGATAGCTTTATTGTTCAAAGCCCTTTTGTTTCATTTTTAATATTTCAAAAAACAGTCATGCAGAATATATAAGCAAGTTTGCCAACTACTGATGTTTGAACAAATGAAGTTTTTTATTGATAAGACGTTGATACCATGTTTTCAATGGAAAACATTACTCCAGGATTCCAAATGCTTATTTATAAATGAAAATCTGAAATACCACTGTCTATTAGTTGGGCATTCCTCTTCCTCCAACACTCATTCTGTACACTTCCAAAATTAGCATATAGCAGGCATTCACAGAACTACTTGATTAATTAAAGGCAGTGAGCATTTGAAAGTGTTTGTTAAAGCTCATGGAAATACTAACTGCCTGCAAAGCAAGCATTTATTTGATAACAATATCTGTTGAAATGAATACTTTGAGAAACAAAAGCTGGTAAAACATTTGCTTTGTTTGAATCCATGTACTTACTACTTTAAATAGAGTTTTAAACATGAAAATCATTTCTGTAGGCACATGGTATCAATTAAAAGTGAAGTCTAGCAAAATCTCTCTTCTAAAGGTCTTTCAGGCTGAGTAAGGTGGCTCATGCCTGTAATCCCAGCATTCTGGGAGGCTGAGGCAGTGAATCACATGAGACCAGGAGTTCGAGACCAGCCTGGCCAACATGGCAAAACCCCCTCTCTACTAAAAATACAAAAATTAGCTGGGCATGTTGGTACCCACCTGTAATCCCAGCTACTGGGGTGGGGGTGGGTATTGAAGCAGGAGAATCACTTGAAGCAGGGAGGCAGAGTTTGCAGTGAGCTGAGATTATACCATTTTACTCCAGCCTGGGCGACAGAGCAAGCCTCTGTCTCAAAACGACGACAACAACAACAAACAAACAAACAAAACCCAGAAGACGTTCTAAGAGTAAAGTGCAGTCACCCCTCTGTACATTATCTTAGGGTTTTGCCTTCGTGGATTCAACCAACCATGGACTGAAAATACTTGGAAAAAAATTGCATCTGTCTTTATTCCCTAAACAGTATAGTATAACTATTTTTTTTTTAACAGGAGAAGACCAAACAGGTTTATTATCATGTGCAGTGCACATCACATGTGAAAAATCTCAGTGAAAAGTAACTCAAAGCAGTGGCTTAGTATTTTACAACATAATATCTAGGGGTTTGTGTGTGTGTGTGTGTGTGTGTGTGTGTGTGTGTGTGTGTGTAACAACATTTATATAGCCTTTACATTGTATTAGGTACTCTAAGTAATGTAGAGTAGTGTAAGTAACATAGAGATGATTTAAAGTATATGGGAGGATTGCATAGGCTATATGCAAATATTATACCGTTTCGTATCAGGAACTTGAGTGTCCAGGGATTTGGGTATCTGCAGGAGGTCCTGAAACTAAACCCCCAAGGGGTGACTGTATACACCTGGCTGAACTGTCCGCCGATGGCTCCTTTCGGAACAGGATGTCCAGGTCTTAGCTGTCCACCAAGCCCTCTGCCTTGTTTTCTATCCAGTCAACTGGTAATCCTCACAGTTCCAATTTCCCATGTCTTTGCACTTTTTCTTGACAACAAAATAATTCCATATTGTATCTGATAAAGTATTTCAAACTTTATATAAAAAGGCATGCAATGAAATACATGTAACACCACCACTCCCCAGAGGCAATGATGATTTAAAATTTTTTAAAAATTAATACTACTTTGACAAATCATAATTATATGTATTTATGGGACACAATATGATGTTTTGATATATGTATATTGTGTGAAATGATTAAATCAAGCAAATTAACATATCCATCACCTCACTTACCTATTAATTTTCATGATGAGACATTTGAAACATACTGTCTTAGTTATTACACAGTACATTATTATGGATTATAATCACCCTGCTCTCAGAGCCTATTCCTCCTGTCTATCTAAAACTTTCTATACTTTAATCAAAAATTAGCATTCCCTTCCTCCCCACGCCCTATCCTCAGTCTCTGGTAACCATAATTCTGCTCTCGGCTTCCACGAGTTCAACTTTTGTAGATTCTCCATATAAGTGAGATCATGCGGTATTTGTCTTTGCATGTCTGGTTTATTTCATTTGGCATAATGTTCTCCAGATTCATCTATGTTGCAAATGACAGAATTTTCACCCTCTTTTAAGGCTGTATAGTATTCCATTGTGCATGTATGCTTTATTTTCTTTATCCATTCATTTATTAATGGACATTTAGGTTTATTCCATATTTTGGTTATTGTGAATAATGCTGCAATGAACATAAAAGTGAACGTTTTTTCCCCTGACATAGTGATTTCAGTTCTTTTGAATATATACCCAGCAGTGGGAGTAATGAATGATGTGATAGTACTAATTTTAGGTTTCTGAGGAATCTCCATACCATTTTTCAGAATGACTGCACTAATTTACATTCCCACCACGAGTATATAATAGTTTCTTTTTTTCTGCATCTTTGCTAACACCTATTTTTTTCTTTCTTTTCTTTCTTTCTTTTTTTTTTTTTTTTTTTTTGTGACAGCGTCTGGCTCTGCCACCCAGGCTGGAGTGCAGTGGTGCGATTTTAGCTCAGGGCAGCTTCCACCTCTTGGGTTCAAGGGATTCTCAAGCCTCAGCCTCCCAGGCAGCTGGGATGACAGGCGCCCACCACCACAGCCAGATTTTTGTATTTTTAGTAGAGATGGGGTTTCACCATGTTGACCAGGATGGTCTCGATCTCTTGACCTTGTGATCTGCCCGCCTCAGCCTCCCAAAGTGCTGGGATTACAGGCGTGAGCCACCATGCCCGGCCCCGAGCCAGTTTTTTTTTACTTTTTAATAAAAGGTGTACTATACTAATAGGCGTGAGGCAACATTTTATTGTAGTTTTAATTTGCATTTCTCTCATGCTTAGCGATGCTGAGATTTTTTTCATGTCCCTTTGGCCATTTGTATGCCTTCTTTTAAGAAATGTCTATTCAAGGCCAGGTGAGGTGACTCATGCCTGTAATCCCAGCACTTTGGGAGGCTGATGTGGGCAGATGTTAGGAGTTTGAGAGCCAATATAGTGAAACCTCGTCTCTACTAAAAATACAAAAAGTTAGCCAGATGTGGTGGCAGATGCCTGTAACCCCAACTACTCAGGAGGCTGAGACAGGAGAATTGTTTGAACCCAGGAGGCGGAGGTTGCAGTGAGCCGACATCATGCCATTGCACTCTAGCCTGGGTAACAAGAGCGAAACTCCGTGTGTATATATATATATATATATATATTTATATATTTATATATATTATATATTATTTGTATTTTTATATATTTATATATATTTATATTTATATATTTAATTTATATATATATTTATATTTTTTATTTTTATATTTATATATTTATATATATTTATATTATATATATTATATATTATATATATTTATATATTATATATTATATATTTATATATTATATATTATATTATATATATTTATATATTTATATTTATTTATTTATATTTATATTTATATATACATATATAAATATATATATATTTTTATATACATATATAAATATATATATATTTTTATATATATATTTTTTCATTCAGAACTTTTCCACATTTAAAAAAATCAGAAGATTTGTTTTCTTGCTATTGAGTTGTTTTAGTTTTTTGTGTATTTCAGATATCAAGTCTTTAACAGTTGTATGGTTTGCAAATATTTTTTCCCACTCTCTGTGGGTTATCTCTTCACTTTTTTATTGTTCCCTTTGAGGTGTAGAAGCTTTTTAGTCTGATGCTGTCTTGTTTGTATATTTTTGGTCTTGCCTGTGCTTTCAGGATCATATCCAGAGAAATCTGTTTCACAGTCCAGTGTTGTGGAGTCTTCCCCTTAGGTTTTCTCCTCGTAGTTTGATAGTATTAGGTCTTATATTTAAGTCCTCAGCCATTGTGGGTTGGTTTTCATACATGATGTGAGACAAGGGGCCAATTTCATTCTTCTGCACGTGAATATCCAGCTTTCCCAACACCCTTTGTTGAAGAGACTGTCCTTTCTCCACTGTGTGTTTTAGGGACCTTTGTCAAAAATCAAGTCACTAAATGTGTGGGTTTATTTCTGGGCTCTCTAGCCGGTTCTTGTGTCTTTTTACAGAGGCAACCATTATCAACAATTTCTTGTGTAGCCTTCGAGAATTTTTTTTAATGTATATACAAGTAGATAACGTTTGTATATATATATATATTTTCTTTTATTCTTTCATTCTTATTTACACAAAGGGGAGAATACTATCATACTTTAAAAAAGTACCCTTAACAGCATAGTTGGAAGATCTTTCCATATTAGTGCTTGCTGTCCGTCTTCCTCATGTTTAGCAATGATCCAAGTATTCCACTAATGGATGTACCATATTTAACGTGGCCAGTCTTAAGCCCTTAGATAATCTTATGTTACTAAAAAGTTGCTGTTGTGTACATCATTTATCTCTGTGTATGAGTACAAGTATATTCATTTGTAAATCTCTGTAAGTAGAATTGCCAGGCCAAAAAGTATATACTTTTTTTTTTTTTTTACTGTGATAAATATTGTTAAGCCGAGTCCATTTACACCCAAGATATCTCCAAATACAGAACCAACTCACACTTTCATCTTCTGAGAATAAACATCTTATTTCCCTGCTTGTGTGTCACCAATCTAGTTTCTCGGTTTCCTGGGTGAAAAGCTTTTCTTTTTTTCTGAGTTAATTTTCTCGAATCATGATTTTGGCCAAGTATCCTTTCATGTATTTGTATTTCATTTAGATTTCATTTTCTGGGAACTACATGTTTTCGTGTTAATACTTGCCCATTTTTCTATTAAACTCTTGTTTCTCTCCTAACCCACCCCCTACAATATGAAAAGTTCCACTGGCTTTGAGTAGAGTTGTGCATTTGTATAGCTATATACCAAATCCTGGATCAAGGGTTCCTAGAAACAGTCTAACCACCATAATGTTCTTATATACGATTTTTATTACCCGTTAGCTGTTACGGCTCTGGGCTTTAAAAAATGCACAAGGCCTGTCTTTTACAGAATGGATTTCAATTTTTAACGTCAGAGCTAAGGAGGGCCTCTCTTCCATCTTTCCCTTAATGATGTGCTTTTGCTCAGCACAACGCACAGCTTTCTGGTTCTATGAAGGCATTAACTCGGGTCCTGGTTTTCATTGGTCCTCTCTGGATTGCTGTCAAATACTGTGGTGATAATAAAAATAATTCCGTGCTTCACTTTGAAGTGTTAAAGTTGGGAGTCACTTGGAGAGGCTGATTTTATCTGGCCAGTGTGGTGCGGGTTTATGAAACTGGGACGTGGGGGTTTGTCTCGGTCTTGCTGATGCGACTCTTCAGAGAGGCTATGTAAATAGAATATATTTATCCATTCTTTTGATTTATATATTTTCTTAAAGGTCATGATTTACATTCCGGTTCTCTATCTCTCCTTACGTTGCTTTCTGAGAAATGCAAAACCCGTGGGGAGAGAACTGTATTTCAGAATCTGGCTTTTGGGAGATTTTCAAATGTAATTCCCATTAGTATCTTTGGAGGCGGGGCTGCCCAGGCCTTCCTAAGCCGGCCAAATGCCTGGAGGGTAATGGATTATCTTCCTCTCAGCGGACTCCATGGGAGATATTCTCAATGGTTTATGCATTCTGGCTGGAAAATGCTCCCTGCAGACATGAGGGAAAAATTCTTCCTGTGTTCCCCAACAGAGGTCCGCTGGGATTGCATCTGGCTCACAAAGTGTAAACCCCATGTACTGTAAAGAGAAGATCAAGGGCAGCGTTGGCACTAAGTGGTTGTTCAAAAGGTTCCAACTGTTCTAAGTTTTCAAAAACAGGGAGTGAGTGCTTGTTGCTTTAGCCTCAGGGAATACTTGAAGAAGGTGTCTTTAAATACCTCCTCCAAATGCCCAGATTTTAGCAGGAATAAAGAAGACCATAATGGGAACAAAGCTATTGGTTTCATTTTTGGCTAAGAAAATAGAAAAGGCATGAAAAAAAAAAAAATCTTCCAAAGCAAGCTTTTATGATTCTCTGTGCAGAAGCCATTTTCAAACTGAAAGCCAAATAACGGGGAACCAAAAAATTATCTGATACTCAAAAATACCTCCTTGACGTGGAATCGTGTTGTGTTAGAATTTAGGTGTCTGTAACATTTTTGGTGATGAAGCAACTGGTAAGCTTAGTAAATGAATAATGTGCTTTTGGAAAATCAGCAAGAAAATCTTTGAGAGCAATCCAAAGAAAAAAGTGCGTTCTAAAAAAACCTTTGGGGTGGAGTTGTTTCTGTATCTCAAATCTTGGATCAGGAATATTGGAAGATTGATACTATTACCCAGTGTGCATTAACCAATGTAACTTCATCACGTAATGTTTTTCGGGTTGTTCTGCCGAGCTTAAAGGACAAAAGGTTAGCAAACACTTAAATTACCAGTCACATTAAGCTCTTGTTTTGTGATCCTTAGGCTCCGGGGAGGCCTACATTTGGGGCTTGAGTTGATACAAGGCAGATTCAGGGAATTATTTATTTTGCTTATTTTTTTTTTTTTCCATCTGGGCTTCCACATTAATTGAATGGATTCATTTGGTGCCATTTTCATTCCCTTTAGAATTTTGGTCATGAAAATTAAGAATCATAATTCTAATATCTCACACAGTCGGTGAGTAATGGCAGAATGCTTTATGGCTCTGACCTTTCTAGTTTTCTAAGTTTTGATTTGCTGAGTTCTTTCCTCTTCCTTCTTGCAGTTTACTTATTATGATTATTAATGAGGAAGCAGAAAAATGGCCATTCAGTCAAACTTTAGGGACTGGAACATAATAAACGGTCTCTGTCTGGGATCTAACATTTGCCCCTAAATACAGTAATTATTAGGTTGCCTGATGATGTGCTGAATTTTACAAGGCTCTTATTAGGGAAAGAAAAAAAACATAATAAATCCACTAATGTGGGTAATGACTGGTATGGAAATTGAAAATGGTTCAAAATTAACCCACTCTTTTTTCCATCTTCTAAATGCTCCCTGGGTCTTAATATTATTCATCATATAAGTATACTTGTTTTTCTCTCATTTTGACTAGTTCTACATTGCCAAGAAGCCCAGAATTACTTGCAGTTAAGTGCTATCTGGCCTTATACAGGCATTGCCAACAAATTAAACAGAATCTGATTTAAAAAATATAACAAACCTAGAAGACTGATTGACAAACTGGCCTGTAAAGCCTTTGTGTCTAACTCATGGTTAGTTCCCTTGCACACTGAGCAATGGGAATGGGAGGCCCACGATAGGTGGGAGCGCTTAGCATCACCACGAGGTACTCAATGATGCCTGCTGAAGGGGTGCTTAGCTTAGTTTTCTCTTTGGGCTTTCCCACTTTTGTGTGATAAAAGACGATCTTAGAGCAAATGCAGGACTTTCTATGAGCCTTTTAACGAAGCCAAAAGACAGTGGGTAAAGTGGGGCGTGATGAAGATTGAGGCAGGGAGACTGTGAAAGAATGTGTTCTGTTCTATAGCTTAAAGAATATCGGAGGCCTGAGTCTTCACTTTTTGCAATCCTATTATCTAACTTCCAGGTTGCATAGAACACTGCATTTATAAAATAAATATTTGTAATACATTGCATGCCTTTCTAAAATGTAGTTATTTGTTGAGGATAAAATTGAAAAAAATAAACTGTGATTGAAAAGAGACTTTAATGTCACCCCAAATTTATCTTTCACATACCTTCTATTGGTGTTAAAAATTTTTTTAAACTTAATTGAAATGAAGATAGAGTAATGTGGAAAATGTCAAACTGAACTAGAAGCAAATTCCAGCTCTACAGAACAAAATAAAAATTAAAACAAGTGTTTCAAATAAATAGAGAAGTATGTCTATTCAACAAATGGTGTTGGGATAAATTGACTCACTATTCAGAAAACAATAAAGCTAGACTCCCACTTGATACCATGTACTTAAGTGGATTCCAGATGGCCTAAAATGTTAAACATTGAAAACAAACCCAAAGAACCATCAGAAGAAAATAGAGGCCTTTTTTTGACCATAACCTTGAGGCAGAGAAGACCTTAATACACAAGATAAAAAAACTCAACAAAACAAAACAAAAAGCTTCTGTATGATATCATAAATTTAAAAAAAAATCATGCAACAAACTGGAAGGAAATAATTATATAATATGTAATAGACAAAGGATTAATTTTCAAATCTATAAAGTGTGCCTATTAATAACAAATGATCGAGGAACCACCAGAATAATATACACAGAAAACAAATAGTTCATTCACGCCAGAAACGCTGTAAGTGGCCAGTCAACTTAAGAATTCTGAGCCTCATTTCATTAGTAATCAAGTAAAATAATGAAATACTGTATATTACCTATCATTGATAAAAATGGAAAGCACTTATAGTCCAGCATTGTTAAACATGAACAAAATAATACTGATGAAGCCTTTTTGAAAGGTAGTTTTACAATCTGTCAAAACTAAAAGTTAATCATATGTCTTGAGATTCTCTTCTAGTAACAGCCTAGTTAAATATTCACACATGTGCACAAAGATATATGTGCAAGGCTGTGAGAAGCTGCTCACCAGAGTGGTCTAACACTGGGGTATTAGTTTGCTAGGGCTTCTGTGATGACAGACTGGGAGTCTTAAGCCCCAGAGCCTTATTTCCTCATGTTTCTGCAGGCTAGACATACAAGAATAAGATGTTGGTAGAGTTGATTTCACTCTGAGGTCTCTCTCCTTGGCTGACTTCTCTGTCTTCTCCTGGTCTTTTCTCTGTGTGTGTTGGTGTCCGAATCTCATCTACTTAAAAGGATATGTATGGGTCATTTTGGATTAGGGCTTGCCCCGATGACCTTGTTTAACCTTGATTACCTCTTTAAAGACTATGTATCCAAATAAGGCCACCTTCAGACATATCGAAGGTTAGGACTGTACATGTGAATTGTGTGGGGGTAGGGCACAGTTTAGCCTATAACATATGAAAACACACAATGTAAAATAGGAAGTGATTATGGTTCATTAAGGCTATACACTTGTATATAGTCATTAGTAAGAATGAAGTAGACCAATGAAGATTTTCAAAATATTAAGTGAAAAAAGATTGACAGTGTATAGGTATATAATATGATTCCATTAATGTGAACAGAAGAAGAAGGGAAATGGATATGAGTATCTATCAGTATATATTTTGAGAAAAAGAGAGGACTGGAATGATATACACCAAAATGGTGGAAGTGTCTGCTTTGGGAACGAGGTGGAAATGGGGCCAGGGTGGAAGGAAGGTAGCAGATAAAGGGTGACTTTTTTTTCCCCCTAGGCATACTTCTATTTGCCTGAATATTTTACAATGGGAATACAATTTTAAGTTGGAAAAATGATGTATACACATACACAAAAGGAAATTTTGAGCTTTGTGGTGGACAAAGAAAATTTATAGCTACTTAACTCTTTAGATGTTTTAAAAATTCCATTGTCTGTGGAGTTGAGAGCCGCCCTAATTCAGTTTCTCTGCTCTGTGCAGTTTGCTTTCATGGGGAATGAGGATTAGTGCTCTAATCAACTAGCAGAGTGACATTAAAGGACAAAATGCCAAAGAGAAGGAAGAGAAGGCACCTCCAAGGTTTTCCTAAGGAAGCCTCACGGGGGAAGGTGGTGGGGAAAAGAGCTAGCTTGCTAGCAGGGCAAACGCTTGATGAGAGCAGGGCAAACCCTTGATGAGAGCAGGGCAGCTGGTGTCCTTCTGGTTACTCTCCACCTCCCCCTGGCCTGGATCCCAGGAGCTGTCAGTGAGAGGATTGGGGGCAGCAGCTGGCCCTGAGCTAAATCTTCAGAATTGGCTGGGGATTAAGCCCCACCTGTTGGGAAGCTCTGAACTGGAGCTCAGCAGGAAGTTATACCGGTGACCAGGGAGACAGAGAGTGGCAGCACTTCAATCCCTGTCCTCTGTAGTCTAATTGTTTCCTGTTACCCTCAAACCCTTAGGTCCCAATATGACCCTCAGTCATTATCACACACACCATAGTTAAAGTAAGAGCAAATATAAATTAGTTTGTTCAGTTGAATGTGGCTTCAAAGGCACACTGTAAAGACTTTTGTTCCAGCTCTGAGTGTCATAATGTGAAAATTCTTGGGAGATAAGTCAATTTGCAACCCAATATTTGTTAAAAATGTGTCACGGTGGATAAATATGTCAGGGCTGTGGGGCTTACAAAGAAAGTGGGCTTTCAGCGATGACTTCTGGGACATGTTAGGCTGGGGAAATCAGAGAGGTGGCCAGGAGTTACAGTGAAATAATCAGAAAGAGGGAGATTGCTTCCAGTAAAAAAATCCAGAATAAAGGCTCAGTTACGAGAGTGTGGACCAGTGAGAAGGGCGTGCACAAATAAAGCTGAAAGGGGGAGCTCGTTGTGGAGGAATGGAATTGCTAATTGAAAGTGCTTTATTCTTTTTCTGCCTCTTTTCCTCCATATGAAAGTCTCAGACATGATACTGGTCACCCACCTAAAAAAGCATGGTGAAAATTTATGGATTTAATCTCAAATGTACTGTGAAATATTAATGTCCTTATTTACATTTATCACTTTTTCATTTTATGTTGATGATTAGAATTTTCCCTAATTTCATGGAGCAGCATGGCAACTGCCTCTTCTACAAACTCATGGGGAGAAAAGTCTGCTTTACCTGCTTTACCAGGTGCTCTTGATGGTGCCCAGTGTGGATGAGGGGCCACATCCTAAAAGGGAGGGGTTTTCACAAACAAATGAAGTGGAAAGACCAACCCAGATTTTCTGTTTGTAAACTTCTCTCAAAATAACAAGAAATGGAAATGAAAAGATGTGCCCAGAAATAAACATCTCCTGGGTAAATTGGATGCTCTATTCCTAAACCCAATCATAATCTGTAAGAGGAATTACCCAGCTTTGCTCTGATAGAATCTCATTCAGTATCCCTTAGCATTCACCCCATTCAGGCAACATTCACATGCAATAGAGCAGTAATTAGAATAGATTATGCTTAATTAATGAAGAGACACCTTTAGAGTTTAATAAGGTAAATCTGATCCTGGGCTATCTTTCTTCCTTTTCAAAAACCTTTTATTTATTGAGGTATAATATACATATTGTACACTGCACAAATCTTGATGAACTCAATGGACTTTTAACAAAGTGGATGCACCTGTGTCACCAACACTCAGATCAAGATACAGACCATTCCCATCTCTTGAGAAGCCTTGATCATGTTTTTTTTTTTTTTTTTCCTCTAGGCATTACATTCTCTTAACGGTAACCATGATGCTGACTTCTACCATCATGATTAATCTTTCCTGATTCGGAATTTTCTTAATCATATAGTCATGGGCTCTTGGATCTGATGGCTTCACTCAGCACCACATCTGTGAGAGTCATTCATGTTGTTATGTGAGGTCGTAGTTCATTCTTTTTGATAATTCCATAGCATTCCACTGTATGACTATACAAGCCAATATATTTTTCCATTCTATTGTTGATAAGCATTTAGATTTGTTCTGCCTTTGAATTGGACTGTTCTCATCTGTCATGTACATGTCTCTCGTTGAACATAGGTAGACATTTCTGCTGGGCGCAAATGTAGGAGCGGAATTGCTGGGTCATAAGGTGTATGTGTGTAAACTTTAGTGGATATTGCCGAAAAAGATTTTTCCAAAGTGGTTATACCAATTTGTACTCCATTCACAGAATATGAGAACTCCACCTCCTTGCCAACATGAGGTGTTATCATCCTACTTAAAACAATACCTTAGTACATAGCAACATCTTTTGGGGGCTTTAATTTGTATTTCCCTAACGGTGAATGACGTTGAGCACCTTTTTGTATGCTTATTGGCCATTTGAGTATTTTCTTTTGGGGTTTGGGCAAAAACTTCAAAGGACACAAACCTGAATGCCTATATCTCAAATGCTAAAATCCCGAAAGATCAAAATTTCTACTCTAAAATCTCAAAAATCACAATCCCAAAAGTCCAAAACCTTGAAAATATAATTCTGAAAAAAAAAGTAAAAAATTCTCTAAAACACATTTATTTACATTTATAAAAGGGGATTTATTTGAGAAACAAAAAACACAACAGAATACTTCATAGACCACTTTACATAATAAAATAGATAAGAACATATTTTTGCAAGTATAAACAGGTACACTTAATGGCAGTCACACAGGTATAACAGTAATGAGCAGATAAACCATATTTGGAAAGAAATAGGCCAACAAGGAAAATATACAGGCAAACCTCATTTTATTGCACTTGACTTTATTGTGCTTCACAGATATTTGTGTTTTTTACAAATTGTATGATTGTAGGAAACCTGCATCTAGCCAATCTGTCAGCACCATTTTCCTAACAGGGTGTGCTCACTTCATGTGTTTGCGTTGCAATTTGGTAATTCTCACAATACTTCAAACTTTTTACTGCTATTGTATCTGTTATGGTAATCTGTGATCAGTGATCTTTGATGTTATTGTAATTGTGCAGCATCATGTACCACACCCATATAAGATTGTGAACATAGTCTATAAATATGTTGGGTGTGTTCTGACTGTTACACCAACCAGCTGTTCCCCCATCTCTCTCCCTCTCCTCATGCCTCCCTATTTACTAGGATACAGCAGTATTAAAATTAGGGCTTATCTATACCCCTACAATGGCCTCTTAGTGTTGAAGTGAATGAAAGAATTGCACATCTCTCACTTTTGATCAGAAGTTTGAAATTACTAAGCTTGCTGAGGAAGGTGGCATGCCAAAAGCTGAGACAGGCTGAAAGCTAGGCATCCTGGGCCGAACAGTTAGCTGAGCTGTGAATGTAGAGGAACAGGTCTTGAAGAAAACTAAAAATGCTACGCCACTGAACATATGAATAATAAGAAAGTAAAATGGCTTATTGCTAACAAGAAGAAAGTTTGAGTGGTTTGGTTAGAAGATCAAACCAGCTACAACATTCCTTGAAGCCAAAGTCTAATCCAGAGCATGGCCCTAACTCTATTTGAATCTATGAAGGCTAAAAGAGGTAAGGAAGCTGCAGAAGAAACATTTGAAGCTAGCAGATATAGGTTCATGAGGCTTAAATAAGAAAGTGGTCTCTATTACACAAAACAAAAGGTGAAACAGCAAGTGTTGGTAGAGAAGCTGCAGCAAGTTATTCAGAAGATCTGGCTAAGATAATTGATGAAGGTGACTACATTAAACAACAGATTTTTGTTGTAGATGAAACAGCCTTCTGTTGGAAAAAGATGCCATCTAAGACTTCCATAGCTAGAGAGGAGAACTCAATGCCTGTTTTCAAAGCTTCAAAAGACGGTCTGACTCTCTTGTTAGGGGCTAATGCAACTGGCGAATTTAAGTTGAAGCCAGTGCTCACTTTTGATTCTGAAAATTCTAGGGCCCTTAAGAATTAAGCTAAATGTACTCTGCCTGTGCTTTATAAATGGAACCAAGCCTGGATGATGGCACAACTGTTTTCAGCATGGTTTACTGAATATTTTAAGCCCGCTGTTGAGACCTATTGTTCTGAACAAAATATTCCTTTCAAAATGTTACTACTTACCCAAGAGCTGTCATCCAAGATGGATGATAGCCTCATCGTGATAGAGATCTACAAGGAGATTAATGTTTTCATGCCTGTTAAAACAACATCCGTTTTGTATCCCATGGATCAAGGAGTCATTTTGACTTTCAAGGCTTACTTAAGAAACACATTTTGTAAAGCTCCAGCTGCCATAGTTAGTGATTCTTTTGATGAATTTGGGAAAAGTAAATTGGAAAACCTCTAGAAAGGATTCATCAGGTGGGGTACAGTGGCCCACACCTGTAATTCCAGCCCTTTTTGATGCTGAGGTGGGCGGATCACCTGAGGTCAGGAGTTTGAGACCAGCCTGGCCAGCATGGCAAAACCCCATCTCTACTAAAAATACAAAAACTAACTGGGCATGGTGGTGGGCACCTGTAATCCTAGCTACTCGGGAGGCTGAGGTTGGAGAATTGCTTGAACCCAGGGAGGCAGTGGTTGCAGTGAGCCAAGATAATGCCATTGCACTCCAGCCTGGGCAACAAGAACAAAACTTAGCATTTTAAATTTTCGTCAAGAACTGTTCCTCTACATTCACAACTTAGCTAACTGTTTGGCCCAGGAGGCCTAGCTTTCAGCCTGTCTCAGCTTTCAGCATGCCACCTCCCTCACCAAGCTTAGTAATTTCAAGCTTTTGATCGAAAATGAGAGATACACAATTCTTTCACTCACTTGAACACTGAGAGGCCATTGCAGGGGTATATAGATCAGCCCTAAGTTTAGTATTGTTGTATCCTAGTGAATAGGGAGTCCTGAGGAGAGGGAGAGAGATGGGGGAACAGCTGATTGGTAGAGCAGTCAGCACACACAACATTTATAGTATGGTGGATTGATCCTATATGTGAAGGGGCAGAAGTCCTACACAATTGAGTAACTTGGAATGGGAGGTTTCTTTTTCTCTTTTTTGCCTGAGTTTTCACTTCTTTTGTGATTTTCAGAACACTCACTGCACTTGTATTTGGAGAGTGGATGTGATGTACATATTTTCTAAGTATATGCTGTCCGTTTGAACGTTGGATTATTGCTCAGATGTTACAATTAAACAAATTTCTGCTTCTGCAGCATCAATAATAATCAGCTTCAACATTTTTGTCCTTCACCATTAAGTAGCTGCATATGCTTAACTTACCTGAACCCTTTTGCAAGGGAATGTTTCACAGATCTCTTCCATTGTGTTGGAAGAAATAAAGTAAGAAGGCAGGATATTTACTTTTTCCAATACTAAATTTGTATTAGTCACTGTTCTTGAGAGAAGTAATAGGATATCTATTTATCTATATAATATATGAGAAGAAGTTTATTAGAGGACTTGGCTCATGCAATTATGGTAGTGGAGAAGTGCCATGACAAGCCGCCGTCTGCAAGCTGGAGACCTATGGGATGTCGCTGGTAGTGTGGCTCTGTGCAAATCTGAAGGTCTCAAAACCAGGGACACTGATGCTGTAATTCTCAGCCTGAGGCTGACAGCTTCAGGAGCTGTGGATGTAAGTTCTGGAGTCCAAAAGCCAACTATCCTGGAGTTCTGATGTATAAGGCAGCAGAGGAAGAGTCTGTCCCAGCTAGCAGAGAAGACCCAATTTGCTTTCTGCATTTGCTCACTCTGAGATCCTAGCCAATCAAATGGGGCCCCGAACAGTGAGGCCAATCTTCCCCTCTTAGTCCTCTCAGACACACAGACTAATCTCCTCTGGACACACCCTCACAGACATACCCCAAATAATTCTTTACCAGGTTTCTGGGTTTTCATTAATCCAGGCAAATTGACACTTACCATTAAAGTTTGAGATTCAAGAAGTACATATCTCAACCAAAATAATTAGATAGAAAACCATACCTGGACACATCAAGATAAAACTGCTGAAAAGCAAAGAGAAAGTTTAAAGTAGAATGAACAAAAGAATAAAGGTGAAAGCCAAAATCAGTGAGATAAATATTCGAAAGTGGAAATTGGCTAAACTTAAATTGATTTTTAAAAATATTAGTGAAATTATAAAAACCTGAGGATTGCTTTGGCTATTTGGGGTCTATTGTGGTTCCACATAAATTTTAGGATTTTTGAAAAATTTTCTTTGAAGAATGCCATTGGGATTTTGATAGGGATTAGACTGAATTTTACATTTTGCTTTAGGCAGTATGTTTATTTTAACAATATTCTTGCAATCCACAAGATTGGCATCTTTCCATTTATTTGTGCCCCCTTCAGTTTCTTTCATCAGTGTTTCATATATTTCAGCGTACACCTCTTTCACTTTGGTTATGTTTATTCCTAAGCATTTTATTTTATTTTATTTTGATGCTATTGTAAATGAAATTATTTTCTTGATTTCTTTTCACCTAGGCTGTTATTTGTATCTAGGAAGGTCATGAACTTTAGTATGTTACTTTTGTATCCTGCAACTTCACTGAATTTATTTATTAGATGTAACAATTTTCTGGTGGAGTGTTTGGGGTTTTCTATGTTTAGAATGATGCCATTTGCAAATAGTGATCATTTTATTTATTTCTGATTTAGATACCTTTTATTTCTTAATTGCTTTTTTCAATTTTTTACATTGGTATATGATAATTGTACATATTTATGAAGTACCTGTGATAATTAGATACATACATACAATGTGTAATGACCAAATCAGGGTAATTAGGATATTCATCTCATCAAACATTTATCATTTCTTTGTATTGGAAACAATCCAAATCTTTTGTTCCAGCTATTCGGAAGTATACAACCCATTCCTGCTAACAATAATTCTATTGAGCGCTAGAATTTATTCTTTATAGTAATAACTGTATTTTTGTACCCTTTAAACAACCTTTCTTTTTTCCTCTCCTCCCCCGAACTCATCCTTCCCAGCCTCTGGTAACAATCATTCTCTCAACCTTTAGAAGATCAGCTTTAGAAGATCAACTTTTTAGCGCCCACATGCAAGAAAATGTGTGATATTTGTCTTTTCGTGCCTGGCTTATTTCATTTAACATAATGACCTCTGGTTCCATCCATGTTGCTGCAAATAAGATTTCATTCTTCTTTTATGGCTGAATACTTTTTCACTGTATCTATATATGTATATATGTGTATACATATGTGTGTGTGTATATATATAGATAGATAAAGATTTGATTTTTGTATATGGAGAGAGATACAGGTCAAGTTTTATTTTTCTGTGTATGCATATCCAGTTTTTCCAGCACTATTTGTTGAAGGGATTGTCCTTTCTGCAATTTATTTTCTTGACATCTTTGTAAAAAACCAGTTGTCTCTAAGTGTGTGGATTTATTTCTGGATTCTTTATTCTGTCTCATTGGTCTATGTATCTGTTTTTATGTTAGAACCATGCTGTTTTGGTTACTATAGATTTGTAGTGTATTTTGAGGTCAAGTAGTGGGATGCCTTCAGGTTTGTTCCTTTTGCTTTGGCTATTAAAGGTCTTTTGTGGTTCCACAAGATGGAATGTAGCAGCAGTTCAGCTTGGGAATTGTGGACCACCAGGCAGCGGTGGTTCAATGGTGACAGAACCTGAAGGATGAAGGGGTACAGTGACCACTGGCTCCCAGAACAGGACACATTCCAGCAGTGGCTCTGGTTTCAAGGTAGCTCAGTACAGTATTGATGTGGGCCATGGGGAAGCAAGGCATATTGTCAGTTCCTACTCTGCCTGGTCAAGGCATGCAGCAGTATGGACTCTGGGCAGCTCCTGCAGCTGGGCATAGCACCTGTGAATACTGCAGGAGTCCCCCGTAGTGAGGACTGTAGTTGTTGAAGGTGGTGATTGAAGGTGGTGTTGAAGGTTGTCAGGGTTTTTCCATTTTCTTTCTCCTGGCAGGAAAGTCCCTCCTGTTTCCAAGCTGATCTGAACTGCAGAATGGGTGGCAGAGGCAAGGTGTTTCCTTTTGTTCTCTGTGTGACCATACTGGGTTTCTGTGCTCTACAGGTTCCTGCTATTTCTTTCATGTACTCTGGCACTCTCCTTTAGTTATTTTCATCAGTATGTGGTTATTTGTTAGTCTGGCTGTTTGTCAGGGAGATGAGTGCTAGGGGTGTCTAACTGGCCATCTTGCTCTGCCTCATCCATTTAAGTTCTGAAGAATGTATTCTACTTGTCTGGTTTGTTTTTCACATTTTCATGAGAATATTAATAGTAATAGATGTTTTAAGATGCCTGCCTGATGACCTCCATATCAGTATCCCTGTGATTGTGTTTTTGCTTTATGTTCTCGGTCATTTGTTTCTACATCCTGTCATGCCTATTAAATTTTTTAACTTGTTATTTTTGACTAATCTTATACTCTCAGAAAAGTTTGAAAGACAGTATAAAGAGTTTCATTAAGTCATTCTTTGGTATGAAAGAGGTGTTCCTTCTCCCCATTGATTTATTTGGTTGTTTATAGCATTATGGGTTTATAGTTGTTAAATTCAGTGAGTTCTAAGTTTCTCTTCAAAGAATCAGTATGTCAGTCTGTTCAGTTGTTCCTTGTTCTCCATTTTAAAGTTTAACTTTCTCATCTCCTTGCCCCAGGTTTCAATAAACAACCTTCTCACCAGCTCTAATCAGTAGTTCATATCTGTTCCCCTGGTTACTTGTACCTATTCATCTCATAGAAACCTCATGTCCCATTCATGCATCTAGCCCACATATTTAGAGTCCTGAGTCACCCCTGGTCACCTGCCCCATCCTGAGTCACCCCTGGTCACCTGCCCCATCCTGAGTCACCCCTGGTCACCTGCCCCATCCTGAGTCACCCCTGGTCACCTGCCCCATCCCGAGTCAACCCTGGTCACCTGCCCCCTCCTGAGTCACCCCTGGTCAGCTGCTCCATCCTGAGTCGCCCCTGGTCACCTGCTCTCACCTGAGTTACCTTTAGTCACCTGTTCCATAACCGTATTTCCCACTGAAACGACTAAGCTTGCCACTCTGGCTTGTACCCTGCTCTCTTTAAAATACCCAATTGGAATTAGCTGAGACTGTGAGATCCAACCTTAGTCAACAGGGGAGCAACACAGCAGTAGGGGCTACCTGTTTCAGGGATAAGAATCCCTTCCCCTCCCTTGTTCAGGTGTGCTCTCACCACTGTTTGATCCATGAGATGCATCCTTCTATAGAAGTAAATTGCCTTGCTGAGAAAATTTATGTTCAAGTGTTATTCTTTTGTTGCACCAAAAGTTTATTTCTAACATGGCTATTTGTTTCGTTTCATGAGTTAGAGTTCAATACTATCATTATTTATTTTGGCCCTCTAATCTTCTAGCTTTGGTTAGGAGGTGCCCCTTTAAGTCAGCTCCTTTGTCCTTTTGACAAGACCCTACTTTTTGAGCACTTTTATTACAGGAGTTATTAATTATTTTAGGCAGATAGGAAGGGTAAAAGAGTCCTCAGTAAGGCCTTTTCTTTTAATAAAAAGGCCATCGAAAATCATTTCCAAGAGAAAACAACTTGAAAAACCAGACCAGCAAGCATTGGTATGCAAATGCTGGTGGCTAGAAGCCAGATCCACAAATATGGCGGTTCCCACCTTCTTTTCCTACCTCTTGTCAGATCCACCAAATATGGCGGTTCCCACCCTCTTGTCATAATGTGTGCCAGGTGTCATGGCTGCCTCCAGATAAAACTACGTATGCAGGACATCATGATCCGCATATGCATATTAAAAGGCTAGGGCAGGAGAGCCAGTTTTTTCCTGGGCTACATGAATGACATACTTGGTCAAACCAATCCCCTGGACTCTATGCAAATCAGACACCATGTCCTCCAGCCTCCCAATGTCACGGACTGCCTTCCATGGTATATGAGGTTTTCTGTCTGGAGCCCTCCTCCCTCTACTAAAAATACAAAAAATTAGCCAGCGTGGTGGCAGATGCCTGTAATCCCAGCTACTGGGGAGGCTGAAGCAATGCTTGAACCTGGAAAGTGGAGGTTGAGGTGAGCAGAGATCACCCACTGTACTTTAGCCTCGGTGATGGAGTGAGACTCTGTCTCCAAGAAACAAAAAGGGAAACTAAGATCTGAATGCTGGTTGGGCTTGTTGCTTCTAGGCCCTGTAAGCAGAGAGGTAGGAAATAGATGTGTATACTCAGACATACATAAACATCCATTTTATTTCTCTATCTGTATAGACTCTAAAACCATGAATTCGCCCTGTAACCTCAGATTCTAGTCCACCACCACAGGTTCATTTTAGTTTTCTACTTCCCTTACTTGTCACTTCTTTGACAGTGAGAAACCTGGTTTTCATTATCTGCCTATTTGTTCAGTCCTAGTATATACCTAAACTAATTTCAGAATAGTTAACCTGTACTCCTTTGAGAAACAAATTTACCAGCTAGGCTACAGCATTTGTGTACAGTTCTTTTTGTCTTTAGTCTTATACTACCCAATCAAAAATCGTGATTTCCAAAGTTACTTAGGATACTTGTTTTTTTTCTCCCTCTGTCACCTGAGCTAATGTGCAGTGGCACAATCATGGCTCACTGTAACCTGAAACTCCCGGGCTCAAGTGATCTTCCTGCCTGGGTCTTCTGAATAGCTGGAACTATAGGCATGAGACACCACACCTGGCCAAAAAGTTCATTCTTTTCTTCCTCACTCCCTTTAGCGTGGTTGTGTTCTTTGTCTACAATATAGGTAAGTTAACGTGGTATTGTTAGTATTCCAGCTTGAGTTTCCCTCACAACTTGGTTGGTTGGTTTGAATTGTTTATTTTTTTGGATATGTGTACTATGGTTGTAGGATACGTTACTATGGTTCTAGGAGTGAGATCTATTCAAAAAGATACACTTAAAAGTGCTACTCCATCCACAACCCATTTCAGCCTCTTCCATTCCTTTCTTCTATTTATCCCTTTCCCACCTACCTGCTGTAGCTCTTGGTTTATCTTTCCCGTATTTCCTTTTCATGAATAATCAGAAATGTGTTTTTTCTTATATCCCGTATTCTCTACATTGTAGGTAGTATGGTATTCATTCCCTTTTGCACTTGCTTTTAACACTTAGCCTTGTATCTTGAAGGTCACTTCATATCAGTGAATAGAGAGCTTCCTTTTTTCCTTTTCTTTTTTCTCTTTGTTTCTTTTTACAGCTACATGGTATTTGACTGAGTGGAAGTATCAAAAGTATTCAGCCACTTTCCGAAGTATGACTTTTAGATTGTTTCCACTGTATTGCAATTCACACAGTGCTACAGTGAGTAACTCTGAATATGTATTTTTGTATTGTAAGAAGTGTATCTTGAGTGTAGATTCCTAGAAATTGGGTTACTAGCTTACAAAATAAGTGCATGTAGAATTTTGTTAGGTATTTCCAAATTTGCTTCCAGAAAGATTGTGCCAATTTGTATTCCCATCAGCAGTGTCTGAGAGTATCTGTTTCCTCACAGCTTTGCCAACAAATGTATTGTCTTAAAAAGATCAAGTTTTGCTAATTGGTTGTTGAGGAATTGTATTATTTTAATAATGATCATTTTTATATGTTTTGGAACCATTTAATATGTCTTTGTGAATTGTTGAGGCTTTTTCCATTTTTCTATTACATTTTGGTTCCCAACCTAAATGCCCATCAACCAAAGAGTGGATAAAGCAAATGTGGGCCGGGTGCAGTGGCTCACGCCTATAATCCCAGCACTTTGGGAGGCCGAGGCGGGTGGATCACAAGGTCAAGAGATTGAGACTATCCTGGTCAACAGGCTGAAACCCCGTCTCCACTAAAAACACAAAAAAATTAGCTGGGCATGGTGACACAAGCCTGTAGTCCAAGCTACTCGGGAGGCTGAGGCAGGAGAATTGCTTGAACCCAGGAGGTGGAGGTGGTGGTGAGCTGAGATCATGCCATTGCACTCCAGCCTGAGTAATGAGCAAAATTCCATCTCAAAAAAAAAAAAAAAGAAAGAAAGAAAGAAAATGTGGTATATATACACCATGAAATACTTACTACTCAGCCATAAAACAGAATGAAATAATCACCTTCCCAATAACTTGGATGGAGCTGGAGGCCATTATTCTAAGTGAAGTAACTCAGGAATAGAAAACCATACATTGTATGCTCCCACTTATAAGTGGGAGCTAAGTTATGAGGATCCAAAGGTGTAAGAAAAATATAATGGCCTTTGGGAACTCAGGGAAAAGGTGGAAGGAGGTGAATGATAAAAGACTACAAATTGGGTACAGTATACACTGCTTGGGTGATGAGTGCACCAAAATCTCAGAAATCACCACTAACAAACTTACCCGTGTAATCAAAAACCACCTGGATCCCTCAAAACTATTGAAATAAAATAAAAACAAGTTTCTTTGGTTCTTTGGCCCTCAAATTTTTAAGCATTCTTTATATATTTAGGAATATTAGCCCTTTGTCTATGATATATGTTGCAAATACTTTTTCCTAGTTTGTCAGTTGTCTACTTTGAGATATAGATCTCATTTTATCTTTTTCCAAATGTCTGCTCAATTGTCTAACATCATTTATTTTTAAAGTTCAGCTTTACTCCAATGGTTTCAAATGCCATACTCATCATATACCACTTTTTCTTATGTGAGTCTGTCTCTGAAATTTCTACTCTGCCTCACTGGCCATGTGCCTATGCCATGTTGTTTTAATTATAGAGGCTTTATAGTATGTTTTAATGTCTACTGCTCCTCCCTCCTAAGTATTCTTTTCCATCATCTCCTGGCTATTTCAACATATTTGTTTTTCCACATAAAAACAAATATGGTCATGTTCTTTGTTTATAATACAGGCAGGTTAATTTGTTATTGTTTGTACTCTATCTTCAGTTTGGTGTCACCTTTAAGTCCATAAAACAGCTTGTTGATAGTTTTATTGGGATTGCATTTCTTGTGTGAATTAACGTAGGAAAAACTCACATCTTTTATAATATTAAACTATCCTGTCCAAAACCAGAAATTGTACTCAACTGTTTTATTGTTTAAGCTAGTTTCATCATTGATTCTGTTGGGTTTTGCTAGTGTACTGTTATAGCATCTTCAAATAGAGAACATTTTACTTTAGCTTTGTCCATTCTTAGGCCTTGATTGCTTTCTCTTACCTGATTGCTTTGGCTCATAACTCTAGTATAATGTTGAATAGTAGAAAAGATGGTGGTCTTCTTTGCCTTGTTCTTTATCTTAGTGAAAATGCCTGTTAATGTTTTATTCAATATGAAAAATTATAGAGATCTGAATCGTTAATTTTCTGAATTTGGGAATTTTCTTCTAGTGAGCATATAACAAATGAAAAAAATCACTCTTTGATTCAGTTTGGACGTGTCAGTTTCTTAAGGTGTATCACTGTTCAAGCTTTCAGGTAAAAATCATTGAAGACTTCTTTTTTTAGGTTTTGGGCCCCCATTTTATCTTCCTAGGACTACAAACTGTCAAAACCTCAACTTAGTATATACTTTTGGTTTAGTTTCACAAATCTCACCTTATACACGTACATTTTAGGAATCAGCAAATACAGTGAGGGGAAATGAGTGCAGAGTCTTAAGATCTCCAAAGTGTTTTTCTTCCCCAGATCTTAGCATCACTGGGTATCCTCTGACAGCTTGGAACAGCTGGGGGTTTTTTTTCTTCATATTTTATCCAGCTTTGATGGTGTCCTCAGCCAGATAGATGGTCTGATACGAGGTACTCCATTAAGCTGGAAGCAGATGTCATCTTTAGGTCATATTTCTCAAGTGAATTCTATTCTCTGGTGAATTCTGAAGACCCAATAAGATTAGACTTTGAAGATAATTGGGTACTCACATTGGGGATTTATGCATTTTTACTCCAACTGATGACCACATTGTCATGCAAGCAATGCCATTGCCTCAGGCCATTTCTGTTGGAAATCTGAATAGCTATGCCCTAGTAGATTTTGGTTTTAGCAGATCTCACTTCAAAATTACATCATCTCTGGTTATAATGCTCAGATTAGAAATCCTAAATATTTTCAGTTCTCCACTCTCCCTCACTTTTCTTGTTGGATGATTTGCAAAAGCTTACTGATGCTTACCTGTTCTATAACTCTTCTCTATCCTTCACTTGCCATTCTCAATGATAATGCCTAGATTCAGGTCCCGTTGTTCTTTTCCTAAACTACTTTCCTAGCCGCTGTCTGCTCTTCCAGCCTCTCACTTGAAACACCCAACTCCCTTCTAAGCTACCCTGTATGCTGCCAACAGAGGTGGTCAACCTATTACACAGCTCAAAGTATGAAAATTACCTCAGAAACGTCTCCACCGTCTAATGAGGGAAGTCCATCGTTGTCTGATCTCACATGATAGTCTCCTCCACAGCGTCTCCCATTCAGTAGCCATTCCTGAATCTCTGACCCAGTCATTCTGTCCTTGAACATGCCACACAATGGCTCACCTTCATGCTTTGGCTCATTTTGTTTTCTTTTAAAAGGATGAAGCCATGTAACAAAAGCATTTTCAAACTTTTGAAATCTTACTCATCCTTAAAAACCCAGCAGAAGTTTCAGCAGCTGCTTGAAGTCTTCCCTAGTCCTAGTCAGAATTCATTGTTCCTTCTTTTGTATTCCCATAGCACTGCTTGTAATAATATTTAGTACTGGCCTTGTATAATATTGAGTACACACACACACACACACACACACACACACACACACACACATTTTTTTTGAGATGAAGTCTCACTCTGTCACCCAGGCTGAAGTGCAACTGCACAATCTCGGCTTACTGCAAACTTTGCCTCCCAGGTTCAAGCCATTCCCCTGCCTTAGCCTTCCAAGTAGCTGGGACTACAGGCGCGCTACCATGCCTGACCAATATTTTGTATTTTTAGTAGAGATGGGATTTCACTGTTTTAGCTATTCTTGTCTTGATCTCCTGACTTTGTGATCTGCCTGCCCTGGCCTCCCAAAGTGCTAGGATTACAGGAATGAGCCACCGCGCCCAGCTGAGTTAACATATGTACTACTTACTTACAGTACTTACTGTATGGTATGCTAGAGAATGAGCTAAGCTCTTGACAAATGTTATCTCATCCATTCCTCCATATTTAGTGAGAAAAGGACTAAGAACTATTGTTATCTTCAAACATAGTGGGGGAATTTAGAGTGATTTGTATGTCTTTTTTACATAATAAAAACTCAAAGTATAGAACTTACCTGATAAATTAATAGCTACTATCCCAGTGCCTTTTGTAGAGTCTTGCTAAATAAATTTTGCCGAAACAAAGAAGCCATTTATTAGATGACCTCTCACTGGCCTGAAAGTCTTATTATCAACAAGAGGTTCATTTACCCCCTTCAGGAAACTAAGTCAGGTAACATTCATTGAACACTTACTATGTGGCGACATATATTTCATGTAATCTTGAACACAAGTTGTGTTACATATCCCATATTATAGGTGAGGAAAGTAAGGTTTTAAGGAAATTAAGTAACCTGCCTACAACCACACTAGTAAGTGGCAGAGCCCAAACTAGACTTACTGCTTTCTGTCTCCAGAGCCAAATCTCTTAACCATTATGTTATACTGTCTTACGGAGCTAATGATAAATGTAATTTATTTCAGATTTGATGCATGAGGTATATTTGTCTTCTCAAATTTATCTTTGCTTTTTTCCTGGAGACATGGCTTCCCAGCTGGAGACTAAATTTCCTGACACTCTTTGCAGTTAGGTATAGCTATGTGGCAAATATATTATTCTTTTTTTGCCAATGAAATGTAAGCTTTAGAGATGTAAACAATTTTCACATTACTTGTCAGAAAGAAAATTATTTGCCCTGTTTTTCCTCTTTTTTTTCTTAAGTGTTTAAAGCCAGGCAAAGCAATAAGCCATTTTTGATTATTTAAATAAAGACAACATTTTAGGTATGATGTATTAGCAAGATGAAATAAATATAAGTCCCTTGATGGTTTTGTGGAGCAGAACTGCCCACTATCTATGTATGTGAAAGAGAAAGAAAATTCAATCTTATTTAAGTCATAGTGGTGGCAGAAAGCCAGGGAGTCTCTGTTATAGCATATTAACCTTTATTAACCTAATACACCATTTATTTCAAATTGATGCTCAGGATGCTTTTCCGGAGACAATTGGAAACTCCTCATTGCCATATTCTCAGAGTAGAGACAGATATGAACTAAGCAGCTACTTATGAACACATCAGCAGCAAACCAAGCATCAATGAATAAATTACAATACTAATGACACAGTTAAAATGTTTTCTCTTCATGCTTTATGATCTCCAGTTTGAATCCCTTTCCACTGTACACTTTATTTCTGTAACCAATATGCTATAACTCATAATCACTTGCAATCCAGCCACAGGATGTTAATATTTTTCTTCAGCCAATATACGGCAAACACTGAGAATTTAATGGAATAACCAGCTGGGTGACCCCGAATATATTCTTCTCAGTTCAGTAGATGCATGCAGAGGGCAAGAACACTGCCCAATCCGGCGATTCCAAATGGGAAGCCACCTGGCCAGATGATAATGGGAAGCACACCAGCCTGGAGAAGGGAGAGTAGGCGCCTGAGGACTGTTCAAATACCGAAGTGTTCGCATATGAGAGCTTTCCAGGGAAAAATCTTTATTCTGTAAATGCTATGAGCCAAGGTGGGACTTGGTTTGAAAGGCTAAAAACATTTCAGTCAGCAAGAAATCCCGGTTAAGAGGGAGAGAATGAAAGGTGAGAGCAGGAAGCAAGGAAGGAACAAAGAATCGAAGGAAGGAATGAAGGAAGGAAAAAACAAAGGAACGAAGGAGGGAGGGAAGGAAAGAAAGAAAGGGAAGGGGCAGGGAAAGGCATGGAGGGAGAGAAGGAAGGAAAGAAGGAAGTGGAGAGGAGAGGAAGGGAAGAAAGGGAGAAAGGGAGGGGGCAAGGGAAGGCAAGGAGGGAGAGAAGGAAGGAAAGAAGAAAAAGGTGGAAAGGAGAGAAAACATTCTGGAAAACAAAAAAGTACACAAGCTGCACAGATAGGTTAACTTCTGTTCCTCCCTTAGAGGTCGTAAAACTTTCCTTTGGGGCCTCCCTCTGCAGCTGTGTGACACGCCCAAAGGAAGTCTAAGCAGAGGCTCAATGACACAAGAATCACACCTCATCTCAAGGCCCTTCCAGCTTTTGGCAAGGTTTTCTGTGAACTTCACACTTAGGCAGAGTTTTGTCCCTGAGGCAGGCACCTCCCTCGTACATGTAGGAAAAAGCCAGAGGTGACTTAGAAGCAACTTGGCTCTGAGGTCTAACTGGAGGGATTTTATATTTTCCAGTGTCTGTTTGCCCTGCCACCATCTATGCTATGGCAGCTAAACCCCGGGCGAGTTAGGGACTCCTACAGTAAGTTTTCTCCTAGTCCATCAAGTAGAGCCGGAGGTAGATCAGGCTATCCATAGACTTCCCCAGTGCGAGTGCAGCTGGGGGTCCATCCTGTGGGAGAACATGGGGGCCAAGTCCTCATAAATATCCTTCAGGGATCTCATATATTCTGGCTTCCTAGTGAAGTTCATCGTTACAATCTTCACTCCTTCCTAAAATACTCAGCCTTTTCACTTTATGTACAAGTTTCCCCCCCCCCCGCTCCCCAGAGAACTTCAGCAAGTGGTCCCTGGCATGGGATTTTTTTAGCTACAGCATTCTTTATGGTGAATTTGTAATAATTTATACGGATGGCTCAGGAATGAGAATGTAAACTTACATAGCCCAGTATTTCCTGGAAAGACTTTCTCTTCCAGTAAATATGAAGTGTAAGATGGACTCATATTTCACAACTAAATGTTTTCTGGTTTGAATCATTTAGAGGTGTAGATAGATTTGTACTTTCAAAAGCATCACCGATAAAATGTTAGAGATACATTTAAACATTATTTAACAAACCAATCTCAAGAGTTTGCTTATCATGACAGATAATAGAAGGATATATTATTTACAAGCTATTCGGAGAGGAAATGGGACAATTAAACATCTGGTTAAGCTAAAAAGGCAGGAAAACAGAAAAGAACAAATAATAGGTGAGACACACGGAAAAAAGATGGCAAGATGGCAGTTTCAAACTCAAATATATTGGTAATCATATTCAATATAAATGAATGAAAAACTTCAAATAAAAGGTAACTTTGTTAATAAATGACAAAACACTGGTCAGGTGTGGTGGCTCATGCTTGCAGTCCCAGCACTTTGGGAGGCCAAGGCAGGTGGATTGCTTGAGCCCGGGAGTTCAAGACCATTTTCAGCAACAAAGCAAAACCCTTTCTCTACTGAAAATACAAAAAAAAAAAAAAAAAAAAAAAAAAATAGCTGAGCATGGTGCCGCGCGCCTGTAGTCCCAGATACTCTTGAGGCTGTGGTGGGAGGATCGCCTGAGACTGGGAAGTTAAGGCTGCAGTGAGCCAAGATTGTGCCTCTGCCCTCCAGCATGGGCAACAGGAGTGAGACCCTGACTCAGAACAAACAAACAAAACCCCCCAAATATGCTACTCATATGAGACTTACTTACCTTAAATACGAAGAAAATAGAAATATTAAAAATCAAATGATGGAAAAGGATATACAATGCACACATTAAGATAATAAAAACTAACATGCCTATCTTATTCTGATGAAAAATAGACTTAAACATGAGATATTACTAGAGATAGAGGAACATTTTATAAGGACAAAGATATAGCAAATTGAATGCTGAATTTGTGTGCAATAAATAACATAGGCTTACACTGTAGAAAGAAAAAAATGAACAGAACCGAAACACAGAAATAGCCATATCCACAATCATACTTGTGAATTTTAGCAAATCCCTCTCAGTAACTGATAGGCAAAACTTCAGCAAACACATAGGAGATTTGAAAAGCCAGAGTAACAAACTATAAAATTTACGTACATACAATTCTACATTCAGCATCAATAGAATATACATGCTCTTCCAATGTGCATGCAACATTCACCCAAAGAAACCGTATGCTTGGCTTTAAAGCAAGTCTCAACAAATCTCAAAGGATGGAACCCATGTAGAATACATTAACTGAATATAGTGGAATTAAGGATGTTATCAACAATAGCATAGAAACACTGGGAAAATCCCCAAATGTCTGGAAATTAAGCAGTATACTTCTGAATAACCTCTTGGTAAGAAAGCAATTACAATAAAAAAAACTTTAAAAAATAAACTAAATAAAAAATGCCGTATCAAGATGTTGGGATGCAGCTAAATTTGTGCTTAGAAGATTACATGTAGTTTAAAAATTTATCTATTAGGAAAAAGCTAAAAGTGAATAATTTAAGCATATATCTCTAGTAGCTAGAAAAATAATAGTGAGACAATTTCAGTAAAAATGAAAGGGAATAATAAAGATAAAAATTGGAATAAATGTAATAATACATAATAGAGAAAAATTAACTAGGCCAAAAGCTGATTTTTTAAAAAGAACAACCCCTACCAACAAGTTTCTACCAAGAAAACAACATTGCCAAAATCAGGAAAGATGAGGGGGACATTTGTAGAGAAAACCTTCATGTGTTTAAGGAAAAAATCATGCTAATTTTATACAAATTCCTTCAGAGAGTCAAAAAAGAAGAAACAATTTCTAGCTCATTCTACAAGATCGCCAAAGAAAACCTAATAAAGAACCTTACAAGGATGACAAAACCTGAGAAAGAATCTTACAAGGAGAGAAAAGCATGGCCTCATCTCTCTCGTAAACATAGATTTTCAAAATGCTCGACAAAATGTCAGAAAATGATTCTTTGTGATCACTTTGGGTTTCTGTTGGGAATACATGACAAGTATTTGAAAAACTATGTAATTCTTCACGTTACCAGAAGAAAGGAAAATACCCAAATGATGATCTCTATAGCTACAGAAAAACTATGAGATAGATTAAGCCCCTGTTCTTGATAAAAATGGTTAGCAAACCAGGAAGGGAAGGGAACTTTGTTTATTTAGTAAAGTGTATCTCAAAAAAAAAAAATCTTCCTCCAACTCAGAAATAATGAAAGCTTTCCCTGTGAGACTGCAAATGAGACAAGGACATCTGCTGCCACTGCTTCTGTTCAGCAGTGGACTGGGGAGGTCCAACCATGCACAAGGCAGAGACTGCGGGAGCACTCAGAAAGCGGTGGAATCTCAGGAAAGGTTAGCCCCTTTGAAGGAAGAAATCTCAAATGCAGCAGCCTCTTCCTAGAGAGGTCTGTGGTCTCAACAGAGTTGCACTTACCAACAGGCAAGAGAAGGAGCCTTACAGAATTTCTGATAATATCTAGGATTGACAAGAAGCTTTGGGGATTCCTGAATGACCAGGAGAGAGAAAGATGCGAAGATACTGTCTCAGAGAGCTGAGAACGCTCCTGAAGAATCTTAGTGGGTGTGAGAGGCATATAAATATTAAAGTACAATTATGCACAGCATTAATCCTTCAACTTTTAAGAACTATTTTTGCTTACTCTGAGATGTGCAGGCTTTCATTGTACTCTACAGAGCAATGGGGGAGAGGAGAGTTGAAGATGTCAGAAAGGGCTCAAATAGCCTATATTCTTAAAGAAATTCTTAAAGAATTTTCTTAAAGAAAATCTGGAGACCTGGTGAAGGGAAAGCAAGAATATTGGTGGTTGAAAGAAGGTAAGAGGGAGGACAGAGGGAAATGTGGGAGAGAGCCTAGAGGGCAGGTGGTTTTGGTCAGGAGCGACAGATTTGGGAAGCAGTCAAGATGAGTCGAATCTGCCAGGGCGAGCTGGGTGAAGAACACTTTCAGAAAGAGGACTCCAGTGAAGTCATCACATTACTCTTCAGAGCTTTCTGAAATCCTTCATTTTGGGTGGAGATGGGAAGGGGGTGCTCAAAAATGCCCAGTTTTGTTGGAGCTACGTATAGCAGATCCACTAATTAGAGTTGCGAAATAAAATACAGGATGCTCCGCTAAATCTGAATTTTAGATAAACAAGGAATAATTTTTTAGTATTAGTACATCCTAAATGTTGCATGGGATGCACTTATACTGAACAGTTTGTTGTTTCTTTGCAATTTATTTTCCTGCGCATCCTGTATTTTTATTTGCTATCTCTTGCAACTCTATTAATAGAAGAATTATATGTAACATTGAATAATTTTGATTATTATATAATTGCCATCATGTATCCCTTGTGTTTGCATTTATATCTACAAATACAGATCTAAAAATGTAAACATGATACTTATTTTCTTTTGGTAAAATTTCCTTCTAATTTACTGCAGCCAGTGTGCCCCTAAATGCAGAGTTTGTGTTGCTAGTAGACGACTGTTGAGTGCAGAGATTTTGCTAGGTTGCAGGGCACCGAGAGAATTGTGATCTGAAAGGAGGTTTCACAAGTGGAGAGGGAAGAGAGTTTGCCGGCGCTCCGGGAACCTGGGGAGAGAAGAAGGGAAGCTGGGAAACGGGGAGCACCCCACAAGCTTTAGAAAACAGATTTTGAGCTGCTCTTAATTTGCAATCACAGCGAAAATCCAACTTCCTTTTACTGCCGTTGCCCCCTATTGGAGCTTGTTAATTGTGCTGTTTTTTTCCGACCTCAGCAAACACGAAAAGTGCTGTTCTGTAGGAATCCACCCTTTTCTTGCTCTAGCCAAATGACTGAAAAAAATCATCCCCTATCATTTTAACACTTAGATTTGTTATGGAAGAGGCTGTGGTTTCAATTCTGCTTTCTTTTCATTACGTCACTTCTCTTGCCTGAATATATTTCCTGCCTGTATTTCAGTTTTCTTTTTTCATCCATTTTGTCCTTACTCACTGTTGATTCCCTCTCTTGAACCATATTCCTATTCTCTTGAGAAGACAGTGATTTTTAAATATACGTTGCCAATCTTTTCAACTCTAATATTTTTTGTTACCGAATTTTCCAAGTTCTTTAAAATATGCATTTGTATAGGTACAAACTTAACATGTCCAGGGATACTTTTTATGCACTCTACTCTGTACCTAACTGGCCAGTGAGCATTGAGGGTACTACATTCTCTTTCTGCACCATCATAGAGAACATAAAACTCCATTCATAAACATGACTTACAATACATTTTGGAGATAACATTTAAGATTATTTGGTTTGTATGAATATATCTCCACTGAGGATGTCCAAATAAACAGCCTAAGGAGTCAGTGTCACCACTGAAAAGAATTTATTCAACATTGACTGGATGGAAAATGCTCAGAAGATTTGTGTTGTTTATACAGAATGAATTATAAAATGTATGGTCCATAGAGAGCTGAGAGAGTTTATAGCAGAGTTCCTATGACCCCCCTGAGAAAGCTTCCAGTTCATCCAGGCACCTTGTCTTAGCTTTATAAACATGAAGCTCTATATAAATAATACTGAAATAAAGTAAGACATGTTAGCATTAGAGCCCTTTCAGAATAAGCACAAGAGTTACCATTTTCATGTGCCTTTATTTTCTAATGGAACAGAAAGCGTTGATCAGTTTTTGCAAAATAGCTAACATCTTGAAGCAAAAGCAGAAAACCAAATCACCACCTTCATCTGAATCACCGGGAAGTCTGAATTACCTGTGTTTTAAAGCAACAGTTCAAATTACCTGATAATAGGGTATAAACAACAGCTAGAGTAACTTGTATGTTTCCAATGGCAGCTACCGTAGGCCGGTCTTAAGGGACAGAAGTTAGATAATAGATGCTATTTGTAAATAAACAGCGGACCTAAACCCTTAACATCTTTTTATCTCTCATTATCTTAACTAAAAGGTTTGAACCTCATTCTTTTCCTCTAGTTGTAGCCCAGTTACCAGGAGGGCCTACCAGATATCAGGACTTATTATAAAGCCAGAGGAGTAATCACGATGGTGTGATTTTGGTGCAGGGAAAGACGCACTGATCTGTGCGACAACATAGAGGGCCCAGCACTATCTTACACACACGAGCCAATACCAGGAAGAGGCAGCATTGCAGATGACTAAGGAGGTGAATGAGTGAGAGTGTGTCTCTCATTAAATATGTTGGTTGAGATAATGGGCTACCCACACCGGGAAAAAAATGGGTTCCTACTTCACATAACAGGCAAAAAAAATATATATATATATATATATATATATCCCTAATAGATTGCAAAAAGTAAAACTTCAAGACTTTTAGGAGACAGATTATCTTTAAAAACTTGAAGAAGGAATAGATCCCTTAAAGAAGACACACACACATACAAAGAAAAGTTTGATACATTTGACTACCTCGAGGCTGGGCATGTCTGTTTACCAAAGGTCACTCAAAAAGGAGTGGAAATGTAAAGCTGCCCAATGGGACAAGATATTGGTACCACATGTAATTGGCAAGAGATTAACATTTAGTATTAATTGTGGACTATGGTAAGTTGGTAAGAAACTCAGAAAAACTAGAAAATAAGCAAAAGAAATAGTTCACTGAAGAGGAAACATACATGGTGAATTAAACCGTGAAAAGATGTTCAATCTTATGAGTAATCAGGGAAATACAAACGAAAACTATAATGGGATTTGCTTTATATCCTCTTGATTGGCAAACATTTAGAATTTTGGCAATAGATAGTGTTCATGAAACTGTGGTTCAGTAAAAACTTTCATCCTCTGCTCATGGCTTCATAAACGGATACAACCACACAACCACTGTGTAATAAAATTTCAAACAATGATTGAAAACCTTAAAACCCAGAAACTCCACTCTGAATTACATAGTCCAGAAAAACTCTTGGTCGCTGTGTTCCTGGAGACACATACAAGTTCACTCAGAACAAAATTGTTCATAATAGCAAAAAAAGAACAACCTAAATATTTATGGATAAGAGAAGAAATACATAAAATATGGCATATTTCTAATAAGGCACATTGTGGAGCAGTGAAAGTGAATGAAACTCAGCAGATCCCAAACCGTGAAATAATTTCAGGAACATAATGATGATAGGGTGCCACGATTACATACAGCGACAGCACTTCTATAAATCTCAAATATGAAGAAAACTAGGCAACACATTGTTCAAGGCTATGTACATACAGGATGTATTGTCTTTTAAAAAACAGCAAGAGAATGATAAGCACAGAATTCTCAGTAGTTTTCTTCAGGAAGGAGGTGAAACACACCAGTAAATGTAATGTAGTTTAAGTTGAGTGATGAGGTCATCAGCTCATTTTATAATTATTTTCAAAGTTTATATATGCTACATATATTCTCTTTCATGTATCAAATATTTCATTCACTCATTATCATTATCATCAGAGTTATCAAATACTCTTGTAAGTTTTAGAGATTTTTTTTTTTTTTTTTGAGATGGAATCTTGCTTTATCACCCAGGCTGGAATGCAGTGAAGCGATCTTGGCACACTGCAACCTCTGCCCCCTGGGTTCAAGCAATTCTTCTGCCTCAGTCTCCCCAACAACTGGGATTACAAGTGTGCACTGCCATGCCCAGCTACTTTTTATATTTTTAGTAGAGATGGGGTTTTGCCATGTTGGCCAGGCTGGTCTCGAATCCCTGACCTCAAGTGATCTGCCCACCTTGGCCTTTCAAAGCGCTGGGATTACAGGCATGAGCCACCACACCCGGGCAGTTTTAGAGATAGTATTCCAACTTCCCTCTCCTGTTAAGATACAGTCCAAGCCGGGCGCGGTGGCTCAAGCCTGTAATCCCAGCACTTTGGGAGGCCGAGGCGGGTGGATCACGAGGTCGAGAGATCGAGACCATCCTGGTCAACATGGTGAAACCCCGTCTCTACTAAAGGTGCAAAAAACTAGCTCGGCTTGGTGGCGCGTGCCTGTAATCCCAGCTACTCAGGAGGCTGAGGCAGGAGAATTGCCTGAACCCAGGAGGCGGAGGTTGCGGTGAGCTGAGATCGCGCCATTGCACTCCAGCCTGGGTAACAAGGGCGAAACTCCATCTCAAAAAAAAAAAAAAAAAAAAAGATACAGTCCAAAAGAGCTTCATATAAAGGTTAGCCTCCTTTCTTTCATGTTCTCAGAGGACTCCTTTTAGGGTCTACTCACCGAACCCTCCTCCTCCTTCCCCTCATTTTGCCAGTTTTCTCTTGCTCACTCTTCTCTAACCATTCCCCTGGACCCTTGGCCCAGACAGTCCTTTCAGGCTCAGAGATTCTCATGCGCATGCAAGCAAGTGGGCCATATCTAGTCTCCTATGACTCTAATCTCAGTTCAAACCTTAAGTTCTTCAGTTCTTTTGGCCTGGGAGGGGTGATTGAAGAGCAGCACCCAAGTATGGCAGCCTGAGATCCATAGAAACACTAGCAGAGAGGCCAGGTGAATAATTCTGATGCTTGAACCGAAGGATTCGACCACTTACTAATACATTTAGTTAATCCTTAGAGCTATATTCCTGGAGTACATACCTTATTTAGCCTAGACTTGGATAGATTCTAAAAATTTGTTGGGATAAGCTGAATAAAAGTTTGTCACATAATACATTAGCTGAAGTTGAATTCAAAGTGCTAAAGTACTGTGGATTATTTAAACAGCATAGATTAAATTTTTATTGCATGTTTGCATGACGAATTTTACACATGGGTCATGGTAGATTGAATAATGGGTTCCATTTCTTCTCCTTTTCTTTTATGCACTGTTTTTGCCATGTTTCTTGCAATTCTTTCCTCTAGAGGTAGGAATCTAGAGGTAGACATCCCTGGCCTTTCACTTGGGTCCAGTCATGTGACTTGCTTTGGCCAATCAATATTGCAGGTGTGACACAAATGGAGGCATCACAGATATGCCAGTGGTAGCTGGCTGTCCCAGACAAATGAGAGGTCTCCAGAGCAGGCCTAATTTGAACCTGCAGCCTGAAGTCAAACAAAAGTGAGATCAGCAAAGCTATCCCAGCCAACCTGCAGATGCGTTAGACTGAATACATGCTTGTGATTGTATCCTACTGAGTTTTGGGTGGTTGACACAGCATTGTTTTGACACCAGGTAACTGATAACCTAGTGTAAGAATTACCATAGCTTTTCAAGGGACATCAAGTATCACAGGGACTGCTCAGCATTAATGACAGTTTTCACCATGACATCATCCTTATGTCTTATCACCATCATTATTTACAAAAGTGTCAAGGGTACAAACTTTTTGGTCAAAGGGTACAGACTTTCAGTTATAAGATGAGTACATTATAAAGATCAAATTTACAGCATGGTAATTAGAGACAATATAAGAATGTTTTGTTTACTTAAAATTTGCTAAGAGTAGATCTTAAGTATTCTCACCAAATACAAGGCACAGAAATGGTAACTAGATGAGGTTATGGGTAGGCTTGATTGTGGCAATCATCTCACAACATGTATCAAAACCATACATTGTACACATAAAATATATGTACTTTTTATTGGTCAGTTATACCCCAGTAAAGCTGGGTTGGTGGGGGAGTGTCATTGCTGAGAACTCTGAAGCACATTTTCTGAATTTGACTCCTGGCTCTCCTTAATAGCTGTGTGACTCTGGGCAAGTGACTGCTTTAAACTTTACTTTTCTTTTCTTCTTACTGTGTCTACCTCTCGGGGTGTTGGGGTATTCCCAATGCTTATTACCATACTAAAGGACCTAAGAAGTCTCACAAGAAAGACAGCTTTAAATTTCTTTAATCTGGTTTAACTTTGAAATCCTTTGATTTGCAGAAAGCTGTTTAATATCTCATGGGACCCATATTGCTTGGGACATGCTGGTGTGTAGCCATTGAGCAATGTATTTCAAATGTGGCCCAGTGTCAGCGACATAGTCAAATGTCCTCCATTGCAGGAGCTTTTGCTGGTTCTAAAACATTTCGTTTCTAGCAACAATGAAATATCATTGCCTTTTTCTCATTTTCTGCTTATATAATAAAAATTAGCAAAGTCCTTCCTTAACTCTCCAATTTGAAGCATTAAAATCTTTGGATAACTTCTCAAATACAAGACAGAGCTTGATCCATTTAAAAATGGGAGATTAAAATTAAGATTATATTGCCTACAGAATCACCAGTTTTTCTTCATGCCTATGTATACTGTTCCAAAAATTAAAACATCTCTGAGCTCTTGCCAAAGTACCAAATTCCTATTTTCATCTGCCTGCTGAACAGTTTTACCAGCATCTGAAATTCAAAATGCACCAGTTGTTAAATGGAACTATCCTTCCTAATTTATTCAGTGGGGTTAAGACACCACCACTCTAACTGGGATCGCAGTGGAAATCCCAGAGTTACTGGTTCTTTTTCATTTCACTCTGTCTCCCGAGTCCTGAGCATTGCTGGGTCTTAAAGATTTTACCCCGTCCTATCCTTTCTATTAGTCACCTCTTTTTACTTCTGTTATGATACTTAGGATCAGGAGGTGGCAAATCTCTATGGAAAGGGCCAGATTGCACGTACTTTGGGTTTTGTGGGGCCATATGGTCTTGATTGCGACCACTCATCTCTGCCGTTGTAGCTTGAAAGTGGCCACTGATGAAATCTAAATGAATTGGCATGGCTATGTTCCGTTAAAACTTTATTTACAAAAAATAAAAACAAAAACAGAAAATCCCAGGCTGACCGAATTTGCCAACCACAGCTCTAGGCTATCCTTCTTTATCTCCACAACTAGAATTGGAATTTGTTTTCGGATTTATAGGTGCGTGCGTGTGTGTGTGTGTGTGTGTGTGTGTGTGCGCGCGTGCGTGTGTGTGCGAGTGTGTGTGTGTGTGAATGCTTTGCAACCTCCCAGACATTACATGCTATAAATATTATCTTAGCTGTCAGAGAAAGAAAGTGAGATTTGTAGGAATTAAGTGACTTCCCGAAGTCTCTCAGAGAGGAGGTGGCAGAGCGGAGATTCAGACCTGAGTTTCTGCCCCAAACTCTAACGCTCTGCCAATGGAAATGATCTGGACCACTGTCTCCTCAGTGGCCTCCTGGACTTTTGCTTTTATCCTCATCGCTCAGCCTCACAGTATGGCCACAGAATTTCTACAAGGCACAGCCTGCTTCATGTGATGCCTCTGCTTAAAGCCTTCAATGGGTCTTGATTTCTCCACTGTGTACAGACTCATCTAGTCTTCAAGACCTTCCGCAGAACAGTAGAAATTGCTTTTCTAAAAATAACTCCCTGGCTGTTGTGTTGAAATCCTACTTTGTACCCAAGACCTGCTTTATACAGCACCTTTCCTGTGAAGAATTTTCCACCAAACTGTCACGAGCTGAATTCTCAGGGAAGCAATCTCTGAGCTAAAGTTGAGCACTCAGGAGTGCCCTTGGCTCAACACCTGAGGAAGAGAGAAGAAGAAAGCGGGAGCTACAATGAACCACAGATTCAGGAGACACATGGGGAGCCTGGGAAGTGGAATGGTCCTTAATGAGGCTAGATGATCACTTGGGATTTTACTTCTGTATCAGTCAGGGCTGTGGGCTTCTTAGGAAGGGGCGTGACCTTGGACAAGGTGACTCTCTGCAGATGGGACAGTCCCTGAAGCAGCTGACAGCTAAAGGTCATATGGCCCCAGCACTCCCAGCAGCTGGGACGGCACTTCATTGAAAGGGGATTATCACAGCATCCACCTCATCAACCATATGCTGGATTTCTTTATAATCCCTTGATTCAGCATTTCTTACATAATTTCTTATAATCTACACTGTATTACAGTTTAAGTATATACTTGCATTTCTATATTTCCATAACTCTATATCCCTTCCTTGCAAGCTCCTTCAAGGATGTGGTAGGAAAAAGCATGGAATTGAGTCAGATATTTCTGAGCTGACTACCGGTTTTACCTCTTACTAGCTGTGTGAGCTTGGGCACACCCCTTAACCTGACTGGGCTTCTGTTTCCCGATGTGGAAAGCATGGTACCTACTTTGCAGAGTTGCCATGGGAATGGCAGGAAATTATAAATAGGAAATGCTCAGTTTCATAGAGTTCTTGATAAATATTAGTTTTCTTTCTTTTGAGGGAAGAGACTCATTTTGGTGTCCTCTGGAGCAATTGTCACAGCTCCATAAACAATAACACTTGATACATCTTTGTTGAATTAAGTCTTTGAAAGCTTTAAATTCATTCTGACTACTTTTATGAATTCCTCCTGCATAAAGGGCATATCCGTATTAGAGCTAACCTAAAGACTTTGGAAAGAGAAGGAAGTGAAAAAGAGTGAGAGATGAGGGTTGGGAGAGGAAAAGCAGGGAAAGTAAAGGATCCTTTAAAATGTCTTTGTGTGGGTCTGAGTGTCTGTATATACATGAGACTATTGGGACCACTGAGTAAACATTTGATGAGTGTCTCTCGTTGAAAATCCATCACTTGAGAACCATAGAACAGCAGCAGTCACAAAAAATTAACCAAGGCTTTGTTCTCATAGTTGGCAGTGCTAATGACAGTTCTGGCCCTCTCCTTGAGGCTGTAATCTCTTTTGCAGCAAACAGCAGTAAATGTCAACTCTGAAAGCCACCCAGTTTGACAACAAATGATTTAAGCACTAAGGGTGACAAGAAGACCATATTTTATGGAGCTGTTGGGCTGGCTTTAAGGACTTCCTTGCTGGCATTTTATATCAGACGGGCAAAAATGCCTACAGTAGCAGATGGGGAATGTCAGCCTGGGAGGTTTATTTTTTCTTTTCTTCTTCTTTTCTTTCTTTTTTTTTTTTTTAAACTCTCATCTTGCAATAAAGGGTAGAAACTGGAGCTGATTTGTTACTTTAAAAAAAAGTAGAACTTTGGAAATTCTCATGGTCTGTATTCATTTAAGTGTAAATTGGTTATTCCAGAAAATGATACCATCTCAGTCTCAATTCGAAGCTAATCATAAATCTTAGATGCCATTCCTCGTAAATTTCCAAGAAACTTTTGAGGTTGGAAGCAATGTCTTTATTTATCTGAAAATTCATTATTTCAGTGGAATATTGTCAACTGAAATTTTCCGAAAGCTTACTAAAACGCGATGGCTCACATCACTGTTGTTGAATGCAAAGCTACAGTGGGCTGTGATCTCCTGGAAGGTGCCCAGCCAGGGAGGTGATTGGGGATTGAAATCGAGTCTATGTTCAGGAATCAAGCTCAGACTGTGTCCACCACTGGACTGCATCCAACAACATGAGGTCTCCTTTTCTAAAACCTCAAATGCTTTCATGGAAGGCAAATCATTTTAATAATTCAACTTCTCTTTATTATGCCTAAAAGTTCATCAAAGAAAAATTGATGCCTCATGAGGAGGAAGAGAAGAGGGAGGTCAGTGTAGTCATAAAAGACCAACACAAGGGATACATGTGATATTGGAACTGTTCTGTATCTTGACTGTAGGGTTCATGCATACATCTACACATATGATAAAATAGCATGAAACTTAATGCACACACATGCACTAATGAGTACAAGTAAAATGAGAAATGTGAGTAAGATTGATGTAGTGTATCGATATCAGTAATCTAGCTGAGCGATTGTCCTGTAGTTGTTCTAAGATACTGCCATTGGAGGTAACTGGGTACAGGTTACATGGGGTCTCTATTATTTCTTACAACTGCATGTGGATCTACGATTATCTCAAAATTAAAAAGTTTAATTAAAAAAATAGATGCTCCAGGCCAGGCATGTTGGCTCAGGCTGTGTGTGTGGCTCACACCTGTAATTCCAGCACTTTGGGAGGCCAAGGTGGGAGGATGACTTGAGGCCAGGAGTTCAAGACCAGCCTGGCCAACATGGTGAAACCCTGTCTCTACTAAAAATACAAAAATTAGCTGGGCATGGTGGTGCACACATGTAGTCCCAGCCATTTGGAAGGTTGAGGCACAGAATTGCTTGAACCCGGGAGGTGGAGGTTGCAGTGAGCTGAGATCACACCACTGCACTCTAGCCTCGGTGACAGAGTGAGACTGTCTCAAAAAAAAAAAGAAAAAATGTTCCAGACTTCACAACAAATTATCCCTTTTTACAGGGTGGTCCTCTTCCTATTTATGGCAAAGCTTCAACTTTCTCAGCCAGTGAGGAAAGATGAATGGCTTATCCTATTTTATTAATAATAACACAACTTGGCCAGGACCAGAGGGAAATGATTCTTAATCACTGTCTGTGTGCATTATAACCACCTTATCAAGAAGATTTTTCCCATTGACATTTAAGAGAATATAAATATGGGTGTGTGTGTGTTAAGTCCCAAGAGGCAGAAGCTTGAGATTACAAATCTTCAGAAGTGTTTTAATAGTATGTCAAACTCAGTTGACGATGTTTTATCAATTATGGAAGCTATTTCCATAATGATAAAATTAATGGTTTAGAAGGAGATGAAGAATTTCTCTGACCTCTAAGCACAAAAGACATCCCAGGGGTTGGGCAGATAAATCAAACCCAGTGTTCCCTCTGTTAATGAAGAGAATCCATTGCAAGAGTGTACCTCTGTTCCAGAAACATCATTAGCAGGGGAAGGAAATAATAAAGTACAGGGAAATGTTCCAGGGTGTCAGATAAAAGGCAGCCCAGTTTAAGAAAATATTAAATGCTAACTAAAACGCAATCAAACCTCACAGGAAACACAGACTGCTGTAGGGATGACGGGGATTCTGGTTTTCATGCTGTCTGTATTTTCAGTTTGAATAAAAGACTTCAGGGACAGAGAGACATCTCCTGGGGAGAGTATTTTTATCTCCCCTTTCTCCAGTCTTTCACTGCTCCACACTCAGCCCATTTTTTTTTTCTGGGAAAAATAAAACTATAGGCACAGGGACAATGGGCCCTTCTGAGAGCTCATCAAGGAACCTGTTTTTAGACGCCGTTAGTGCACCACAGTGCTTTCCCGTATTCAATTCTTAATCCTGCCTCTTTTTCTTCCATGCCTGTTGTCTCTTTCAGGTTTATTTGGTAACATTCCACCCATGCTGGAGGAAACTTGAGGTTGGGTGCTTTTATCCTTTAATAGCTTTAAAGTCGAATAAATGAATACACAGTACGTGAGTCTGATATGTAATAACACCTTTGATTTTCCTAAGCCATTTCAGAGAGGGGTGATATCCCTCACCCAGAAAGCACTAAATGCCCTTGTGCTTCTGTAGTAAAATTGATGGTTTCATTGATGGCTGTTAATGCGAGCTATGCACTGGGCCAGTGAGTTTCTCTATGTCAACCGAACACGGAGCCTTTCATACAAAACCTCTTGAGACAGGGTCGACACCTGTAAGAGGCAAAAGGCAGGTGAGTCTTCCCCATTGTCAATACAAGAATTACAGAAAAGTTAAATTTTAATCTTTGAAGGAAATTATTTCTTTATTAAGTGCGAATAGAGTCGTGTTCTGCTTCACGATGGGGCTATGTTCTCAGAAATGAATCAGGTGATTTTGCCATTGTTTGAACACTGTAGAATGTACTTAAACAAACATAGATGATGTAGCCTGCTATACACCTAGGCTGTCGGGTGTAGCCTGTTGCTCCTAGGTTGCACACCTGTACAGCATGGTACTGTACTGAATACTGAAGGTGATCGTAGCACAATGGGAAATATTTGTGTGTCTAAACATAGCTAAATATAGAAAAGGTACAGTTAAAAAAAACGTACAGAAGACAAAACATGATACACCTGTATAAGGCACTTATCGTGAACGGGTTTGCAGGACTGGAAGGTTCCAGGTTAGCCAGTGAGTGAGCGGTGAGTAAATGTGAAGGCTTAGAACATTGCTGTATTCTACTGCAGACTTTATAAACACTGTATACTTAGGCTATGTTCAATTTATCTAAAAATCTTCTTTAATAATTTAGTTATTGTAACTTTTCTACATTATAAACCTAACTTTTTAAACTTTTTGACTCTTATTGCAATACATAGCTTAAAACACAAACATGTTGTACAGCTGTACAAAAATATTTCCTTTTTATCCTCGTGCTATAGGCTTTTCTGTATTAGGTTTTTTTTTATGTTTAAACTTTAATTATTAACTAAGATGCAAATGCACACATAAGCCTAGGCCCACCCAGGGTTAGAATCGTGGTCGCCAGCCCCTTTGTCATCTTACGTGGTTTGTCGTGGACTGAGATGTCGTTAATCTGCCCACAACTGTAGCGGGGCTCAACAGGTTGGTTCCAGATCATCCAGGGGTCTTCTGATCTTGGTCAGAAAGAGCTCACCAGGGCTATTTTGTGAAGAAGCTTTATTCTTTTGGAGTCTTTGACCAGAAATCATTTATATTCATACCATGTAAGCTGTCCTTTAGCAAATTGTGTGTTCTGGATTCGGATCTTGGAGGACACAGACCATTAATTTTTTTATCTTTTACAAAAACCTATCCCAGCGAATGCCTGGTAACTGCCTGAATTTCCACCCACTGTGTTCACATTTTTCTCTCACATGCTCTCCTCCTGCCCCACACGCTCGCTGAGGCCCTCCAGTGGATTCCTCTTGCTCTTCAGCTCTCAGGATAATGGCTAAAGTCACCAGCGCAGCTGTGGAGGCCCCGTGTGGTCTCTCCTACCTCCTTTCACAGCCGCCCTGACCCCCCATCAACTCCTCATCCCCACGGCACGGCCAGATCACATCCTCGTGGAAATCCTCCCTTATCTCTTTGACCAGCTCATGCCCCAGTGAAAGGGACTCAGAGCACACGCACTTTTCCTGACAAGCCCATTAAATGGCAATTTTACATCTATTCGTGAACCTTAAAATTTAGTTCCTGGCTCCCTCGCTAGATGGTAACTTTGCTGGTGGCAGAGTTGGTTTTTATTTTCTTGCTTTGCCATGAAATCCCCAGCTCCTAATGCCATGCCTAGTTCATAGAGAGTGTCCAGTAAATGTTTGTTAGATGGATGCATGAATACATGACACAAAATGTATCTTACTGGTGGCCAGGTCTGGAAGTGGAGGCCTGGGGGAGAAGAATCAAAGAAGGGAGTATGGGCAAAGCAGAGGGATGGGGACTGTGAGGCGTATCTAATTACTCTATGTGACAAAGAAAGAGCATGTAATTACATCCCAGACACAAGAGAATTGCACAGTGTAAATTCAACCTGTGTGGGGATTCAGGAACAACGTCTCAGTTAATTCATTGTTAAAAAGATTTCCTAAGCACCTACTGGGAAGTGTGCTCAGTCGTAGGGGCACAGTGATGAACAAGACAGCCTAAGTTCCTGCTTAGGGGAGATTGAGTTTTATATTTGCAAATAAATATTAAATCTACAAATTGGGGTAGACCTATGTAGAAAAATAGGGGTGAGGTGCAATGGCTCACGCCTGTAATCCCAGCACTTTGGGAGGCCAAGGTGGGAGGATCACAAGGTCAGGAAAGGATCACAAGGTTAGAGACCAGCCTGGCCAACATGTTGAAACCCCATCTCTACTAAAAATACAAAAATTAGCTGGGCATGATGGTGGGCACCTGTAATCCCAGCTACTCAGGAGGCTGAGGCAGGAGAATCGTTTGAATCCAGGAGGTGGAGGTTGTGGTGAGCTGAGATCGTGCCATTGAACTTCAGCCTGGGTGACAGAGTGAGACTCTGTCTCAGAAAAAAAAAAAAAAAAAAAAAAAAGGAAGAAAAATAGGACGAGAGGAAAAGAGAAAAGCTTATTGAAGATACTATTTTAGATAGGGAAGTCAGGGAAGGCCTCTTGCTAAGGTAACATGGGGCAGAGACCTGAATGGGGGCAGGGAGGAGCCTTGCGGATCCTAGGACAGCAGTGTTCAGGGCTGAAGAGAGAGCGATTGCCAAGGCCTGGAGGCAGCGATGTGCTTGGTAGAGGAGCAGCTGGAGAGGAAAGCCAGTGCCTTCTCCAGTTATGGTTAGCACTGTCCATTAGTCTGTCCTGCCTTCATTGGGTAAGTTACCTTATGCCTGGTCAGGAAAGGCTCTGCTCCTGCAAGCGATGAGGAGTCCTGGTATCCCACATAACAGTGCCCAGCAAACAGGAGCTGTGGGGGACCTTGCATCTGATTCTGTCTGGCCTTTGCTTATTAGCCATCTACCTTTCCCCAGACCATTCTCATCTCACCCTTTATGCCTGACTGTCAGCTCTGCCCCTAACTTCTCTTGACTGTGACCTTCACTTAGGACTGTGAGGGTGACCTGACCTGAGAACAGGTTCTCCATGGCATGGACTCTGCTCTTAGGGGTGCCTCCTTAGACTTTATTAGGTTCCTGGGGCACAGCCAGCAGGGGTTAGCCATCAGCAATCCTTGCCAACGTGTTCTCTGATAGACTTCCAGCGTTAGCACTCCAGAAATTTCAATGACAACAATACTGAATGATTTTGAAATTCTCAAATCCAAAGACTTGCCTTTTAAATAGATTCAGAAGAGATTTCCATACAGAGGAGGGGCTGCCTCTGCTTAGCATGCTTGAGCCACATCCCTGATATGGTCTCCATGTGATTAGAACATTGAACTGACTAACAACGTCATTAACAGTCCTGTTTTATCCTAGGAGAGGGAAATCATGGTGATGATGGCTCCCTGGGTCTTTCTGGATGATATGCCTGTGGGAAAGGGTGTGGAAGTCCAACATCAGCACCCTCTCCTTCTGAAGTGTTCAGTAATGCTCAGTGATGGCTTGGAATCTCACTGGCCAAGTTCTGTCTTTCCTCTGGAATGCCATGAATGTTTGCATTTTTCTTAGGAAGACCCTGTTAATCTCAAGAGACATAAAATAACGTACAGTTCCATGGTAGTTTAGCTTTGAACAGATGCAACTAATCACTTCTAAGCGGTGGTGGAAAGGATGGTAACAGTGGTGGAGATGGTGAAAGTTATGAAGCCACTGTTCTATATTATTGCCCTAATATGCTGTTAAAATACACTCAAATGTTGTAACAAAGAGAAATAATATTGCCTTCTTCCAAACTTGGATAGAACAGAAGGAATTCCTTTATACCCCTAAGGGTTTTTACAAGATTCAGTTTACAAGCATCAGCTATTAAATTACAGTCAAGAACTTAGATTCCAGATATACATAGGCTGCAAGCGTGTAACTGAGAAGAACAATAGAATTTTCTTGTGGTCTTTTTGCTAGCAATGGTATGTCTTCCTTGATTAGGATCATTAGATTATTGGTAGAAAGGACCTCTTTTGACACATTCATTCCAGCAAATAGTTGGTTACTTGAACAAAAGTTTTTATTATAAGACTTAACTAACACATCAAACCAATATTGAGTAAGCCTTGGTAAATGATACCTTACACTGGCATCTACTACTTTATGCATGTATCTAATTTGTCCTATTTAGAGTGCTTGGATGCTTAGACCTGAAGTCCTTTTTTTTTTTGAGAGACAGTCTCACTCTATCGCCCAGGCTGGAATGCAGTGGCATGACCTTGGCTCACTGCAACCTCCACCTCCCGGGTTCAAGTGATTCTTTTACCTCAGCCTCTCGAATAGCTGGGACTACAGGCTGTAGGCATGGGCCACTACACCCGGCTAATTTGTGTGTGTGTGTATTTTTTAGTAGAAATGAGGTTTCACCATACTGGACAGGCTGGTCTTGAACTCCTGACCTCGTAATCTGCTCACCTTGGCCTCCCAAAGTGCTGGGATTGCAAGCGTGAGCCGCTGTGCCTGGCCTAGATGAAGGACTTTTAAGAGAATCTTTATTTACTAATTAACTCAAGGCAATGGAAAACGTCAGTCAGTACATATACTCTTTCTGATACATATGCAAACACAGAGGGAAAGTATGCTGGGAATTTAAATAATAAAAGTTCCACACATGCATTCAGATGATGATTAATTTAATATAAAAAATGAATGAATATAAATAAGAAATCAAAGTGTAGATGGGTTGAACTCTGGTGGGCATTTCTGCCTGCCCTTTTCTGTCGGCACTCCCATTTCCTTTGGGGAAAACAGATCTCAGTGGAAGCCTCCTAGCAGATCTGTGGTGTGAGAATGCATTTGACTTAAGTTGGCCAGAAAAAGTTTCTTTAGCTTTTAACCAAGGATCCTAACTGATGTATACCTTATGAAGAACAAAGAAAAGAAGTAAATAGACTAGGCATGGTGGCTGACACTTGTAATCCCAGCACTTTGGGAGGCCAAGGCGGGTGGATCACTTGAGGTCAGGAGTTCAAGACCAGCCTGACCCACATGGGGAAACCCTATCTCTTTTAAAAATACAAAACTTAGCTGAGTGTGGTAATGGGTGCTTGTAATCCCTGCTACTTGGGACCGTGAAGCAGGAGAATTGCTTGAACCTGGGAGGCAGAGGTTGCAGTGAGCTGAGATCTTGTCATTGCACTCCAACCTGGGCAACAAGAGCAAAACTCCATCTCAAAAAAAAAAAAAAAAAGTAATTAAAGAGTGATCAGAGTTTAGGATATACTTAATAGCTATGAACCTGATGAAAAACTAAAAAATTAATTATGCTCTATATTCTCCAAGTTCATCTAGTGGGAAAGGAAGTTTCCACGAGGCAAATTCTATTTAGGCACACAATTATCTTCCTCTCTGTAATGACATATTCTTTGGTTTCTTCCCTGTACATAGCAGATAGGAAAAGAACATATTTTAATGTCAGTGAACGTGGTGGAAATAAATGGGTTAATGTTCGTGCTTCGTCTTAAATGTCTTGGATAGAAAGTGTCTGATAGGACAGCAGCTTATCAATACTGACTGCTTACTAGGAGATGAAGAGGAGAAAAGTCAATAGTTCGAACTTCCCTGGTCAATAGTATTTTCTAATTCCCTATGCAGTCTGACCTGAGTTATTTCACTTTTGAAAACTAAGAATGATGAGCAGAAAGATTAGCATAAAGTAGCATGCTTCTAATATTTTAAAAGACAACTTCCTACTTATTCTCCTCGGTTGTCTTCTCATTCAAGCCCTGTGTGTGCGGCCTGTCGCTGACAAGTAGAGTGGGTCTTTGGGTCCTTCTTGTACCATCAGCATCAGTATTGAGGCTCAATGGGCTGGAACCAGGCAGAGTCAGCAGTATGAGGGATGGCTGGTTCTCTCCCAACCCAAGAACACTTACAGTCTACCACTAGAGCACCCCTCCCCATGGGCTACTGAGATAATCAGCCATTTCCTCCTAGTGTTATTCATTTCAGATCCATGCCAGGTTAGATGTAAACAGTCCTTTAGGGATCCTTTGGTTTAACCCTGTTGCATTTTGGAAAAGAAAACAGAAGCCAAACAGTGGTAGTGTCTAGTCTAAAATAACATGATTCGTTTGGGCATAGGAGAGAAGACTGGAGCTTTCTGTCTAGACATGACTTGTAGCCTTTAATTGGACCCACTGAATTTGTCCCACAGAAAGAAATCTGAGCTATGCTGGAGTGGCCAGTGCTTTATCTAGTGAAACCAGACATGGGTTTTATATCGCAGGCGACACCATCCCATAGAGCTTTCTGTCACGGTGGGAATAGTCCACGTCAGCACCATCCATGTGGCCGACAGGCACTTAAATGTGGCGAGTGTGACTGTGGAACCCAACTTTCTTAAACTGGGTATTGTGAAAGTACAGGGAACCCCATACACCCTTCACCCAGCTTTTCCTGATGTGAACATCTTACAGAACCCCCTCGAAGTGATGAAATGAACCTCAGCACAATACTATTAACTAACCCACAAACTGTATTCAGGTGCCATCAGATTGTCTACGACTGCCATTGTTTTCAGTTCCAGGATCCAGTCTAGGACCCTACATAGCATGTAGTCATCACATCTCCTTTGTCTCAAAGAACCGCATCTTTAATTGGACTTCTTTTTAATTTAAGCGGCTCCCAGAGGCTAGTGGCTATGAAACGGGCAGTGTGACAGGGCTGGACAAACCCTGCCCATCATTGCCTCCATGAATGCTGATGGCAACCCAATAAGAAAGCGTTGTTACTGTCAAGCTGCAGAGGAGGAAAGCGATGCCCAGCCAGGCGGTGACTCACTCCTGTCACATCACCAGTGAGCAGCAAAGTGGTTGAAAGCATCCAGGGTTTTCTGACCCTCAGCTGCTGCATTTTCTACTCTGCCACAGCTGCCTCCCCGAAGTGACACATGTGACTTAGAACTCACGGGAGACCCTGCTGTAACATCTATTACTAAGATATGTGGGAAAATCTATATGTCTTAGGACGTCTTTTAAAAAGCAAACAGCCCTCTGGAGTGGAAAAGGTCTCACTATTGGAGGAGCAGCTCCTCCTCTCCCTGCCCTCTGGATCGATGTTGGATCCAAGGCCCCAGTCCTGGGACCTCTTCTGTATTTACGCTCTCTTCCTAAGTGATCTCATTCAGTTCTGTGGCTTTAAATAACGTTTATAAACTGATGGGCCCCAAATTTATATCTCTAGGCCTAACCTTGCCCTGAAACTCCACCTGCTTCCCTCCCATAGTCTTGTGAGTGTCTACCAGGCATGGCAAACTTAGAATTCTTGATACTGTCCCCACTCCAATGGCCCCAGCACAGGCTTCTCCCAGCCTTCCCATCTCTGTAAATGGTGCCACTACTGTTACTCAAGCTGAAAACCTGGCAGTCTCGATGTCTTTCTCTCCTGTTCTCACTCGCAACTTCCAAACCACCTGCAGTACTGCTTCTCTGAAATATATCCATGATCCATCACCCCGTCACACCCCATTTTTCTCACCTGGGCTGCTGCCACAACTTTCTACTAATCAGTCCCTAATGAAACTCTTGTAACTTCTCTCCTTAAAATCATCTAATGGCTTCCTATTGCCATTAACATAAAATCCAGCTGCCTTGTGACCGCTTGGCAGGCTCGAAATGAGCCCCATCTGCTTTTCTTTGTTCTCTTTATGATCCACTTACAGGGTTTCAGCCAGTTCAGATTTTTGTCCCGTTGAAAAGTCAAACCCACCAAATCCGAACTTGTCCACCTCAGGGCTTTGCTGCTTTTCTTCTCTCTGCCAACAAGTCCCACCTCCTGATCTTTGCATCACTGGTTCCTACTAGTAGGGTCCCAGGTCAACTGTCACCTTTTCCTAGAGATCCTCTCTCACCGCCCTCATTCTCTACCACCTTCTTTCCTTAGTAGCACTTACCTGCTTGTTGAGATTATCTTACGTGTTCTTTCTGTTTCTGTGGTTATCCTAGCTAGAATGTCAGCTCCGTGAGACCCAGGACCTTGACATTCTCGGACACTGGGTCTCCAGCACCTCGAAATGTTTGGTACATTGTAGAAGCTCAATAAATATCATTGAGGAAATGAATACAAGAGGACTTATCTGCTAATATTTAGGTGTTGGGTCCTCAGTCATAATGAAAATTCATTTCTATTGCCTGCTCATTGATTTTCTGAGAGGCATTCCAGGGAGGGGGCATTACTGGATCTCTCTCTCTGGGGAGATTAAGAAAATGGTCAGCCATAGCTCACTGGGACTCACAGTCACATAGATAGCAGAATGACACACCAGGAATTACAGCCAGTGTATCAGGCAGGCTAAGCGAGACGAGGCTGCGGCAAAAAATACGTGCAAAACCGCAGTGGCTTAATACAACAAACGCTTTTACTCACACAGACTCTGTGGCAGGCTGGGCCACTCTCCTGGGTTCCACTCTCTAGGGTACCTCTTCTCCATGTGGCAACTCAACAATGGGGACAGCTTAGATATGATGATGTTGTCGTCACAGTAAGTGGCTTCCTGGTATCACAGCAGGGGAAGAGAGAGTTGGCCATTCACTTTCCAGCTTCTAAACACCTTGGCTTAGAAGCAACATACGCTGTTTCTGATCACTGCCCATTGACCAGGATTCACCATGAGATCTTGACAGGCTGTAAGGAAGTTTGCAAACTGAGGGATTAAATGAATATTTGATGAGTGGGAAATGTCTCTGCCATAGTCTACCCTTGAACATGCATGAGACAACGAACACCTCTCCAGAGTCATGAGCTAAAGTTCTGTCTGGTCATTGCATCTAGCTCGAAGTCCAGGATGTCTAGATGATGTGTCCATCAGGATACAATGAGGCTGACTGTGGTCCTGAGACCTATGCACCAAGACAATGTTACCTTTCCTCCCCATGTACACCCAGCATACAGCAGTGGTGCAGGAAAAAAAAAATACTCCCTTTTGGCAAAGAGAAAATTGTGGGACACACAGCAGTCTCTGGTCAATACCAAGGTCCAGGGTTTTCCATGGTCTTTGATTCCACAAAGTTTCTTCCTTTTTTTTTTTTTTTTTATCATTCCCTTTGGTCAAATATAAAGGGAGTGTGAGGGAATGTACCCTTCCAGAGAGCTGTGTGGCTTTCTGAGGTCATCTCCTGCTAGCTAAATATTAGGGCCCAAGGTCATTTTAAGTCTCAGGTAGTCTCTTTCAAACCAGAGAACCCTGATTACTACAGCACCCACCAACCACTCATGCTGGTCCTGATGATGTGGAGATGGTGATGCCACACGGGAGAAAACTCAGTTCTCAGTCCTGGATGTGCATTACAAGCACCTGGGGGCTTATAACACCGCAGTGCCAAGGACGCACCTCACCCATCACATCAGCATTTTCTAGGGGCGGAATCCAGATATTAGTTCTCTAATGTCTCCCCAGTGGATTTCAATGTACAGTCAAGAGAGAGACTGCCATTGATGGCAACACTTCTGGAGAACAGAGATAACTTATTAGAATCAGATACCTCTGAAAGCAGAGTATATTTCTCAGATAAAATTTGAAGAGATTGTATTCTAATATGATGACGAATGGTTCTCAGGAGCAGTGAATGACTATGAATTTATTCACTCATGCATTTTTTTCAACAAATGTTTACTCAGTCGTTTCATGTGCCAAGTAATCTGGCAAGTTCTGGGCATTCAGAGATGAACAAGAGAGAAATTTTTCTTGAGGAGCTGATGGCCAAGTGCAAGAACTAATGCTAGAAAATCAGCCACACTCTTGGGCAGCAGTAACTTCAATGAAAGATGGATCACGTAGGAATCTCACCTATTTTTAGCATGGAGAATTTCTTTTAAAAGATGTATTGAGCACTTTGGGAGGCAGAGGCAGGAGGATCGCTTGAGTCCAGGAGTTTGAGACCAGCCAGGGAAGTATAGTGAGGCCTTATCTCCACAAAGAAGAAAAAATAAATAAATGTTAGTCAAGCATGGTGGCAAGCGCCTGCAGTCCCAGTTACTTGGGAGGCTGAAGTGAGAGATTGTTTGAGCTGGGAAGGTTGAAGCTTCAGTGAGCCATGATCACATTACTGAACTCCAGCCTGGGCTGCAGAGCAAGACCCTATCTTAAAAAAAAAAAAAAAAGATGTACTGAAATTAATACAATAATGTTTTATTGAGTTTGGGTGGTAGGTATTTGGGTATTTGTTATTTTGTATATTTATGTTTGTTTGAAATATCTTATTAAATAAGAAAATGTGACATTGTGCTAAGAGCAATGGTTGGGATCAGCTTAGCATGTGAAAGGAACAAAGAGAAATCCACCTGCCAGCCAGCCTGGAGTTGGTGTGGGAAGCAGTGGAGAGAGTCAAAGAAAGCTTTCAGGAAACCACGGACACTTTAAAAAATGTGTTTAGTTTTAATTGACAAAGATGAATTGTGTATATTCATACAGTGGGGTACAATGTGATGCTATGATACACCTATACATCATGAAGTGATTGAATCAGGATATCACCCCACATACTTATCATTTCCTTGTGGCAAGAACATTTAAACTCTAATTTTTTAGTGATTTTGAAATGTCCTATTCATTGTGATGAGCTATAGCCACCATGCTGTGCGATAGACCAGCAGAGCTTATTTCTCCTGTCTAAGTGGACTCTGCGCCTTTTGACTATCATTTTCCCGTTCCTTCTCCACCCTGACATCCAGGCTCTGACAACCAGCATTCTGCTTTCTACTTCTATGAGTTCAACATTCTTAGATTACATGTATAAGTGAGATTTTGCAGTATTTGTGTTTCTGTTCCTGCCTTATTTCACTTAGCATAACGTCCTCCGGGTTCATCTGTGCTGTTGCAAATGACAGAAAATGTGGTGTACGTACATGAGGGAATACTATTCAGCCTTTAAAAAGGAAGGGATTTTTGTCATTGACATTTATTTTAAAGTAGGGAGATATCACAGGGGAGTTGCATCTCAGGAAGGGAATGGGGGAGAAGGGCAATATGGAGGCAGAAGGATCATTAGAAGAACATTTGCCCCAAGATGAGATTTTTGAAAGCCTAAACCTCTGTGGGGATCAGAGGGAGGAGAAGGGACTTGAGGCACTCTTCAGGGAACCCCTACATCTTGGGTTCCATTTGGATGCAAGAGGTAAGCAAGAGGAAATCTGGACTGCCTCTTAAGTTTCTGTCGTGGGCTCTTGCGAGAATGCCGTTTCTGGCATCATTCACTCAGCTCATGTTTTCCAGATGATTAAGAGGTTAGAAGCAAGGGAAAGAAGATGATGAGTTTCTTTAACAAAGCGTTACGTTTGTGGTTCTTATGGTACATCCAAGTGTCCACAGCAAGACAGTAATGGATCCAGGAGTGAGGTCCAAGCAAGAGATAAAGACTTGGAGGTCAGCAGAGGTCTGTTCAACTCTAGAGGTGGAGAACAGTGTCAAGAAGTGGCCAGTGCAGAACCCTTGAGCACATCTACTTTAAAATCTGGAGGAGTGCGGGTGAGAAGGAAATCCTTCCAAAGAGCACTGAAAAGAAACAAACAGAGCAACAGGTGATAAAATCCAGAAAGAGTTGTGACTGGGCCCAATGGATAGTGTGAATCTCCAGAAGAAAATAGGCCAAGAGGTAAAAGTTCATGGAGAAGCTAATAGAATATCCATGGAAATTATATACTTAATATAGCAAGCCTTTGCAGGCCAATGATAATTACAAAAGCCATTTCAGGACAATGGATTGAGGAGGGTCGACTTGTAACACAGTAGGTGCTCAGTAAACATTTGTTGGCTTCAAATACAGAGGGTTACTGATATCCTGGAATAGGCCTTGATGCTCAGGAAAGGGGTAGAGTAGAGAAGGAATGAGCTCTTTAGTGGACGTACCAGTTTGGTCTAGGACCAGTGGCCCTGCTGATCAATCTAGAGAGGAGGCTTCCTCTTCCCAGCCTGATTGAGTCTTTGCCAACATTTTACTGCTCTGATACATTATCAGTGTGTCATCCCGTTACCATGTATAGAAACAGTAAGTGCAAAGAAAATGCACTGTGGGGGTGGATGACTCAGGAGGTTTGGCAATGGGATAAACAAGCATGTTACCTTCAGTGGTGATAGATTGAGGGCCCGCAAGGCAAAGACTGCTGTCTGCTTCTCCTCACTGGCGTCCTCCTCCTACTGTATTTTTGCACAGTTCCAAGCATGCCATCAGTACCCATAACAAATCATTAATTAAAGCTGGCTTCCAGTCTAGGTTTAAAAACTCCAAAGTTGTCACATGGAGGGTAGAGTGTGTGTGTGTCAGGGTGGGGAGAGAGTGAGCCTCACAACGCTTTATAGCCATTGCCTCTTTTATTCACCCATCTAACTTAGTAGCAGGCACTGAAGCCCAAATAAAAGGAGAAACCCAGAGTGCTCTGTTCGCAGAGGTGTTTCCAGAGTACAGTGTCTTGTGCCTAACACTGCTAAACATTCAGAGAATACTGACTGACAGATAGGACAGATGAGGTGGCATCTTCTGGCACTCTGAATTTCCTTAATACTTTTTCTGATTTTGCTTGTGTGGGTTGTACCAGCTGGTGTTCAACCTGAGACACAGAGCCAGTATATCCATTCAGAGTTGTCTTACTAGGAATTGGCTTATGCTGTTGTGGGAACTGACTAAGCATGTCCAAAATCTACAGAACAGGCAGTCAGGAGGGGATGCTCACAAGCGGACTGGAGCTCTTGGCATGGCTGAGCTGTTGTTCACGGGTGGTACCTCCTCTCTGTCTCTGTCTCTCTCTGGGGAGCCTCAACTCTGCTTCAAGGACTTCCAACTGACAAGGCCAGGCCCACCCACGTTATCCAGTATAACTTCCCGTACCTAGAGTCAACTGATCAGTGACGAATGACATCCCCAACCCTTTCACAGTAATAGCTAGATTCGTGTCTGATGAATCACTGGGGACTTCAGCTTAGTCAAGTTGATGTATCCAAAAACCTATCACATGGAGTTAGGAATAATATGTTAGAGATCCTGTAGATAGGTAAAGGATAGGTGGGGTGTGTGTGTGTGTGTGTGTGTGTGTGTGTGTGTGTGTGTGTAGGGAGGGAGGGAGAGGGAATTGGAAGTCATGGGACCCTCCTTTCTCTTCCCTTTGAAGTCTCACAAAAGTCTGTCGGGGGAAGATAATTGATGTCTAACACCTTGCCCGGGGAAACCATGCCCTGAGCTTCTGCAACCCTGACACTGATGGAAGAACCGGGTTTCCTGGCAGAGCCCCGTCCAGTGCTTTAGGTAACTGGTACCCACGCCGCCGGACAGGGCTGCTCCACCGTGTTCTGCTCCAGGGCGCCTGGAGCCGCCTGATTTCCCCACGGCGGCACCAGAGGGCGCCCGAGCTGAGGATTCGGCCCCAGGCCTCCCGGAGGAGCCCGGCAGGTGCGGCGACGCTGGACTCCCGCGCCCCCCGCAGTCCCGGCACAGGCACCCCACTTTCACTACCTCCTTCACGTGCACGTTTCAGGGTTGGGAGCAAGAGGCCGCTAGTCTTTGTAAAGGGCGGGAGGGGGTGGCTGCCGGGGAGGGAGGCGGCAGCCGCAGAGCCGGGAGGTTTCCTGCCTCCCTAGTCCACACTCTGAGCTCCTCTCTCTCAACGCTTGAGACCCAGAGTCAACTTTTCCCGGGGTTAGGGCTTTTGGAAGTCTCGCTGTCTGGGGAGGACTGCCCCGGCATGCGCTGACAGTCTTGGCCGCGCCTCCCTGAAATCCCCGGTGGATGCCTGGTGTGACCGCGACTCAGACAAGGTGGCTCTGCAGCGCTCGGCACCGGGGCTGCTGCAGACTGCAGAGGGATCTGCGCTTGCCTCCCACTTAGCCGCCCCTCGCAGCAGCCCCTGTCCCCTAGAAAGTCAGGACCCAAGGCGAAGGAGCAGTTCTTTTGCATAGTTTTTGTTTTGTTTCATTCAGGGGATTAAAGACGAAGTATACTGATGTCACCCTTCTCCCCTTTAAACGTGCAAAATCTTAATCCAACGCCTTCAGAAGCAATATAGATTTAGAGAGAAAGAAAAATCACTAGAGGACTTAAAGGTTTTAATGCAATAGTAGTACTAAAAAATAACCGGCATCGTTTTGGGCAATTCTCAAAGGTGGTGGTGAACAAGGACAAAAGAGATTAGACAGTTGGAAATGACAAAGAAGGGCCTCGGCTCAGAGTACTCATGATTTGCACAATTGGAGCAGTTAAACACTCAGTGAGACTGAGCAGTAAACACATTTCTCACTCAAACATAACACAGGTCAGGGAGGGAAACCGGTGTTCTTCTTTTCTAGTCTGATGTAGGCACCTCCCTGGCCAAAGCTTATTTGTGTGGTTTTGGACAACTCTGACAGAAACGAGTGTCTGGGAGGCTTCTCAGTTGTCAAGAAGCTTCTTACATTTCATAAAGAAACTCAGCCTAGATTCATTAAGCCATGTCACAGAGCAAAGAGAATTAAATATTTTTCTAAGGCTGCAACTAATCCTGAAACTTAAATATAGTGGGGGAGGGGAATCTGTCATATGAAAGGTCTGTGAAAGTTGTATGGAAAATGTACAGAGATGTTGTGTTTAAATATCCTCAGAGGAGGAAAAGTGGATTTTTATTTTGGTTTTCTTCAAAACAAAAACCAAATGATTTTCATCGACCTATTCCCAGATCTCTCCTTTTAGACTTCAATTAAGTAACATTAACATCGTTTTTTGAGTCATTTAGGAAAATATTTATATGTCAGTGAAGGCAGGGAGATCCTTTGAAAGATCTTGCTAATGTATGTTATTATGATGGTTTTTCTTTTTCATCGAAATAGTAGGCTCACATTAAGGATTTTCCCTCCCTTTATAAACATGGGCACAGTGCTGTAACTTCCTTTATTTGCAACTAGTTATCCCATGGTTAACAAAGAACTTTTTTAGAGAAAACTGTGGCCTAATGAAATTCAGTAATTCTTTATAGAAAGAAAAAAGGATCTTTTATATGCATTTTTATATGCATTAAATATATAAGCATGGTGTGTACCTGGTAAAGTTGATTTCTGCTGATGGCGTAACACAGGTAAATCAACACAGAGCCTCCAGCACGTTACAGGGTACACTTTATTGGGTTTTACCTTCAGGTAAAGACGTCTATTAAGAAAATACAAGTGCCTGCATACCTAACCTGCCTTGTTTTCCACAGAGCTGTATACATAATCTCTTTTTAAAAATTTGTTTAATCAAAGCTTGCTATATTGAATACATTTAATTGGAATCCAGTGGTTAAAGAATATAAAAATTTACTGCTGTAGAAAAGTTTTGATTAGTGCTTTCCATTAGTGAGTGTTGTTGAGTAAACCCTCTAACAGCATATTTGCATTCAGACAAGAACTGACTTGGCAAAACAGGTGATGCTTTCAACTGTACAAATATATTATTTCCCATAAATATTCCTAATGAAAGAGGTGGTCTGTTTCACAGGAAGTAACTGCAATGACGACTTTTAAATAATCGGAAAAAAAGTTCCCAACCTTGATAAATACGTGCATGGGGACTTAAAGGGTGAATTATTAGGTGTGGAAAAGTAGAGTCTAGAAATCCACTCCCATGTATGTTATAAAGTAAACTGCACAAAAGCGTGGCGGATAGTATCTGTGAGCCAGTGCTGTTCTCTTATAGTAAGATCTTACCCTTTCTTCTTGCATCAAAAAAGTAAATTCAAATACAAAGAAAGGATGTTTTATCCAAATGAAATGTTTAAGGGAGAAGAAAGTTTGTGCTTTTTCTTTTTTTACAAAAAGAAAAAAGAAAGACAATAAAAAATGTTAATCTTTTGGAACAAAATTAAAATATAAGCATGTTCAGTTCTCAGAATTTTAAAATTAGTTTTCATTCAATGTTTAGCTATCAACTAAAGGCTTTATTTGCTAACAACAAAAGTAAAGATAAGATGCAGGTTTTAAAGGGAGTTTTGGTTTCCCTTTTCCCATTTATGATTCTCCAATTCAGGAAGAGCTACATTTCTTTTCAACTGTGTGTTTAAATCTGGAATCAAGATGGGAGTAGTTAAACCACCGGCTCTGTCATGAAGTAACAAGTCAGGGTTCTGTGTCTCAGATGGCAAGCATCTGACTTCATGTATTGCATAAAAAAGCCGCATGTTTTGGAGTCAGAGGTCTGAATCTAGGTTTTTCGACTCTAGAATTCCAACCCATTTTTTAGAGGGAACTAAGTGCTGTGAATATCTTCATGCACATGGGGTGGGGGGAGGGAGTGGAGAGAGAGAGAGAAAGAAAGAGACTTTGTGTGTGTGTGTGTGTGTGTGTGTGTGTGTGCGCGCGCGCGCGCGCGCACGCGTGTGTGTAGGTTACACATGTGGGCAGGGCAGTAGGAAAAAAGAGGAACTGGGGATGCAGAAAGCCTCTGCTTTGGAATATTACATGTTCTCCTTTTCTATAATCTTTTTCACATGAATCCATATAGAAGAAAATCCCTTCATTTTGAAAATTGGTGACAGTCATGGGAGACTATTTCATTTCACCGTCGTTCAGATGTAGCGTATGAACAGTGTCATGGGTGAAATGTATGACTGACTTGTGTGTATGATATCCATTTAGAGAATGACAATGGAAAGAGTTCAGGGAGAAATTTGCGTGCACACAATTGTTCTCTCTTTTTCTTTTAATATCACCACTGTTGTCTGACAATGAAAATGTGAAGAACATCTCATTCTGTGTTACATCCCAATGTTCTTTCTTTGCAAAAGTAATACCTCAGTATAATGGATGGAACTCAGTGACAGTGGCAAACAATACCAATTGCAATACTATGTAAGCAAAGAATGTTATACCGTAACAATACTTTGCAGAAAAATGACATTTCAGGTTTAGAATTGTTTGATTTGATTGTGGTAAAAAGAAAAATGCTCATGTACTCAAACTGGTAAGCAGTCAAAAAAGCAAAATATGAAAAAGCATCTCACTCATCAGATGAAATATATTTGATTACTATGTAACATTCTACTACCAGTTTAAATAATTATATTAATTAAATCTAAAATATAACATGTTAATCTTGTAGACTAAAAGGGGGAAAATAATAGAAAGCCTGAATTTTACAGAATGAAGCTGCATTACTTTTAGGTAGGAGAGGAGCCCTTTTCACAGTGTTACTTCCAAGTGGATTTGATTATTGATAACATCCATTTGTATGCAGCCTCATTTGCAACCTGTGTATATTATGTCATTCAATATTAATAATTTAAAAACTCCTTTTTTTAAGCACCCATGAGGTACCTGGCTCTGCCCATGGGGAGTAAGAATGATCCAGCTTGTCTCCCCTAGAAGGCACAGTTAGCTGTCTTAGAAAAATTAAACAAGTCACCATGGAATCCAGTGTACTTGTTGTTTAATAAATGTTTCTTATTTACTAACATTCAAAACATAATCTCCAGTCAGCCTCAAAGACTTTTTACAAATTCTGAATTTGTGTGGTTTTAATTAATAAACTGTTTCGGTAGCATTTTCAAAAACTGTTTAGGTTGAGAGTTTTAAAACATCCTGGATATGTGATCATTCATTGTTTATTTCCACTCTTTATCGTGAACATATCTTAAACCAATTTTTCTATACACTCTTCCCCCTGTAAAAGTGTCTGGGAGGACGGAGATCTTTCTAGCTATCCCAGAATCTTCTGTTTTAAATGAAAGAAAAAGCTAACACACATTTAGAAATGTGTAAAAAATCCACATTTAAAAATATTTTAATTGAAAATATTATTTTAATACAAACTAATGGATATTCTGAATTAAAATGAAAGTCATGCCATAAGGAAACGTATAGGATGGGCATCGTGGTTCACACCTGTAATCTCAATATTTTGGGAGGCCCAGGTAGGCGGATCACAAGTTGAGCAGTTTGAGACCAGCCTGGCCAACTTGGCGAAACCCCTTCTCTGCTAAAAATACAAATTATCTGGGTATGGTGGCACGCATCTGTAATCCCAGCTGCTCGAGAGGCTGAGGCAGGCGAATCACTTGAACCCAGGAGTTGGAGGTTGCAGTGAGCTGAGACCGCACCATTGGACTCCAGCCTGGGTGACAGAGTGAGACTTCATCTGAAGAAAAAAAAAGAAAAAGAAAAGAAAAGAAAAAAGTATAAAGAATAAAACAAATAACCCTCATAATTCTCCCCAGCACTCAGGAATGCGGAGTGGGTTACCACTGTTAGCATTTTGACATATATTTTTGCCTAGACATTTTTCTCTGGATATATGCATACCTTTTACAACCCAAAATATGCATTTATATTGTACAGTCTAAACTTTTTTAACTTAACAATGTATCAGGAGCATATTTTGGTATGAATAAATACAGAATCTTCATCACTATTTTAAAAGACTTTAGAGTATTTGATTTGATTTGTTTGTAGTGAAAGAAAAATGTCTACAAAATTAATCAGCCTTCTGTAATTACCCATTTGTACTGTTTTCGGGGGCTAGATGGTTTTTGTTGGTTTTCTTTTGGGTGTGCCATCATAATTTACAAACAGTGGTGAAGAGCGCTATCTTTCCAGCAAAGACCGGTTTTAAAAACTCCATGCATGCACTCAGGAGCCCATTTTTTAACGATGTCATTATTCTGCTGCACTAGAGTGTTTCAAGGATCTTCTCCCCAAGCGGTATAGTTCTGAAGTAAATCTGGTTTCTTTAGCCGACATTTGGAGTGGCAGGAAAAGAAATGATGGAATACATGGATTCTGCCTGTATGACTTTTCAGTTTGGGAATAAGACGTTCTGCGGGTGGAGACAGCAAATCAAATCACTACACAAACTCACGCCAAACAATTGGAGACCCTTGACCACAGTGAATATCTCCAGGAAGCCACATATTGCTATGAAAAAATAGACTTCTAAAATCAATCACCTCGTAATGTAGGCAGCAATAACAAAGTCTAAGAAAAACCTACTTGTAAAATACTTCAGTTCTTCATTTGGAAATGATAGGTGAAAGAAATACAGAACTTTCAAAAATGGCGCTTATTTTTGTAGATGTTCAAATTACAAAATTATGGCTTAGAAGGGTCACGAAGAAGAATGGCCAGAACATGTCACTGCCTGCCTATATCCTTCATCACACCCTACAGAGCCTTGAAAGAACGATGAAGCAGCTTGCCTCTGTGCTACCCCTTCTGCTCGTTTTTGATCACATGAGATGTGATTTTTCAGTAGCATCTCCATTGTCAGTTACTGATGGCTGCTAGATCAAGAGACTGACATTTTCTAGAATGCTATGAAGTGAAAAGCCCCGAAGATCCCCTCCCTGGGGTGTGTGCACTAAGGAAGGCGCAAAAGAAAACTGGGCTCTCTAACCAAAGCCCTGTCCAGTGTGCACAGAAAGTTCTAGAAAGAACCAGAATACTTCTCAGTGTCCACGGGTGAAGATGCAACTAGGGTGATTCGAATCCTGTTAGGGAATTCTCTGATTTCACGGACATCTTCAGTTTTCATCTGGACTACAACCCTAGGCCCTGAATGAAAACCCAGTGCTGCGTAGGGCGGTGGTGGGGAGGGGAAGCCAGTTGCCTTGTGCCTCCCTGCCTTTGCCTCCGCCATCGTCTCCCACCGGCGGACCGCTGGAAGTCAGGTCACATTTGGCTTGCTGTCACAGCAAGGATGAGCACAGCCCAGGGCGGCCTGAACAACGTCTTCCTCTGTCGTATTTTGATAGTTCCCTACTGTTTTCCTAACACAGATGAGGCCGGGCGAGCCTCTGCGGGGAAGTTACTGTTTCTTTCCTGAGATGCTCAGCTAGGCCAGGGTGGGGAGCAGGGAGGGCCCGCTTGAAATCCTGGCATGAGCCTGAGAGTGGACCCCACCTAAAAGCTGACAGAACACACGGTCCCGGCCCAAGCTGTTCCGCAGATGTAAATGGTTGCCTCCCAACTCCAGCTGATGCGGCTTAGTGAATGAAATGGCATCTTTCCCTGAGGGACTTGGATTCCTGAAATTTCACTCAGGAGATGGGCTGCCTGTGATAACCCGTGCAGAATAAAGATGGCCTTTCACACTCGGTCCTTGGCTGACCTCGGAAACAGGAGACAGACCCGTGGCGAAGAAAACCTTTGCGGAGAAGTCCCCTGGGCAGGCACAGCCCCTGGGTGGTGGTGGTGGTGGTGACACCCTCTGCCCCCGCAGAGCCTGGTGGCTGGTGTGGGAGCCTGGCCACATGTCCCAGGGCAGTGGGGGATGAACCGAAGTGGGCGGCTGGAGCGGCTGGTCCAGGTATTTATTATTTTATGGAATTACTGCTGAGTGACAAGGGCTCCTTGCGTCCTAGCAGACTGGCATCCGTGGAACATATTTTTAACGTGAATTGCAAAAGAAATAACAAAAACATGAAATGGCTAATTAGACAGCCATTTCACAAAAGTCCTGCCTGATGACAAGTCCACTGGTCAGTCTCACCATTTGCTTGTTTCCAAGTGGGATGAAATCAGAGTCCGTGAATCCTGGACTCAGCTGGGGCTGGGGAAGGAATAAGGCTGAATTATTCGGTCTGTCTTAACACATTTATAATGTATTGGGTGAGTTAACCGTTTTTTTGGAAGCTCTGGGGGACGCCTCAGGGTTTGGTGGAATGGGGACCCTTAGTCACATAGCACGTGATTCTAGCCTAGTCACCTCTAAGACGCCACAGTGGGACGTGACTTTGCTCTTTGAGAGACTTCAAAAGCCTTCAAAGCAGGTAATTATGCTCTTGACATCAGATAAAGACCTAAGTCTGTTAATCTGTGCAGGAGTATACCTTTGGAGTTTATACCTTTGGAGATAAAAAGTGAGCAAAAAATGTTTTCTCCATTATTTGACAAGCTAACACTTAAATAACTTTTTATTTAGAGGTTGGGGCACAAAGAAAACAACACACTGCTACCTTCTAGCTTCCACATATTCCACAAAAGATCTTCTGCCCATGAGGAGGGAATGTTATGAATTGTAATAGTCTTTACCTTTGACCTACATAGAAGAAGATCATCGGTCTCAGAAGGAGAGTCAAGCACACCAAGTGGAAGGGAATTCAGGTTTCTTTTTTAATATGTATGGGCTAACAGGCCAACATCCTAAGTTGTGTTGAGAATCCATTTCCCTAAGAATTAAGTATCCATGTTAGGATCTTGGTGTTTTGCTGAACGTGTCACTGCACAAAATACCTCAAAATGTAGTAGCTTAAGCCAGCGATTTGATTTTGCTCACTATTTGGTGGTCAGGCATTCAGGAAGGGCTTGGCTGGGCAGTTCATCTTTGATCCGTGTGACATTAGCTCGGGCTCTGGGGGCCAGAGGCTCTCTTCCAGGATGGCTTCTCCACTTACATGTCAGCTACCTTTGTGCTCCTTGGCATCTCTCTCTCTCACCCATGCCCCATCCCTTCCCACATGGCATCTCATCCTCCAGGACCTTTTCATGTGGCTTGGCTGGCACCTAAGAAGCAGCAAGTGGAAGAAGCCAAGCTAGCTAAGGGCCATGCCCAGAACAATGAGTGTTGATTCCACTGAATTCTGTTGGTGAATACAGCCACAGGGCCTGTCCACGTTCAAGGGCTGTGGACACATAGACTCCATCTCTTACTGGGGCACAGCAGAAAGATACATGGGATGAGAGGTATTGTTGTAGTCATGTTTAGAAACTGTCTCAGGAAGAAACAAAAACCTAAAAGCTATGCTTAAGAAAGTATTTATTGTCGTTATGATGTCATCTGTAAAGTGTTCATTTTGCACTCTGATGGCAATGATTGCATTTCTGCCATAAATCCCACTTCCCCTATGCCCATTGAGAACCTCCACCAGAGTCCCCTCTGCTCAAGCACCCCGTCTTCCCTGAAGCCCACCAGATCAGTCCGTCACCCTTGCTCTCGGCCGTCAGCCCTGGGCCCACCTCTCGAACACCTCTGGTCTCACGTTCCCTGTGTGCACCCGCTGCTGGATTGTGAGTCGAGACAATAACTGTGACTTTTTCTTACTTACCTCTTTAAGTGAGTTTTCTTAAAGCTCAGTTCACTTATAATAACTGACTTAATACATTAATAAATGTTAGCCTGATTCCAGGAGCTTGGCCCACTAGTTCCATTCATGTTGGTTCAGATAAGTGAACATAAATTGGAAAGGGAATGCTGGCGTGTGGGTGGGAGTGCTTTATTCTCTAGACGTGGCAGAGAGAGCCTGGATTTTCAGAGGCAAAGGTAGGGATGCGGAAATCATCAAATCAGGGAGAGCCAGCTTTAGCTCTCCCTTTTCCACTGCCATCTTCTTACGACTTCGGCTCCCTGGAGACAGTCCCTACACAAACATGGATGCAGCTCAGGGTGGCCTTGGATGGACTCCTGTTATTCAGACCACTGGCATGTGCAGAGACACATATGCATGCCTAGCTGTCTCTTATTTATGTCTATCTATCTACCTAGAAAGAGAGAGGGAGAGAGAAAGGGAAAGAGAAGGCACTGAAAACATGACTTTGATGGTGTTATTTTTACTGATCAACATTACTTCCTTGTAGGGAAGTTAAAGACTAGAAGTACTCTAGTACTTCTCAAATCTAGGACATAATATAGGGCATTTTGCATATATGATTATTTTCTTCAAGTACATGTCACCAATAAACAAACAACCTGAGGATAAGGCCGGTCAGGCTTTTTTTTCTACTCGCATGGGGAGTGAAATGAATCCACATCTCCTTCAACTGATAATACCACTGATAAGACAGAACTGAAGAGCTGCAAATAGCAGCTAACTAGCTTGTTTATCTCCAGAAAATAGTATTTAATTAAACATTCTTTTCAGCAGCTTGTACCAATCAAAGAATTAGGACTTCTCTGCCTGCCAATTACAGCCTCTCAGGAGGAAATTATCTGGAAGAAAGATAATTTTCTCCACCTTGAGCTGGGAGTCATGGAAAATATGGAAACAAATATTTTGGTTTTATGTTTAGCAATTTTAAAATTTCATATTTAGCTCTACAGTGTCTATTTTTTCCTTTAGGCCAGATGTCATTTTTGCTCAGAACATTTCAGTGTAATTTTCTGGCATTTTAATAGTATTTCTGCAGTTTATCCCCTTTGAGCCTTGCCCACTGTCCAGAATGGTTTATTTGTTACACCAAGGAAAATGTAGACAAAAGTTTGTGCTTGCCTAGTTGGGAAGTAGATTAGAATGCCCAGATCAAAAGGGTAAGTTAGTGACCTGCTCTGAGCAGAAGAAAGTTCTGCAGCGTAGGGCAGTGAGGTCACCAAAGGCTTTAATCCAACAGGAGACTTAGAAAGCCCCTCCCAAATTCAACAACATTTAACATGCTTATCTGATAAAATTTGTTAGCGCCAAGGCTATCAGGAAATGAGGTCATGAAATGACTGATTTGGGGTAAGGGAACCCACTGAATCAAAGGGATAGTGGCACCATTAAGAATGAAGGCAGACCAGAGGGCCCAATGTGACCTCCTGAAGGAGCACAGACATGTGGTTTTGGGCCAGAAGAGCTCTCTGAACTCCTGGCTGAATGGCTCTCCCAAGGCACAGTCAGTGAGAGATGGCCAGGAGCTGTGCTGTGCATTTCAATTCACATGTGCTTTTTCAGGGAGCTTGCAAGTTACATGTTAATCATATGTCTATTATGCGAACTGCCTGAAGGAGTTATATGAGAAAATGAAGGCATAGCCTGTGCTTTGTTAGCCAAAATATTCTTGCATGTGGGTATCAGAGCCCTTACATAGGTTTTTTTTTTTTCCATTTTATTTGGGGGCCAATTGTGTGTACATGCCAGATAGATAATAGAAATGATAGATTGGTAGATACTAGGCAGATAGATACTAGGCAGATAGATTGTGTATATTTCTGACATTGTGGAAGTCAATGGCATCAAACACATTTCTGAGCCTTTTCTCAATGCCAAGCTCTGTACTAGGTGCCATATGGGGTTACAGAAATGAGTAAGCCGTAACACTGATCTCACAGATGCTATAGCTTTGTGGGAGAGAGAGACAAACATATAAATATTGATATGAAGTATATTTCGATAATGCTGTAATGAAGACGCAGCTGAAGCACTGTGAAAGTAGCCGGATAATACTCTAATTGGCCATTTTTGGAAAGGCTTGGTGGAAGAGCAGACAGTGGACCTGGGCTTGGAGCATGCAGGAGCGTGGCAGGCAGCAATCAGGGCAGAGGATCAGTGGTGGGATTCCTGCAAGCAGGAACTGTATGAGCAAAGCCATCCCTGGAGAAGATGCGGATCTTGCATGGGAAAAGGCATCACTGGGATGGTGAGGGCAGAATGTAGGGGGAAGAGGCTATAGATGATGGAGGAAGATGGAGGGAAAAGGTCCATTAGGGTGATTCCACAGAATCATATCTGGACGCTTTAAGTAACCGAATCTGGGCTTTGCTTGGTAGACACAGAAGAGCTATTGAAGGTGTCTAAGTTGGGGTAGGAGTGTGATTGAGTGTGTGTATGTGTGTGTACACAAGCATGTGTGGTGGTTATGTGTATCTGTGTGAAATGTCAAAGAGAAAGGGATGGGGTGGAGGGAGAGGTAGACAGAGACAGGGGAGATCTGTGTTTTGAAACAATACTGGGTTGGCAGTTTGGTCGTTGCAGGGACATGATGGGAGCAGGGCAGGCTAGGTAGGGCATTGCAGTCATCCAGGTCAGAGCTAACGAGATTCTACAAAAGGAAGTGGACCAAGTAAAGGGTAGGCAGGTTTAAGTTTTATTATGAAGCAAACTTACCAGGATTTGCTAACTAATTAGAACTGGGGGTGAAGGCATGGGAAATAGGAATGGAAGCTCTGAAACACCTAGCTGGTGTAGTCTTGCCGTGCCTGGCATGGGGAATGTAAAGCCCCAACAGGTTTGCATTGGATTTGTATTGGATTCATGGCAAATCATAAGCAAATGACTATTGAGCATGCTGCAGGCACTGAGCTAGGGACTGAGATATAAGGACTAGGAAAGACATGGTGCTCCGGGGGCTTGGGGCAGGATATCGTGAGAGTAATTATGTTCCAAGTTACAGATTTGGGAGTTGTTCTTCTAGAAGGGATCCATGAATCCAGGAGACCAAATGGTTCATTAGGAAGGAAATTCTTTGGCAACCTGTGGGAAAAAGGTTGTGGAGTCCTGGTAAGATAAATAAGCAACGAGGTGGAAGGGGCCCTGTCGGGGAAGGACCCCAAGTGGGAAAGAACAATGAGCAGTTGCTCTGAGAGATGTCTAATTGCAAACAAGAACCTTCTTCCTAGGACACAGCGACCTTGTTCCCTATGAAGCCCGCTCCAGCATGACCTTAGAAAACTTCTTTCCAGCCCCTGCCTCTTTGCAGACAGCCCCTTCTCTGCTGCGCTGCCCATTGCAACCTTGCAGTGTATTTTCATACTTTAATAAATCTGCCTTTCTTTACCTACGACTGTCTTCATACATTCCTTTACTGCCTCAGCCACTGGCCCCAGAGAGTAGCTACCTGTGACAAAGATCTTATAAAATTATTTGATTCCCTCATTCTCAAAGCTTAATTTAGCATGACTTTCTTTCCATCCCCTCTCCCTTTCTCTTCTCTTCCCCCTTCCCCCTTCCCCTTTCCCTTCTTTCTGAGAAAAAGAGCACTAAGAAAGAGAATGATTGTTTCAGGGATTCTCCCCACTAAGGAGAAATACACTTTTTGCACGCAGGCACACATATGTGTGTACACGTACCTATGAATAGTCATTTGGTTCCTGAAAGATATTTGAAGTAAACTAAAGGATCTTAGCCTTGCAAGATCACCTGTTCTTTACCTTTTCCTATGATTACAATGTTAGAGGCACAAATATTTTAATTTTTTTTAAGTGAAATTCACCTAGTTGCAACTTTTCTTGAATCAAGTTAAAGGAAGGAGACAGCCACATTGGAGAATTGCTTTTCAAGAAGCGTATTGGGGCGTTTGGGCTCTGAGCTTGAGGTTGTCTACGCCTTCACGATCTCTTCTCCGTATCGGCACCACGGCACCTTCACGATCTCTTCTCCGTATCGGCACCACGGCCACTGCTCATTGTTTTCTCAGTCCTTAGAAACTGGCCTGCTCAGGTTCATTAATGGTTGGACTTTCCTCGGTATTTGCTTACATAGCAGTATCAGAACACATGTGTTTAATATTTTATAGGTTTAAAGGGTAGTTTTCCTAAGATGGCATTGTGTGGCCTACCAAGCAAACTAGGAAGGAGAAAGAAGGATCTTGACTTATACTAAGCAACATGCCTTTAATACACATTCTGATATTAAACATTTGATTGACTCGATAATGAGACTGCAGGTAGGTTTTCTCCCCTTGTCTTAAAGACGGCTATGAGAGAATGATGCGCTTTACCTAAGTGCATCTCCTGTGGTTGGTGTAATGGACTCCTGGACATAAAAGTCACATAGCCCCGACCTGGTGCTCCCCTGGTGCTGGAGAACCAGCCATGGTCTAATTGTTTGATTTGACTGTTTGCATATGAAAGTGGAGTTCAAATGCTTCTTAAAAGTAAACACTTGGAAGGGGAGTGGAAATGTATCCATTAACTGAAAGAGCTGAACGTACTATAGGATGCAGAAGAACCACTCTTTGATTATTGTTTTGTAACCTGAAACTGCAAGTTAACACGAATAAAATGAAACGATCCACGAGCAGAACGTTTCCTTTAAACGTTCAAATGAGAGCAGCAACACCCCTTGTAGCTACTCTGAGAAATGGCCAGGATCCTTTTAGATATTTTCTAGTTGGCTAGCTGATTATAAAGCAGTGTCTGCTTGGAAAATAGTATCGTATACGTAAATGTTTCAATGTTTCCTGTCAATTAAAACCACCTTGGGAAACAAGTACTTCTATGCAAATCTTTAAACAATGGAATGCCTCAAGGCTTGCCCTTGAGTAGGCTGGCTCTTAGGATGGGAACCGTGATTCTAGCTGGAAACATTTGCAGTATGTTCTCCTTTTTTCTATGGAAGGTCCTTGGCACCCTTGCTGTTCGTCTTCCCGGTGGGTTATATTAAATTAACAGTATTAGAAGAAGTTTTTGAAACTCCAAGGAGTTTTCGAATTTGAATCTCCTTGAGGGCTAGTGAAGACACAGCTTGCTTGCCTCACTCCTAGAGTTTCTGGTTTCAAAAGTCTGAGGAAGGGCATGTAATTTTGCATTTCTTACAGGTTCCCAGGTGATGGAGCTGCTGTTGGTCCCAGGACCACACTTTGAGAGTCACTAAATTCAGTGATTTCTGAGATCCCATAGGTGCCCCCAGCAGTCCAATGAATTTAATGGAAGCTTTTCTCTCATGATAATTATCAACTAAAAAAATGAAAAAGAAAAAATCTCCTCTGATTTTTGTTATTCAGAAAACTAGCTGATCTCTACCAGAAAGTAGACTTTTTATGACATTCTTAGATGGATTTAATTAGAGTAAATGGTAGAGAAATGCAACCTGAAATGCTGGATTCTATTCCCGGGGAAAGGGCAAATTGACTGTTGAAATTCCTATTTATGAGTTTTGTTTACCAAGAGAATGAGTTGTACTTTATAAAAAATTTAAAGTAGGCATTCAACATGTAAAATGTTTCTTCCTGATGGAGACCAGAGGCATACATTAGAACCAAGCAGTGTTACTGAGTAAAAAGAAGGTCTGAGGCCAGTGTTGAGGAGAGGAGTGAAAAAGGAGCAGAGAAAGGCTGAATTAGAAATAAGCTGTGGAGGCAGTCCGTTTATGAGTGGATGAGAAACATGCACCGTGTCAGTGAATGTCTGTGGTCTTCTTAGACCCTTCAGTTCTGTTTCTGCTGTGTCCTTTATATAACTAAGGTCTCCAAACCAAGGCCACCTGATGGAGAAACTCTAAAGGATATCAAAGTTTAAGGTGATCATGGATGACCTGGGTTCCTGTTAAAATGCAGATTCTGGTACATTATGTCTGGGGCAGGGCCTGAGACTCTGCATGGCTAACCAGCTTGTAGGTGATGCCAGTGAGGCTGGTCCATGACCATCAATCAGGGCCAGCTTCACGGGCATGCATCAGTGCAGTTGTGCAGAGTGAGGCTGTAAAGTATCATGTTCATTTCTTCTGATCGTTGCTTTATCCTCTTTATCTTATGGCCATATCATCAAATGTTTGGTTGGCTTGTATAACTCTGCCACATACTAATCTAGGGGTTTTGTGTTTCTCTCCCCTTCATCTAAGTGATCCTGATACTCTAGTTTGTAGCTGGAGATTATGTAGCAAATACTCTCCTTTGCTATTTTTCAAATCTGTCTCTGAGACAGGCTTCTTTCTCCTGTGCCGAATTGTCAGTTTGTTTTTAGTTAATAAATCTCATTAACTGAGTTTTAGGTTTTAGAGTCAACTGTAGTTTTCGGAACCTTCCCTTTGCCTCTGGGCCATATGAATGATTAGGAAAAATCAGGCAGTGACTCCCATGGCCGTGTTTGAACTACCAGTGTGTTAGTGATAAGTAGCTCCCAGTTCAAGGAATGGATGATACCTGGTGGTTCTGTTTACATGAACATGTCAGCTGCCTTCATGTGTATAATTTCAATTCTTTTCAATGCCGGGTCCATATTCAATCCCAGTGAGCTGCTGAGCAGGCAGTTTAATAAATTTTCATTGAGCATCTTCTGTATTTAAGGCACTCATAGGATACTAGACCAGGTTCTCCACTTGATCATAATCCAGCAGAAGAACTTGTACGGAAGGGAAATTCGTTAGGTAAAGACTGAAAGAGAGTGTTCGACAGAGCAGTGATTCAGCAAGTAAGGAAATGATGGTAGTGTAGGGACAATAGCCTTACGGGGATCAGGAGTGCTGGATAAATGCCTTCTTCCTGATCCTCTCTGAAGCTCTTCAACCTGGGTTTTCAGCATCCACGTTAGCCAAAGACAGATCTGGCTACTTCCATGAAATTGTTGACTGTTTTGAACTTTTCCTACCATCAACATACTCAGTGGTTATGTTTTATAGCTAACATGGGGGAAGTCTGAGTTTCTTAATCTGTGAGCTTTTCCTCACTGTTGCAAAACTAACATTTTCTAAGCACTGTGCTGACATTCATGTAACATCTCATAGACATCTCATGAGATACATAATGTTTTCCTGATTTTACAAATGCAGTAACTGAGGCCTTGAGAGGTTAATTTTCAAGTTTAACATCCAATGATAGAACCAGCATTCAGGCCTGTGAGTGCTGACTTCAATGTCAATTAAACTTTCTACTGACTCATGAGATTTGTGTATTTAAAGAATGTCCCTTAATGCATTGTTCATGTGCAATTTTTATTTTTATTATCCCTGATGAACTTGCGCTCTACTTTGCTGTTCAGAAGAACTTTAAAATTGTTTAGAAAATAAATAAAACTAAGTGGCTTTGGGAGATTGTTTTGGAAACTCTCTAATTTGAATCTAAATATTTGAATCTTCTATTAGTTAATGCTATTTGATTTAGTCAAGAACTGGCCCAGGCGCAGTGGAGTAAGTATCATCATTCCGTCATTAATGCTTAGTGCACAGTGCCTGGATTTAGAGACTATTGTAGTAACTGGGCCTCCTGTTTCAAAGTTCCCAGGATTTGAGAGGCAGGCTGCTTACCCAAATAGACAAAGTAGGCCATGTAATTGGGACAATATTGAAAAATTTTCATTTGAATGAATTAAAAAATTAATCTGTAGCCAGTTTTGATTTACTTGAGGTTCAGTTAAATGCCATTTTCTTTCCCTTTTTTTATTTTAAAAGATAATATTCTTATTTTGTTGCTTTTATGAACTCAATTTGGAAGGCAATAATACATTTAATTCCTAGGGCCAATAGAAAAAACAAAGCAAAATAAAACATTGGCCTAGAAATCAGGAGGCCTGGTGTCCAGTTTCAATTGTGTGACCTTGACTGAGTCATTTAACCACATTGGGCCTCTGATTTCACACTGTAGAAGAGAAATCGGAACCCGCTGCTACTCTCTGAAGCTTGCTTCCAGTTTTAAGTCTGACTTTGCTGTTATCGCTTATTTCTGCTAGAAAAAAGCATGAAAGTAAATGTCTTTCTTTTTCTTCTGCATTACTCAAACTAGGCTAACTGCTATTAGAAACAAAACAACCCAAAACCTTAGTAGATTAACAAAATGGAAGTTAACTTCTAGTTTCTATAAACTCCAACACGCTGGTCAGCTCTCTTGGGCATCCCTCTTACATATAGTGACTTGGGGATCCAGGTGCCTTTTATCTGGTGCTCCTTTGTCTTCCTGTAGGTCCTCTGAATCTTCTGCAAGATCCTTGTCAGGGGGGTGACATGAGTCTAGGCCATCTCGCAGAGGTGTTAGGGGCAGAGCACACTCCATTGGCTATAACATATCAGGTGTCCCCACCTGGACGTCGTAGTGAGCTTAGGAAACATGATCCCCCTGTGATTGCCCAGAAGGAAGACAAAAAGGTTTGCATAGCATGGTCTCATCCACAGTTTATTAATTCAACAAATATTTATTGGGGACTACTATATACCGTTTTACCATAGCTGGCACTGAAGTATGGCAACCTACTCTCTTCCCACGGATCTTAATTCTAGTGGGGAAAATCATGTGGCAAGTGTGCATGTGTATATCTACATGAATATGTACGTAATCTATTTCTAAAATATATGAACTCCAATTAAAAATATCACAAGTAATAAAATTTTAAGAACTTGCTATAGAATAAGCATTTTTTTTTTTTTTGACAGAGTTTTGCTCTTGTTACCCAGGCTGGAGTGCAATGACGCGATCTTGGCTCACCGCAACCTCCGCCTCCTGGGTTCGGGCAATTCTCCTGCCTCAGCCTCCTGAGTAGCTGGGATTACAGGCACGCGCCACCATGCCCAGCTAATTTTTTGTATTTTTAGTAGAGACGGGGTTTCACCATGTTGACCAGGATGGTCTCGATCTCTTGACCTCGTGATCCACCCGCCTCGGCCTCCCAAAGTGCTGGGATTACAGGCGTGAGGCACCGGCCCGGCCCGAATAAGCATCATTTTAAGGACTATATACATATATATATATGTATATATATAATCATTTTTTGATCAATTTTTGAGCAATTCTATGCAGTAGATGCTCTTATTATCTCCATTTTGCATATTAGTAAACTGAGGCACAGGGATTTTAAATACCTTGCCCAGGATCAGACAGCTAGAAAGTGGTAAAGCCATGCTACAAACACAGGCAGTTGGAAGCCAGACTTCACACTCTTACCTGTTGCTCTGAAAGCATGTGCCTGACTAGCGGGAAAGTTCACCTAGCTGTGTCTCTCTTGGTACCTGCCCAAATAAATTTGCTGAAAACTAAGGAACACCAGAAAGGGGATGTGTGAAAGCACTTTGGAAATGGGAAACCATGATAATATGACATGACATGTTGCTTTTTCACCCTACTCCCAGATTAGTTTGGTTAAAAACACAAAAAATCAAACATATCTCAAAAATTAGCTCTATCAAATCAGTTTGAAAAAAAAAAAAAAAAAAAAAGGAAAGAAAAAGAAGAAAAAAAAATCAAACTATTCCTGGCTTCAGAATCTCTGACAGCTTCCTGTTGTCTACAGTACAGAGTTTAAGTTCTTTGGACCTTTACCATCTTGCTTGTTTCCCTCTTCACTCTTTCTAGCACTCTGCCCTACTAGACAAATCACCTTCTCAGAATAAGACCCCAATATTCACGATCTTTTGTCTGTCCAGTTTCAGTATATCATTTCCCTGCTTCCTAGCCTAGCAATAAATCTAAGTCATCTTTGTACTCCCAATAGGACTAGCACACAGTTGGTGCTAAATAAATGTTGGGCAAGTTACACTGAACGTTGAAAAGTGAGGGCCATAAATAATACAGAATGTGAGGTGATCAAAGCTGACTCAGCTGTCCCCATGATGGAGCTAGTATGGCTTTGCCAGAGATGTTTTGCTCTTACTATCTCTGTTCTCAGAGGCTGGAAAATGGCAAAGAAATATGAAGCAGCATAGCCTTCCCAGTTTAGCCACAACGTTTAGCTTATGGTTGGCAAAGAATTCGGTTCAAAATGGACTTATTTTGTTACATTGTTTTGAACGTAATTGGGCCATTCTCCAACAGATATCCCAGGTTGAAAGGGCTATTCAAGAAGAAGCTCTGTTTAACTGCTTTGAACAGGAGGTCTAGTCTTTGCGTGCCTTTAATGAGAGCTGAAGAGAAAAGCATACACAGTTAATCAACGCCCCGAATCCAGTGCAGTGGACACTTATAACCCGTTGTGGCGGATGCTGTTGGGCTGCCGTCCATTTCTACATCTTTGCCAAAGGAAGCTCAATGTGTTGGGATTGTGACATGCCCAGCCTCTATGGATGGATGGCAGATGGTCTGAGCCAGTGCTTCCAAACATTTTTTATGACTTGCCACGTAGAAAATGATTATATTTGCATAGAACTCTCTACTAACCTGGGAGGGGGTGATTTGGAAACATCGATATGAGGCTTAGAGAAAAAAAAACATTATCTTCATATCATATAATTACAGTAGGAAAAATAAATATAAATATTTTGAAATATATGAATTACTGAATTTTTATAAAATTTCAGATAAAAGATTTCTAAATACTTAAAATGAGAAACTCAAGGTTGCTGATTTTAAAAAAAAGCTTCCTAATCAGCTTTTAGGGTTGAAATGGTTAAATATAATTCTTGATGATTATTGCAATTTTGCTCACCAAAATCAGTGGCTAAAAAAGTTAGAACCATATTTATAACCGTTGAAAATTTGTAGTTGTTGAAATTATTTTTAAAGTGTTTAACATTCCTTAACAAATGGAATACAGGGTTTCATGTGATAATGTGAATGTGTGTCAAGTCCAGTAAAACTTTTTTTTTTTTTTTTTTTTGAGACAGAGTTTCGCTCTTGTTACCCAGGCTGGAGTGCAATGGCGCGATCTTGGCTCACCGCAACCTCCGCCTCCTGGGTTCAGGCAATTCTCCTGCCTCAGCCTCCCGAGTAGCTGGGATTACAGGCACGTGCCACCATGCCCAGCTAATTTTTTGTATTTTTAGTAGAGACGGGGTTTCACTATGTTGACCGGGATGGTCTCGATCTCTCGACCTCGTGATCCACCCGCCTCGGCCTCCCAAAGTGCTGGGATTACAGGCTTGAGCCACCGCGCCCGGCCAGAACTTTTTATATTAAGTGATTAAAAATCATGATGAGACTGGGCACGCTAGCTCATGCCTGTAATCTCAGCACTTTGGGAGGCCAAGGTGGGAAGATCGCTTGAAGCAGAGTTTAAAGCCTGCCTGGGCAACTTAGTGAGACCCTGTATCTACTTAAAAAAAAAAATTGCAGTGAAGCTCTAATTTGCAGAATGTGTCACCAGCCTGCAGGTAGATTGAACGCTACTAAAATGATGTGTCAGTTGCACATGGACAAAAGTTTCTGACACAAGTGAAGGCTGAAATCAGAGGTGGTTAATCAGGGGTGGGCCCCCCAGAACTCCTCTTTAAATTCCCTGATCCCTTACCCCTAATGAGTACACCATGAGTGGTACAGTCTCCTCCTTGGACACTATAGAAACCTCTTTGGTGGCACCACAGGCCACTTGTCCCCAAACACCACTGCAGGCCCTGAAGCTGGCTGCCCCAGTGTATGTCCAGGTGGGACATGCTCCCATATGGCCAGCAAGTATCAGATGTTTCTCCCTGTGATCATCATCTGAAGAGACCACAGTGGATGTCATTGGATGCCACTCATTTATGCCACCTTCTAAGGAGCTCTAGAAGAGCGTGCTTATAGCCATCAACAACCAGCTGGGAGGCTCCAGCCTTCCCAAGAGATGAGTGGATCAGTTTTATATGGAAATACTGTGTAACCGATAGGCCTTCCTCAATACAGCACACTAATTGGGAAGCATGGGTCTAAGGAAGCATGGTGACCCCATTCCCTACTATTTCAGCCTGTTTTAAAGCAAAGAATGGCCAAATTGCCCAGTTCTGGCCAGGAGTGAGAGTAGTGGTTTTAGGAAAATTTTTGTTTTACCGATAAAAGAGGACAAAAGAGGAAGTGTGTGGTACTGATTCTTCCCCCTCTTCTGCTTTCACTGGCGATGTGTTGGAGAGCTTCAGTAGCCATCATGCGCTCAGGAGATGATCAGCATCACTGAAAGGTTAATAGTGCCACAGAGCTGCTGGTACGGTTTCCAGATCTGTGCCAAAGGCCCTGTCTCCAGATTTCCTACTATGCAGGAAGAATAAGCTCCTATTTGTTTCAGCCACTGGAACTTGTATTTGTAGTCAAAAGTATTCCTCATACTTTTTTCTTTCCTTTTTATTATGTACCTAAGGACACACAGGGAATGAAAAGCATTACCCTGGAGTCCTTTATCCATTCATGAAAGTAGGCAACTATAATGCTAGTTTTGCAAATATTCCTTAAGAAGAATAATTGACACTTAACTCGTTGTGAAATAGGTGTGGATATTCTATACCACACACAGCTTGGTGGTCCAGGGAGCCATCTCTAGGGCATGTTCTCTTCAAGTATGATGACTCTCTGATGTAGGGAATGGGTGTGAGCTGCATGTCCTCACGTTGACTGGGCAACTTCACATCTCCTCTCCTGTGCCAGTGTAATACAGACTAGAAGGTCTGAAGATGGTCTTCCAGTGGCTTCTTATGGTCACTTTATGAAAAGACCTCTATTGCTTCTAAGTGATAGAAACCCACCTAAACTAATGAAAGCAAAAGGAGACATTTATTAGAAGGACCTTGGGCTATCTTATAGTAAAACCACATTTCGAGATTGTGGCTGAGGGTTGTGGTTGCAGTGAGCTATTATGAACTGCTTCAACAAGGCTGCACTCCGTGGCTCATGCCTGTAATCCCAACACTTTAGGAGGCCGAGGTGGGAGGATTACTTGAGCTCAGGAGTTTGAGCCAGCCTGTATAACACTGCGAGATCCTGTATCTAAAAAAAAGAAAATTAAAATTAGCCAGGCATGGTGATGCACCTGTAGTCCCAGCTACTCTAGATTGAGGTGAGAGACTGCTTGAGCCCCAGGAGGTTGAGGCTGCAGTGACCATGATCATGTCACTGCACTCCAGCCTGGCAGCAGAGTAAGAGCTTGTCTATCAAAAAAAAAAAAAAAAAAAAAAAAAGAAAGAAAAAAGAAAAAAGAAAAAAAAGTTGATAGAATCATTTAAACAGAAAACGACCATTTCTAGAACTCTCTTTTTGCCTCTTCCTTCTATACCTGCTGCGTTGACTTGACTTCTCTCTCTTGCTACCGAGTTCTCTTGCCTGACAGAAACATGACTTCTGGCAGCTCCCAAGTTTTGCATCTTTTAGATTGAGCTGCCAGACAGAAAACCCAGCTCTCTAGGTTCCCTGTCCCAATATCTGGTCGCTGGGATTGATGATTCTATTGTGAGCTAAGGGCCAAGTATTAGACTAAGAACATAAGCCTGGAGATGTGGTTATGGGAGCTCTTGCAGAAGCCAACTGGATGGAGTTGGGGGAAGAGAAACTCTCCAGAGGAGGTAGTTATGGCATTGGGCAGAGTTCCATAGAAAGCTACTGCAGAAATTATGCCCACTTCACCCTGAGTATGTTTATACTTACAAAGGAGACAAAGAACCAAGATTTGTGTTTGTTTAGGTCATAAAGGAAATCCAAAGACAATTTGGTATTAAAATGCAGAACTATTAGTTTTTACTCCAGGGTTTTAAATTCTTTGTTAAGCGCTTGTTCTACCCTTCTTTATAGCAATACTCATTGCTTTCTTGGAGGCTTGTTGATAGGAACTGTCCTGTTCCTTGTCATAAAGGCTTATTAAGATAGCTAATATAATACCTGGAGGGAGTCTGGGGACAAGAGTGTTTCCTGAACCCATCCTAGAGAGACATTGTGCCAACATCCTGACAAACACTAACGTCGGAGTCACCTATGAGTCTGTAAGAACAACATAGCAGTCGTCTTTCTTGGAAAGCATGTGTGTAAAATCAGTTTAAAGTAAGAGAGTGGTAAATCATTATAAAACATGGCAAAATAAAATCTCACTCTTGCTGATGGTTAACTTTTATTATTCTGGATTTTATGGATTACAAGCTAAGCTATTACATCCACAAAATCCTTAGCTTTGTAAAATCACTTATGTAATCCTCAATGAATATTCTATTTGCTTCACTTCCAAGTTTTCAATAAAACAAGAATTCGTAGGGTGGGAAGTGGTTGGTGGCTCACACCTGTAATCCCAGCACTTTGGGAGGCCCAAGTAGGTGGCTAACCTGAGGTTAGGAGTTTGAGACTGGCCTGGCCAACATGGTGAGACCCCATCTCTACTAAAAATACAAAAATTAGCTGGGTGTGGTGGCGGGCACCTGTTATCCCAGCTACTTGGGAGGCTGAGGCATGAGAATCACTTAAACCCGGGAGGCAGAGGATGCAATGAGCCAAGATCGCACCACTGCACTCCAGCCTAGGGACGAGAGTGAAACTCTATTCCCCCCCAAAACAAACAAACAAAAAACCCAAGAAGTCATTAACCATTCATTCATTCATTCAACAAATATTTGTTACCATCTACTAGATGTCAATTTTGTGCTAGTCTCCTCACTGTACTTTAATCTCTTGGTAGGTTTTAAGGGAAAGTGTAGTTTTATGAGATGGCTTTAGAACCACCAATGATTTTTTTTTTTTTAGCAATCATTTTTCTCCTCACTCCCTTTCTGAAAATCCTGCTCTGTCTCCAGAAGTAGGAACATGTAACTCTGCCTCCCCACACATAGCTGATTGGACCAGGGATACAGGCCTGATCCGACATGGCCAATCAGATTCTCTCTCCTGGAAAATTAGAATATAAAGATGGAGGCATTATGAGTTGGTTGGGCACTTGAATTGGAAGCCCATAGATATGCTGGGGTGGGGGGAGGTGAGGTTATTGTTTTGGAGAATAAATGATTAGCCAACATAGTAGCAGTTGAGTGAGTGTACAAATCAATTTACACAGAGAGAGCAGCAAGTACAGAGCAGAATGAGAAACCATGTGGCCTCAGAGCCAGAGACAGGCCAGAAGATTAGCCATTTAATGACCTTCTGGAAGCCTCCTTATGATAATTGCCACAGTGCCTGGTTGAGCTCCACTAGCTACCCCTTACACCCTTACAATAAATCTCCTGTCATTTGCGCTTGCTTGATAAGGTTTCTCTTTCTTCAAGCGAATCCACTTTGACTAGGAGGTGAATCAATCAAGATCAAAGTCGGCGGACAGATTTAAACAGAGAATGCTCTATTTAGAATAACTCAAATGTACTAATAGCATATCAAGGACTTGTCCTGTGTATATGCAATAAAACGATCAGTCTAAGATGGTTGCGACAATTTTCTTGTAAGAGTGTTGAAAAATAAGAATGTGTCATGAATGAACTGGAATCTTCCTATTTGATTCATTTAAATGATCACATAGGCAGCTGCCCTTCTGCGAAAGTTCAAGTGCAAGTGACTTAGGGGAGACATTTCATAGCCTGTTGGATCTATGTGTTAGAGTAATACTGAGTAAAAAGATTTATACAAGATTGCTGACTCTGTGATTCAGCTTCCAGTTGGGCGCGAGGAAATATAATGCTGGTGAAGACACCATATTTGACAACAAGTAAGATGAAAATTATATTTAAAACCAGAAAGAAAGCGAGTTTGGGATAATCTACCGCTTGTTTAGCATAACATGAAAGGGGTCCCGGTCCAGACCCCAAGAGTAGGTTCTTGAGCTCATGCAAGAAAGAATTCAGGGCAAGTCTGTAAAGGAATAAAAGAATGGCTACTGCATAGACAGAGCAGTCCCCAGGGCTGCTGGTTGCTCATTTTTATGGTTATTTCTTGATGATATGCTAAACAAGGGGTGGATTATCCCAAACTCACTTTCTTTCTGGTTTTAAATATAATAATTTTCAATCATAATAATGTTTTGCTAGGTCTACTAGCTAACAGACAACAATTTTCAGATGTTATAATTTATCCATCCTTTCAGCCCTTTCGAAAAGCCATCTACAGTTGCCAAAAAGAAGTATCTTCTGAAATACGCAAGTCTAAATTCAGACTCTATCTTTATATATTTAAACTTAGTCTTCCCCCACTCTTCTGCAGCGTAATTTTTAAGGCTGATTTGATAAAGTCAACATTACTGCCATGGGAGCAGGTCTATCAAAGTGGCTTGTTTTCAATTACTTTAAAAAGAGGCCCCATTGTTGTTCCAAATTTGTTTACAATCTCTTAATAAGCATACTTAGGTCTCAAAACACAAGGCAGGTTGACTTGATAAAAAATTATTTTTGTTGGATAAAGGAATATGTACTACAAAAGTAAACGACCTAGTAATCCACCAGTTACCAGCCACAACAGCAAGTTTAAGATCAAGAACACTGCGAAGCTCGGGGGACACACAGGGATGAGACGTAGGATGGAGACTAGAACTGGCTGCATTCAAAGTACAAATGTAGGATCATAACAGTTTTCTTTAGTCAGTAGTAATGGCTTTTGAAATGGCAAATGAGTTTGGAATGGGCATTAGAAAGACACTCCTGGGAACTAACAGAATACTGAGGGGTGTACATGTAAATATTAGCAGATGGGATTGCTATCAGAACAGTGATCATTTCCCGCAGTTGTTTCTGGGCTGATTTAAAATAGCCTCTCCCACTGCTAGCTATGTGTCTGACCACATATCCTGGTACTGGTTAAAAAATACAGCTGCTTTGGCTGCAGGGACAGGTGGAAGGGTAGGAATGTTCGGAGAATAGGAGGAAGATAGCAAAGGCCAAGTCATCCATTCCAGAAATGTTTGTTGTGTCCCATTGTGTGTCCACTGTCCTAGAGCTTAGTCTCAAGTTTAAACAAAATAGAGAATACCTATGCTTTTGTGGTGGCAACAAAAGCAATGAGGAAATATAAATTATGGTAGGTGGCAGTAAACACTATAGAAGAAACAGTCTGGGCAAGGCAGACAAGTGATGTAATTTTGTATAGGAAGCTGAGACAAGGCTTTACTGATAGGGAGACGCTAGAGGTAGTAAGCCATGCTGATATCGGGGTGAAGAATCTTCTGGGTAGAAGGAATGGACAGCTTGTGAAAAGGCTTCCAGGTGGATGGCGCTTCCAATGTTTGTGAAACTGCAAACATTAGTGAAGCTGGAGAAGGGGAAAGGAAAGAGAAATGGTAGGATGTGAGCTCCGGCCATGACTGGGGTGGGGGTGGGTCATGTTAGGTTGTTACAGAACTTAAAGAGGGTGGTGGAAGGATTGTGCCTTTTAGTCTGATTTGAGTGAGGCGAGAAGCCCTTGCGGAGTTTTGAGCAGTGTGGGGACATGGTATGACACCCATTTTCAAAGGCTCCCTCTGTTTGGCAGTTAGGAGATTATCGCAGTAATCCAGGTTAAGCGATGTTGATGGCTTAGACAGGGCATAACAGTAAGATGGGTGCTGCATGATGGTTGGATTCTGATTTTGCTGATGGATCAGATGTCGCGTGTAAGAGGCAAAGAAGAATGACTAACAAAAAACAAGGAATAAAAGCAAGAGGAGGAAGGAACAAAGGGCAAAATCTAAAAGAACACATAAAAGAAAGAAGACTACCCTTAGGACTTCTCTGAAGATCAAGCACAGAACCCCAGGATTTGATTGTCTGAGAAGCCAGCACGTGATTCTTGGTTCCTAGACATAGCTGGAACATGACCTTAGGCTGCCTGTATTTCTTGACTGTTAAAATCTGCTAATCCCAAACTCACTTAGAGTGAAATTAAGTTGTGTGGCCAACTCACTGTGAATGTGTTAGATTAGTGGCCTCAGTTGGGAAGTTGGAAAGAAGAGGCAGTGGGAGTGCTGGTCTGGGAAGGAGAAAATCTGATGTTTCTTGTCCCTAGATACTGGAGACCCTGAAAGGGTAAGCTTTTGGTTTACAAGTCATGAATGAGACTGGTATCGAAAAGGGGTCCCAGTCCAGATCCCAAGAGTAGGTTCTTGAGCTCATGCAAAAAAAGAATTCAGAGCAAGTCTGTAAAGTAAAAGCAAGTTTATTAACAAAGTAAAGAAATAAAAGAATGGCTACTGTATAGAGCAGCCCCCAGGGCTGCTGGTTGCCCATTTTTATGGTTGTTTTCTGATGATATGCTAAACAAGGGGTGGATTATTCATGCCTCCCCTTTTTAGACCATATAGGATAACGTCCTGTCATTGCCATGGCATTTGTAAACGGTTGCAGTGCTGATGGGAGTGTAGCAGTGAGGATATCCAGAGGTCACTCTTGTCGCCATCTTGGTTTTGGTGGGATTTAGCTGGCTTCATTACTGCAAACTTTTATCAGAAAGGTCTTTACGACCTGTATCTTGTTGGAACCCTCTATCTCATCCTCTGACTTAGAATGCTTTTAACCAGGCTGGGCGTGGTGGTTCACGGTGTAATCCCAGCACTTGGGGAGGCTGAGGTGGGAGGATCACAAGGTCAGGAGATAGAGATCATCCCGGCTAACAGAGTGAAACCCCATCTCTACCAAAAATATACAAAATTAGCTAAGCATGGGGGCGCGAATCTGTAGTACCAGCTACTTGGGAGGCTGAGGTAGGCGAATGGCTTGACCCCGGGAAGGCAGAGGTTGCAGTGAGCCGAGATTGTGCCACTGCACGCCAGCCTAGGACACAGAGCAAGACTCCGTCTCAAAAAAAAAAAACAAAAAAAAAAAAAACCAGAATGTCATAACCATCTGGAAATGCAGCCCAGTAGGTCTCCGCCTTCTATTACCCAGCTCCTATTCAAGATGTCAAGATGCCTCTGACAAGACTATGTGAGGAACAGAAGTCATGACCCCAACCCCAAATTTCATCATGCAAAGATGACATATAGTATTTGTATTTGAGTGCTTTATTATATTGGAATTGCAGTGATATTAACATTTGTACAAATGCACAAAATCGTGTCTCTTCTTGCTAGAAAGAGATGTAAAAATCTGGCCTAGTTGAACAGTCTTAATGAACTCATTGTCCATTGGTAACAATAAATGCGTTCATGATGCAACAAAAAGCTTAACACAAAATTAAACATATTAAATGCTGCAGCAAGTATTTACATGTATGTACCCCTTTTTCTCCTTCCAGTAAGGAAGGTGGTTGCTTTACAAATAGACAAACAAACACAAATGCTTTGCTGTTTACAAATACAAACAACCCCAAGTCCAGAACTTAAAGTGACAGCACCTTTTTTGGGACTTCCTCAGTTAACACTTTACACAGTGCTAAACTTTTTTCTTTGAACTATATTTTTGGACAATATTTATATTCCAATTGTCCTAGAACATTGTGTTTGAACTGAGCTATTTTTCTGGGCCTTTTCAGAGGATCCCAAACCCTACGTTCTCTCTAGAGAGAACATTTCAAGCTTATCTTTTCTCCAAGACAGTTCTCAAAGGCAACACTCCTTTCTCTATGAGGCAGATGTGATTTAGCAGAACGTAGAAGGAAAAACAGGGAGTAGGTTGTATTTTCTACTGGCTGCTGGTTGGGAAGGGTCCTTTCTCTTACACCCCCTCCACTCAGCACAACTGATACCTTTCATGATCAGCTGTAGTGTCTGTGGCATTGGTATTCTAAAGGAGAAAACTAGAATTTAATGAGCTTATTGTGCATAAGATTTTAATGATGTATTTAAAGCTAATTTATTCAGCTTCCACATTCTAAGCCTTGAGGCTAAATTATTCTGTTGTAAAAAAATTCAATCCTATAAAGCTCTATAATAGAAGCTCAATGTAAGAATATCTTAAATGGCTTAGAAGGAGCTTTCTAGATTCTGGCTTCTAATGAGCTAGATATTGTAAGTTGGTCTAAATACGACAGTTGGTAATTATTGATTCCTTTCTGATGAGAAGCTTGGAAAGGTATCAGAGTGCCACTTAAGAGTATTAATCTTTTAACAAATGTTGGCAATTTGGCCTTACCCCCCACTTCAGCTTGTGGTTAAATAGTTTTTCTTAAAAAATAGACAATTTATAAGGGAAAAAATATATAAACACTCTTTAAGCGATTTGGCTACAAGCGTTACATCACTGAAAAACCCCACAAGAAATAGTAAAATATTTTGAATGGACATACACTTTTTCATTTTCACAATATGACGAGCTAGGTTTTTTTGTTTTCTAAAATTTCTGTGTGTTTGTTTTGGTATTGAATTTTACTTAGAAGTTTATTGCTGCTGTGTCATCTTATCCTACCTTAGATTGCAATTGTGAAATAGAGGTGCTGTCCTTAATTACGTTACAAGGCAACATTGTATTTTTGAGACCTAGGAATGAAACCGATAGGGCCACTGTTCTTTCAGTGGCCTCATAGAGAGTCTATGGCTAGGACAACAGTCAAATGTGCACCAGGATGCACAAAAGAATAAGTCTCCTGGCTTATTCAGGACACTTTGGTTTGGAAGATGAGAGAAAATTCTTAAGTATAGCTCAGCTGCTGCCTCACATCTGTTGCATAATATAACATTTAAAAAACATGCTACGAATAAAGGGATACAGAGTATAAACCCATATAGTGTACTGGCTCTTCTCCTCGGCATTCTTGTAGTAGGTTTCACCTAGGCTGACGCGAGACACAGGTCTCAGCTGTGCTACCAATGAACGCACATAAATGTACCTGGTGCAAATATGTGTAAAGTATTTTAAATGATGCAGCTCAGAGCCTTGGAGGAAGGGTGCGGGGCACTGTAAAGGAGAGCAAAGGCAAGTTAGAGCAAAGACAGAGAAGAGGTTAGAAAGAACGAGAGAAATAGAAAGGGATCAAAAAGCTAAAGTGCCATTTTAAAATATAAATTATTTTAAAAGCAGAAAAGAGATTCTAAATTGCTACTGTTCGCATAGGCACGGTTTTATTCAAATTTAAATGGGTTGTTTCCTTTCCCTTCTCAGATACACTGCATAATGGAGCTTGAATGGCTTAAAGCTACTGCATATTGTTCAGGAAGGGAAAAAAAGCACTAAGGGAGCTGAATAGTGCAAGGCTTTCTAGGAAATTGGGGTGGGGTGGAGAGAGGCAGAGATGAAGTTGTTTTTTTATACTTCTACAAGAAAACTGTTCCAGTTATAGTTACTGATTCCCTTTAGCCGAACTCTGTTTCCTAAATGAAAGAGCTTACTTTAACAATGAAAAAAGAAATAAACGTTTAAAAAAAACTGCTCAGAATGTGGATTAAAAAATAACTCACAGAGCAATAAAAATCCTTGAAATGTCTATGCACAGAGATCTAAGCAAACATTTCCACCAAATGGTGGAGAATAGCCATTTGAAACCCTGAAAAAATGAAAATACACACAACTATAGTAGTTGATTATGGACTAACACTTTAAAAACAAAGTAGTTCCTACAGAAGAATACTGTTCAAATGGAATGTTTAAAAATAACATTTATTAATAAATATCTTATAAAATTCTAAATTAATAGATTCCTGTTCAAATTTTGCTTTGGTCCTTGAATTCCACTGTATACACACATACATACATATATATTTTCTTAGATGGTTTTTTTTTCTTTTTTTTTTAACCAGAAAGAAACACCTTCTATCCTAACTGGATGGCTAGTTTTATAGCAGTTACCAAGGCTTAAAACCCCCCAGCTGAAGGCTTGTCTGTTACCACAGCTGGTTTATGATTTTAATGACAAACTCAACTTACACACTAAAAATTTATTTAACAGGCAACAACCACTAGAACATTCACCATGGACACCCCTCTATCAGAATACGCTCTCCATTTTGTTTTGCTGATTACGTAGGCTCTGAAGAGTATTTGCTCTAGGTCACCCTCATCACTGTAATATATACTGTGAGAGCACACACACTGCTTGTCTCCCACAGGCTCTTTTAAGACTGTGACTCGCAAACATTGATGTGGGGGCAGGAGAGGGGTGAGTAGTAGTGTAACAGGAAAACATCCGACTTAACACCTGGCTTTAAAATTAGTACATTCATCCAGGGCTGGGATTTTCACTGTACCTCTCCTGGCATTGTGGATTGAGACATGTGTCGAGGAGAAACAAGATGTGGACACCTCCACTTAGCTGAGAATTCACCTGGTAGAAATGCTCTCAGGTGTACCTATCGGAGTTGTTAACTCCCATCACGTAAGGCAGGGGAGGCACTGCAGAAGTTCCCAGGGAGGCTGGCAGTGACCTCAGAGGCAGATCTCACTGATCAAGAAAACCACACACGAATGGGGAGAGGCAGTGCAGTGGGATTTTCCTTCCTTAGGACGGGTGCTCTGAAGGCCATGATGACTGATTGGCAAACACATGGATGGGTGACCCAGTAAACTGGCTGGGGAAGGAGAATGGAGTACCAAGATACTCTCCCAAATAGGCAAAAATATAGGACACGGAGGAGGGATTTTTAGGCAGATTGATTATTCTGTTGTCTGGTGATGGCTGGGCCTTTAGGTAAAAAGGTTAATACTGATAAGCCACGTGTTGGATTTGACCAGTGTATCTTTCTGTTTGGGATTTCAAGAAGCACTGATAACTAGTTGGAATCTTTAATTTACTGTATTTCCACACCGTGAATGAGCACACCTAAAGGCCCTGAGTAGAACAAGAAGACAGTTTATTCTAATTATATGTTGAGGCCGGTTTGCTAATGTGTGTGGTTGGTTTTCCTACTTAGCATAAAAAACAGACATAATTGAGCTATATATAATGCACATCAGTCAAACTGTCAAGTTGCTGAACGGAGAAAACTGAGGCACGTTCTTAACTGCAGAGGCTTTCAGCCTAACAACTAAATAGTTCAATCAAAAGGTGGAACAGAAGTAAACTAAACCATCATTGTAGTGACAGTCACTCCCTGGACATTCTGATATTACTAGTGGATTTTTAAAAAATCCATTTTATTAAGTGCTATGCATGCAGTAAAGAAAGAAAAATTGTTCACTTAAAACAAAGCAAAACATAAAATAAAAATTTAAAAACCCAACTAAACATTTTAATGCACTCTTTTTCCTTTTTGTGAGGGGAGGGCAGACAGATGGTCCTAAGAAGGAATTTTGAAATATTATTTTTGATTTCAAAACGGAGATATGAATACTAACTTCTTTTTAAAGCTAAGTCTTAAATATTTCTTAGGAAGCCAGTCAGATTCAACCATGCTGGAATTTAAAAAACAACAACTATGAATTCAGTATTTAAAATACTTGAAAATGATATGTTTGTCTAAAATATAATAAAAAATTCTTTCATTTGCTTTTTTTCTTTTTTCTTTTTTTTTTGTTGCTTTTGTTTTGATTCTTCAACTATATATCCAAGTCATAAGTTTCACTGGACACTCAAAGCCATCTTTTGAAAGCACTGCATACACAGAAAAATTGTTGATAAATATTGATTTAAAAAGTAAGTTATTAGATAAAACAGAAACTAGTTATATAAAAATCATGCTTCAAGACCCTCATATTTTCTTTTTTTCTCCAAAATAGATTCTTATACTATAGTGAGAGAAAAAAACACATCCTTCCCTTTTCTGAACTCTTATAAAAGCTACACCTTTTGTAAAATACTGTTCTTTTAAAACCCATGAACACACACACACACACACACGCACACACGCACACACGCACGCGCGCGCGCACACACGTTAAGAGGTCAAGCATTCAAATGGAGATGAAACACCAGCACCTGCCTAGACTGCTAGGGAGAAACATTCACCCCTGATATTTGTGAGATGCGATATTAAAACATTAGCACAGTAGAATGGCTTGTTTCAAGGAGGCACGACTGTGGTTCAGGGACTATCTGCTTTGTATCATGGGCATGTTTTAAAAAGTTGTTGAAAATAAATGAGAATAATTCAGAAGAGTGAAGAAGGCTGGGTGCAGTGGCTCATGCCTATAGTCCCAACACTTTGGGAAGAAGGAGGAGGAGGATTGTTTGTGACCAGGCTGGGCTACATAAGGGAGAGCTCATCTTTATTCTAAAATAAAAATAAAAATACATTGTGTGAGCCTGTGGTCCCAGCTACTTGGGAGGCGGAGGTGGAAGGATCGCTTGAACCCAGGAGGTTGAGGCTGCAGTGATCCATGATCGCACCACTGCACTTCAGCCTGGGTGATGGGTGAGACCCCATCTCAAAAAAGAAAAAAAAAGAGAGAAGTAGCCTGTGCCTCATCCATGGGGTTCCTTTAGCAGTCAAAGCGTGCTTTAACTGTCATGGGAAGGCGGAAAGCGCCCCTATGGGAACATTGGGTTTTCTTTCTCTTTTTGTTTCTCCAGTAGTGAGTCTATTTTCACCCCACAGAACAGCAAAGCCAGTTCTATAGGCTTAAGAAAAAAAAAAAATAATATAAATCTTAGGCTATTAGCAGCTGATGACTGAACCATATAATCTGTGTGTAGTGAATAGAGCCCTTCTGAATTATTATATAGTATATGGATTTTCACTGTTATAGACAGGCCATATAAAACCAGTTGCAATTCAAGGGTGTCATGTTATATCCCCACATCAAAATTTGGACTTTCACAATCAAGGCTTACAAAACTCCCTTCCCTAGTGTCTCCCCAGCTGGTATCCAACCGTGCTTCACTTATAACTAAACCACCTTTTATTTGCTCTGATTATGAAAAACATGAAATCAGGCACATTAAACATCTTGTGGTTACTATTTTGTGAAAAGCAAGAGTTGAATGAACTCCAGCTGTGGGTGACGTGTAAGTGAAGCAACGGTTAGGTCCACGCTTTGGAGGTTTGCTTTTTTTCTTGTTTGTTTTGTTTTTTCTTTCAACATCGTTTTCGTTTTCACATGCCATGCTAAAGGGAAAAAAATAAAACCATTGACAGTAAAAATGAAGCGTAAACAGGGAGCCCAAGAAAAAGTTGAATTGAAGAGGAAAACTGGGCATTCGAGCAAGTGGACCGAGAGAAGGAGAGGCGAAGGGAGACTCAGTGGCATTATTTGGACATCAGTGGATCTTAGAATATTTTATAGTAAGAAAAAAGATGGTGGGAAAGGCTGTGTGTTTATCTGGGATTCTGGTGACACCACAGCACAAACTCAACGTGAGTTAAGATGTCAAAAGGTTTCCTACCCAGTTAACCTTGGATCTGTCTTACTTGACATCTAGGTATGCCTCATTTTGGCTAAAAGCTGTGGTTTCACAAGATTCAATGTTTCAGGCAAAGGGTTGGGCTGATAAGAATGAAACCATGGCTATATACAGAAAAGGTTCAGTTTATAAACAAGTAACTGGTACCAGAAAATTGGAGAAAAGCACCAAAGCGTTTCCCAAGCTGATAGATATTAATTGCATAACTCCCTTTTTTCTTATATGACTAAGTATAAAAGACAACATGTCCATAATAACTATAAAAATGAAAGCCAGTCTTTGAAGGGCGGAGGAGTCTTCCAGGTCTGAGTTAATTCTAAAAATGCCCTTAAAAGAAAGGACGCATGGTATGCTGCAGCTCTTCTTGGAGGCCAGGTCTGACGGTGCATTTTAAAGAATCGGGTTCAGGTCTGTTCTGTGAGTGGCGAGCTGGCTGAGGGTGGAGCTTCCTACCACCTCGCTGGCCGACGAGGAAGTAGTGATGGTATTATGCTGGATGACTTGTTGCTGGGAGCAAGCTGGGACGGGACTTGCAGGAGGACTACTCTCCGGACCTAGGGTGGGGACAAAGACAACACACACACGTACACACACACCAATATAGGTCTTTTGTGTATGGACTTGTGGACTCCTCAGAGACACAGTACTAGATATTTACTTGAAATAGAAGGTTCACACATTTAATTCTGAACGTGAATTTCAAAGCTGTATTTTCCACTGTTGTCACAATGCTGTGCCTTTCCAGTTTATAGCTACGAGCAAAGCCATGCTTTCTGTATCAGTAAAATGACTTGATGTGTTTAAGTCATGGTCACGTGAACTTCCCCACCTTGTCTTTTTAAATAGCCATCCGTGTATCAAATGTGGAAAAAGACTCACATGTGGTGGGAGAATCTGTGTTGCTCAATCTAAAAAATTATTTGAAAATAAATTGACCTTCAGCCATGAATCCCTGCTCCTCCCACCATCCCTACTCAACTATCATTTAACTGACTGGATTCCAAATGCAGAAACTGGGGTCTGAAAGAAAGGGTCCATTTTGCTTATTGGTAAACCGAGGCCAGGTCACCAGCTTTTCAGCCCAGTGAGTAACATGCAGTGTTTCTGGAGGCACTGGATATGATTCATCCAAGGCCTGGTTCCCAGCCCACGGATTTCTGAAGGAGACAGCTGAGCCACTGGTACCTGGGCTTCAGCTGCCTCTTTTATTACTGGCTGAAAAACTGGAATTTGCTATTTTTTTAATACTTTGAAATGCCAGGTAAGGTGTAGCCAGAAATCATCCGGAGGTGGTGGGCATAGTGTTTGCATAGGGGTCAGGAAAAAGGGATCTCCTTGGAAGAATAGTCTGGCAGCCACTCAAGAATTCTAGTATCTCTGCCTGGAAGTACAGCCTACACTTTATTTTTGCTCTTTCAATCAAATTCAGTGCAAACTTAGGGGCAAAAAAGTTGGACACTAAAGAAAACTGAAAAAGTTGATGACTTACTTAGATATCCTTGTGATTCTTTCTGCATGGCTGTTATCGGGCAGTCTTTATGTGTTAACAACAACTGTTTCAGCTGGGCCACCTCATTTTTCAACATAGACACTTCATTCTGAAAGAGATATATTAAAACCATGTTGAGAAGACCAGAGGATACAAACCCAAAGGCCTGTGTACATTCAACAACAACACGGGCAAACTTTTCTGTTATGTCTGACATGAAGAGTATTACTGAGGGTGGTTCGCCTGAAAGTTTGCAGCTTACCTTTAATTTGGCCCTCCTCACATTTACCAGGGGATTTCTAAAGATATTAGGTTTTAACTTATGAGCTGAACCTTATTAAAAGGCTAGACCACACTCTTAGATGATGGGCACTGAAACCAGTAAGAATCCTTACTCCACTCTTACTGCATGATCCTAGGCAGATAACATACCCCAGCTGAGCTCCAGCAACCTCGTTATAAGATGGGGATAAGAAGTGTACAAGATTATTTGTGTTACTGTGAGGATTAAATACGGTAATAGATCGGAAACACTTAAAACAAGGTCCAGAGCATACTAAGCACTTAATACATTAGCTATCGTAACCTTCACAAGCTCGGGTTGACATCCAATTGAGAATGCAAATGTGAGGCATACAATGGGCAGAATTACGTGGTAGGATTTGTGGCTTCCACTTGAAATGCAGTCAGAATAAGCTGACCTGTATACCATCAGATTTTCCAAAAGATGTCTGCGTTGCTCGATCTAAAAAGTATATTTGAAAATAAATTGACCTTCAGCCATGAATCCCTGCTCCTCCCACCAGCTGTCCAGTAGCTGGCAACTACTGTTCGTGGGCTACTGTTCAGCAGAGCACGTCTAGCTGCCTGATGCCCAGGAGCAGGAGGCACGGAAGCTCATGTGCATGTGTTGGTCAGCAGCATGTGGGATGACGTCAGCTCAGGGAGGCAAGAGGCAAGGAACTTTTGGGCCATGATTGAATTAATTTGATTGAGTTCATTGATTATTTGGCCAATTTCAGTGTATAAAATACTCTTTCTCCCTTCAGTATCAGAATATTGTGGATAGTGTGGGGTTTTCTTCATAGTTACTCACATAAGCGCCTCAGATCTCAAGTAATTACATCTCAGAACATTCAAGAAGGCAAATTGTACCTCCCAACTCCAAATGAATATGATTGATAAGGGACACTGTGGAAACCAAAATTGACCCTGTCAATTCCAGGATCAGTGGGATAACTTATAGAACAACTTATTTTAGCCTTAAACACTAACTTCTTCCTCTTTGATTTTATACCTATCTAAATTCATACAGCCTTTTTTTCTTTTTCTCAGTTTTCCCTCTGCTCAAAATAGCACATATAAAAGAAAGTCACTTCTAGACCATCACATGAAAGCAATCTCTGGCTTTAAAAAAAATCAACCAAACAACAACAAAAAGGAAACAGAGGTGTGTGTGTGTGTGTGTGTGTGTGTGTGTGTGTGTGTGTGTATTTGCTTCAGAAGGAAATGTCATATTACTTGCATTTATACTACAGAAATAACACTTTTCTGAAATCAAAACTGCCAAACACCTTGCAACCTGAGTAGGAGCCCTCAGCTGCAGATAATGTAGACAATGGATCTTAGAAAATGGAATCAAGTTCCAACTTCTAGTGAATCCATACTTTTTAACCTAGAAAACAACAAACAAGAAAATTATTAAAAACAAAACTGGGTTCTCCGGCTTTCTTACACTTTTGGAGGAAAAAACACACCCTGTGTGGTGGCCCTTTTGGAAAGGTTGAATTTAGTCTCGATTTCTTCCCCTGCTATGTTCTGGGCAGTCAAAAGCAGCATTTGATCTTTCAGGCACAAAGTGTTCACTGCCCCCTTCCCTAAGAAAACACTCTGAATTCCATTCTCTGAGTCTCTACAGTTAGCAAAGAGCTAACTGCCTATGATACTTGGCATGCCCCAGTTTCACAATCAATTTTTGCTTTCATAAGGCTGTTTTACTATAAAAGAGCACCAGTCAGCACATGTGATACCCTGGCCTATCACCAAAACCCCATACAAAGTATATGACTTTGGTAGCATTTAGTCTTTGAACAGCAAAACATTTTATTACTAAAGCGATATGTTGTAAGTATAGAGACCAAAGCTGAGTATTGTGAGGGTCTGTAAAAATGCAGAACCCAGAGACTGTTGAGACAATTGACCATTACTTAAAGATATATGTGAAAATGAACATATTCTTTTTGTATTTTTATAGAGAAAGGGTTTTGCTCTGTTGTCCAGGCTGGACTGCAGTAGCACCATCATGGTTCACTGCAGCCTCTACCTCCTGGGCTCGAGCAATCCTCCCACCTTAGCCTTTTGAGTAGCTGGGACTACAGACAGGTGCCACAATGTTCAGCTAATTTTAAAAATTGTTTTGCAAAGATGGGGGTTTAGCTATTTTGTCCAGGCTGGTCTTGAACTCCTGACCTCAAGTGATTTTCCAGCCTCAGCCTCCCAAAGTGCTGGGATTACAGGCACAAGCCACTGTGCCTGGCAGGACATATTTCTTAATGTAGCGTTAATAATTACGTTATTTAGCCACATTATGGTGGGGAAATAAGCACCAATTAATGTCCTCAGTAGACAAGAGCAATTAGCTTCTTGTTTATATCATATGCACATAACTATGATGCTAAAGAACTAAACAAAGGCCTAATAACCATAGAAGTCACAGAAATTCATGGGGCAGCATCCAGTAGGAAAAGGAACTCTCCTCTGAGAGTTGAGAATAATGGGGGTCGAGTTCCTAAGCTGCCATGCCAGCCAAGAATAAAACACAATGGTTGAATTAGTTCTCTAAGTTCCTTCTAGAAAGAATTTTTTTTTTTTTAAATTCTACAAGCGATTTTGTGTGACTTTCTATTGAGAAAGCAGATTACCCAATTATCTAATGAAGGATTCAATCTTGACTTTTATTCATTACTTTCGATATGCTCAAACATGCTTATAATTCAGGTCTGACATTTCATAAGGGAGCCAGTTCTGGCACCTCTTATCCTTCCAAATTATAGTAGGGCAGATTCAAAGCAATATTTATGGTTTCATTTAGAGGAAAATTTTGTATGTCCATTTATGTGTCCATATTGCTGAGAGAGCATCTATGGAGACTTCCTCATATTTCATAGGGGGCTTTTGGCTTAAGAAAGGTCAAGAATTGCTATCCTGGAGAAAGAAGAATGAATTGTGTGTTGTGCACATGGATGATCATCTTAAAGATTCCATAGTGAAAGACTGACTAGCGTAGGAAATGCTCAAATACTAGACTATATTTTAAGTAAAAACCGTTTTCAAGGGAACGTAAGTGGAATCACCTTGAATTCATTTTGGAAGAGAACAACCAGATAGCGAATGTTTCAAAATGCATAAAAGAAGTCAAATGTGGCCTGCAAGTCTAGTAGGAAAATAAAAGCCAGGCCTGCTGGAGGCATTTTCTTACTCCGAATTACCTTGCTTTAATAAATTGAGGAAAATCATTTTTTATTCCCCTATGTAGGTTCTAAGAAGAGTTTTAGGTTTTAATATAAAAGCGCTTAGTAAAAACAAGGTATTAATAATATGTGTCGGCTGTCTGGTAGAAATCACCTCTGCAGTTGTTCATTTTTCTAGACCAATTTGAGTTTGCCCCTCGAAAGCAGTTAGCCGCTTAGCGACTGTAAGAGGATAGAGCCAGTTGGATTGATCTATTTGTAAACCCACAGTTTGCCTGGGGATGAAGCAGCACTCCATAGAGATATTCAATACTACAATAACATACTCTAAGCAAGCACTCCAACAAGTCCCAATAGCTACATTCGCAGTGTTCAGCTTTGGGGATGTCATGATTTATATGATAAATCTGCAGTGCTTTTTGGCGTAAACAGTAGTTTGTGCCAAAAAAATAATGATCAAAATGGGCCCTACAATATACCCTCCCGTCTTTTTTTTTTTTTTTTTTTTTTTTTTTTTTTTTTTGGTAGATTAGCTGAGACCAGGTTTGGTTCACTCTGAAACAAAGGACTTTGAATTTGTCAAGCAACAGTTCCCATCTGGCCTATTCTCTTGCCAAGTCCCAGACCTGGGCTCATGTGTCCAGAATTTCAGCAGCAACTTAGACCATGTGTCTTTGCACTAAAAAAAGAAAAGCAATTATGTCCACGGGTGACCAGATGATTGCCGTATCCTCTACTGAACACAAACGTTCTACTGAGCACCTCAGCAGCAGCTGATGAACTTAGAGCTGAGCTTAGTCACTGAGTATCAGAAAAAAGAACATGGATTCCTTTGGCTTACAGGGTTTCTAAAATAAAAGATCACAAAGCAGTGGGTTAGGTCAACAGGAGACTTCCCTGAGTCCTCCTTCGGCCACCTACTCATTGTGTGGCATTAGGGAAGACCCCTCATTTCCCTCATCACACTTTCTCTCTCCATCAAGTGTCCAATCAGGTAGTTTCTAGTACTTTCCCCAATTCCTATACCTTTGTTGACCTGCTGGCCAGAGATGTGTTGTGAGACGAGGAAATGAAGTCTGGGAGTTTGATTTTGTTTTCTTAGGTCTGATTTTTCCAATCTGAAATGCTGCAGCCTGACTAGAGGGTTCTGTGCTGGAAAACAACTCAAAAGTGGCAGCTGGCCATCCAGACCTTGGATATTCCGTTTGGCTGGAGGTTGTTTGCTTAGCACCTTCCATTTCTGTTTACTTAAAATTTGGCTCACTCGTCCAGCCTCACGGAGACACCTTTTTCTTTTGACAAAGGTCCAGTGAGAGGGAAAGGGTCATTCAAAGGTAGCGGAATCTGCAGCATCCTCTCCAGCACCCCCGGGCCTGATGCAGGACACTCAGTTTCACAGGGAACACTGGGCGGTTGTGGCTTCTGTCCCTCCAAGGCAAAGCAGTGGTTGGAAAATATCAACAATTTCGTCTGTTCAGAGACTGTCCCTTTTTGGGGTACCGTTTTAGCCACCAAAGGATATTGGTGCCTGTTACATGAACTCAGTAGAATTTTTTTTTTTTTCCTGGTTTTGGGAACTAGAGTTCTAGTTTCTTTTTTCCTTAGCCATTTGGCTCTAAAGAAATGTGAGAAAAATCAGCGCATTAGGGTCTAGCAAAGGGTAAATTCACCTTGTGTGTTTTGTAAAAATACTCATACATATGCGAAGGCCAAGTCACGAACACCTCTGGCCTCAAAGTCAATGGGCATCTTTACTTTCCTGGCTCTCTGCTGTGACTCCTCTATGTTTTCATGTATTAGGATCATAGTCTATACCCTGAAGGAATTCTGCAAGGACTCATTTTAGTTAAAATGGATTTAAAGACTTGGCATTTGATAAGTGCCAGCTGGCTACTTTTGGCTCCTTCATTTAAGCAGTGGCTCCCAACTAAGGCTGATTTTGCCACCCAACCTCCCTTCCCAGCCACCACCAGGTGACATCTGGCAATGTCTGGAGATTCTTTGGTTGTCCTAGTTGGAAGGTGTGCTCCTGACACAAAGTGGGTGAAGGCCAAGGAGGCTGCTAAATAGCCTGCAATGCATAGGGCACAACAAAGAATGATCCAGCCCAGAAGTCAACGGGGCCAAAACTGAGAAAACCTACATTTGCACCATCATTCTGCAGACCTCAGAAATGGTGGCAAATTCCTGGGGCTCTCCCGCTTCAGTTATTGCAGAACCACTGCTGTAATATTTACTAGGTTCACATATACCAGGCGTCCCCAAACTACGGCCCGCAGGCCGCATGCGGCCCCCTGAGGCCATTTATCCGGCCCCCCGCCGCACTTCAGGAAGGGGCACCTCTTTCATTGGTGGTCAGTGAGAGGGGCACAGTATGTGGCGGCCCTCCAGCGGTCTGAGGGACAGCGAACTGGCCCCCTGTGTAAAAAGTTTGGGGACGCCTGACATATACAATAACTTTTATTTACTTAACATGTTTGTGCAAATTAACTCAATTTTTAATGATTTAGCCTTCTTACTAATGTCTTAAAACTGTAGATTTGATCTTCTAATTACAGTTCACAACACACATCAAAATTAAAATGTAATTATTAATATTAAAAATGCTTGGCTGGGCGTAGTGGCTTATGCCTATAATCCCAACATTTTGGGAGGCCGAGGTGGGAGGATTGCTTGAGCCTGGGAATTTGAGACCAGCCTGGGCCATGTAATAAGATCTTGTCTCTAGAAAAAAAATATATATATATTAGCCAGGCATGGTAGTGTCACCTCGGGAGGCTGAGTTGGGAGGAATACTTGAGTCCCGGAGGTCAAGGCTGCAGTGAGCCATGCTTGTACCACTGCACTCCAGGCAGGGCAATGGAGTGAGGCCCTGTCTCAGAATAGAAAAATGTTATAACCACATCCTTTCTAAAAGCTGCTCAGGTACTACTGTGCCTGTCAGATGCTACAAGTGGCTTTAAAGGTGTTTGAGTCCAGCCATTTCTCTGGTGGCCTGACTCTCTGCAATCACGTCCTTGCCAAGTGGTCAGGCAGCCAACTCTTAGACACCCCAGCAGTGAGGAATTCATTCATTTATTTAACAAATGGTTACTGAGTGTAGACACTATACTATAAACAAGGTAACCCACTCATTTATTCAACAAATAAGTTACTAAGTGTAGACACTACACTATAAACAGCAGATAATAGCAGAGGGAGGGAGTAGTAAGAGACAGTCCCAATCTTCCTGCAGCACAGGAATATTAGTGGAGGAATCATTAGCTTATTAGTTAGTGGGGAAATCATTAGCTTATTTTCCTCATATCTGCTATATGTTTCCCAGTTTCTTGCTCATCATGTCTATTACAAAAAGAATGACCCATTTAGGGGAAAAAAAGTGAACATCCATAAATTATGAAATTCAGGTCCTCATATATACTTTTGTTATGCACTTTGAATTTGTACACTGGAACCCCAAGTCATTTCCATTTAATAGAAATGAATATGCAAAGGCTTTGGGGTTTGGCACCCTACCTGTTCTTTCTAAGGATGCACAGAGAACTAGGTATGGGAAGAAGATGAAAATGACCTACCAATGCCTAGCCATGCACTATTTTTTTTTTTTTTTTTTTTTTTTTTGAAACAGAGTCTCTGTTGCATAGGCTGGAGTGCAGTGATGTGATCTTGGCTCACTGCAGCCTCTCATCCTGCAATCAAGCAATCCTCTTGCCTCAGCCTACTGAGTAGCTGGGACTACAGGTGAGCATCACCACACACAATTATTTTTTATTTTTAGTACAGATGGAGTTTTCACACATTGGCCAGGCTGGTCTCGAACTCCTGACCTCAAGTGATCCACTCACCTCCCAAAGTGATCAGTCTTCCAAAGTGCTGGGATTACAGGTGTGGGCCACTGCACCTACCCCCCATGAACTCTTAAGGTGCAGGGTCTCCCTATGTGGGGTACGTTCCTCCCTGCCCCTCTCTCTTTAGCCATTCTCTCAGCTTCTAGAAGCACTGGAGTATAATCCACAACTCTTAACGCTATCCCCGGACTGTGGGTCACATACATGTGTATTTACTTGCCTTTTTTTTCTGCTGATAGTGTACATCTTTTTAACATTCAGACAAATGCCCTGAATGGCATCATTATAAACTATAAAGTCTGTTGGAGAAGCCCTGGGTACTAGAGTTTCTTCCTGTTCTCTTAGACACTCCCAGACACTTCTGGGCCTCATTATAATATGTCCCCAGTTAAGCCGTTCATAAAAAGCAAAAATCATGCAAGATTCAAATCTTAGTGCGTTGGAAAATGAGATGAAAACATGCCTTTTCTTTCAGAGCTGCATAATGACCATAAACCTTTCTTTCTTCCATGAAATGAAAATAGAGATAACCAAGTGTAAGCCAAGGCAGCCCCATCAACCTAGTGAATAGAATAATTCCTTTTTAGTTTGAAGGTTTATTTTGCCTCATGCACTGTGCGACTGCTTTGGACACATTCACTTGTTTATTCCTCCTAAGCTAACAATTCCGTAAAGTTATCGTTCCCATTCTGCAGAGGAGGAAACTGAGAACCAGAGAGTTAAACCTAGTGAGTAATTGCTGAACCACAGTTTGGATCTCTGTCCCATGAAAGCCTGTGCCCCCAGCCCTACCACTTAGTTGGGTAGGTCTCTCCTTCTCAGAGCTCTGTGGGCAAATGGATTGAAAACGGAACGGTTAATGTTGTCGTGTGGAGTGTCCCAGAATTCCTAAGGCTCTAGGAGCGGTCTGCATCTCCCCTGTGGACTGTGTGTGTGGTGTCACTGCTTATGTCAACAAGTCCCGGGGAAAGACAACGTGGGCTGCACCTGAAGCTGCATGTTTGTCTGGGTGAGTTCTTCTGCTTTCTTTTCCAATGACATCACCCAGACCTTCCTCTTCTGTCTGCAGCGGGTGGCAGCTGCCCGGTTCCGTTCCAGAAATTTCCGTCGCCTCTCGTCGGGATCCTCGTCCACCACCCTTCGCCGGCGCCCCCCTGTGGGTTGGGGCGGCTGTATTGTCTGGGTTGGCTGCATCTGTTGTGTTGCTGGTGAAACCTGCTGGGACAGAGAGGGAGGAGGCGTCGGGGATAGGGAAGGACGCGTTGGGTAAGGGAGGGAACCCAAGCTGATGTTAAAATCGAAAGCACAGTCTGTCGCTTCAGTCAGCCTATCAGACTTGCCTCCTATGAATGAAAGAAACGATGAAATCACACTCATGAAAGAAAAGAAAAAGCATCACCAACCTATATTCTGTGATGTGTTGGCAAGATACAGGAATGACTGGTGAAAAAATGTAGTCAGATGGATTTTTCCCTCACAGGCATTTGGCCGGATCATGGTAGAGGAAGCATTTGTTTTTTTCCTTCAGCTATTAAAAGTGGTTTACTGAAGGTGTGTTTGAAAACGTCAAAGTAAGGGCCAGGCGTGGCGGGAGGATCACTTGAGGCTAGGAGTTTGAGACCAGCCCGGACAACATGGTGAGACCCCGTCTCTAGAAAAAATGGAAAAATTAGCCAGCCATGGTGGCGCATGCCTACGGTCTTAGCTACTCAGGAGGCTCAGATGGGAGGCTTGCTTGAGCCCAGAAGACTGAGGTTGCTGTGAGCTATGATCATGCCACTGCACTCCACGCTGGGTAACACAGCAAGACCTTGTCTCTAAAAAAAATAAAACCAAAACAAATGAAACTTTAAAATAGCCAATGTATGGCTACAGAGTGAAAACAGAAAGGTCAGGGTTATTAACACAATATGGATGAGTCTGTCATCTGCAGAAAACCTCTGAGCATGTCGTGGGCTCCTTTCATTCTAATAGTGTTAAAACTGTGTTCCTAGAACACACTTCTCGGACATCGTTGCCACAGTGACTCCTATCAAAAGAAGCCCATAAAGCCAGGAAAGCAGATGAAATCCTATTTTGACTATTTCAGAGTTCTTAATGCAGAGGACTAGCTGGACCTGCACACTCCAGCTGGGCCTGGCTGCCCCTCAGAGTGCTCACCAGGGTGAAAGAGATCCAGGAGCACTTTCTAGGTGATTGGGAAGTAGGGCCTTTGAAAGCATTACATCGATGCCTGAAGCAGCACTGAGCCCTGCCACACCCTGTGTGTGTGATAGTGAGAGCTGCTCGTGCATTACCATACACTCACATTAGACGGAAATCCTAAGAGTGGCAAAGCACTTTATTAAAAAGTTTTACTATGCTTATAGATTCCTTGCAAGGTCTGTGTGGGACTCAGCAACATCTAAGGCTTTGTAGACCCCCACACATAGAGCTTTATTTCTATTCATGAGGCAGACACACAGCACCTTGTGAAATTTCTATGACTGACTCTTTATATGTCTGGACACCTAATGCTTTTCCTCATGCACTTCAATCCTTCCTCCTCCTTCATTCTCAATAAAAGGTGGGTTTTTTTTTTTTCTTCTCCCATTTCTCAGTCACTCAGGTTTATGACTGTAATACCTATAAAGTTGTTTTACAAGAGGCATTTAACCTGCAGAAATAACAGGCAAAAAGTTTAAAAATGAAGCCCAACAATCTTTTCCATCACATTCTAGCACTGTGATTGAAATCAATCAGAATGACTGTAATTGCACTAATAATGGCTACTGGTTGACATCAGCTGACTGATAGTGATATATTTTAATCCAAAACTCTCTCAAACCTTCTATGACTAACTGTAAAAGAATCAGGCCCAGGGTTGAGGCTGAATTGCATCTTGGTAATTTTATGTAAAGCAAAGACATTTTCTAGAACTGCTTGTTGGTGACTCTTTTCCTCTCGATTATAGAGGAATAACAAAATAAATTAACGGTCTAAGGTCTTACTCATCAGAATTGCTAGTGAAGACATCATCCTTGTTATTGGCAAAGACTTAGCACTTGTCATTTTGGATGCTAATTCCAGAGCCAACTACTGCAAAGAAAAGCATTAAGAGGGAATGTGCTAACTGTTTCCTAGAACACTTAACTGTTTCCTTTTGTGAGTTATGATCTCTTATTGCCAGCCTTAGACAAAGCCGTCAAGTAGGAAAAATTTGTTTTTAAATCTCCATTGCAAGCACTTATCTTTCAATTCTGTATCCTTCTACCCTAAGTTTAATCCATCTGTAACTTAAAACATTTTTCATGTGCCTTCACTCAAAGGCATAAGTGATGTGGTTTCAGGTATAATGCAGGTCCAGGGTTGGTTAAGAGAAATTCCTGGTGGTCATGAAACCAGCACTCTGCAGTCACATCCTTACGTGGAGGAGAAGTACAATAAGCCAGAAGAACTTGCAAATACAACCCTAAAACCAGAATTTGTGTGCCAGGTAATTATTGTTGCTTGGAATTTTATTTTTAAAGCAGAATTCTCTTGGCATAGATGCTCTGAAATTTTTGATCAAAAGTAATGAATTATCATTTCAAAAGGGCAGAATTTATTCCAAATCATCTGAGAATCGCGGAGTTCAAAGGATTCTATTCCTGCTTTCAGATAATCACACAATTAAGCAAAGTGGCAAGATCTCAGTAATCAGCCAAGTTAATACAATTTAAGAGTGGTATTTTAGGATACTGCCTAAATTATCTGGTTCAAATTTGAGCAAGACCAACCTGAGCTCTTCGTTTTTTGTGTACGATTTAAAAAAGCAACTGTTCATGAAGCTAATTATAATGGCAATTAACTAATTGCATATCCAATTGGCCATTTACTGACTTGAAACAGAGGGCAATTGGCTAATTGGTAATTAGCTAGTGAATGGCTTTTATATTCAAAGAATTGTTATATAACTGGCCCACAAAGGCAACCAAACCTTAATGTTCTCTTTTCCTTATAAACTAAGTACGCATGTGAATCAATTTGCCCATCATTGACTTTGTAGTTTTTTTTTCCTCTTCTAAATACATGACATTTGACTAAAAATGTGACTAAGAAGATTCTCTTGATACCATTTTATCGCTATACAATTTGCTAAACTTCTATTATGATGGTTTGGAATAACATACTTTAAACATTGTGCAAAAGGCTTTACAGAGCTTCTCTTATTTAATACTCATAAGGGCCTAGGAGTTTAGTCTACTATTACCTACCCCTATTTTACAGATGGAAAAACTGAGGGTTAGAGAGGTTAATCATTTATGTTCACAATCACACAGCAAGGAAGCTGGGGAAAAATTAAGGTTATCTCATTCTAATACTCAACTCTTGTTCACACTGTAGAATACCCCTGAGGACCTTGCAAAAGACAGTTTATCTAATGAACAGCTTAGAGAGTTGCTTGTGGCTGACCCATTCTGTGGGTGGCTGTCCAGGTTTGGTGGATGTTAGGGGGGTGGGGCTCAAGAGCTCAAAAAGCTGCCCAATGTATGGTCTTGTCTCCAGAGGCAGACAGCAGCGGAGACAGTGAATAAGTGTTATTTGGCGGTCTCAAGCTTCCGACACCATTCTGATCCAGCTGGTCGGAAGCTGGCAGTGCGGACTGGGTGGAGGGTATGGATGAAGGTCATTCTGCTTGAGGATCCAAAGCGTCTAGGTCCAGCCATGCTCCTGGGCATGCCCTTCTTCCGCTTACTAAAACTCACTCCAGTACAGGACTCGCCTCTCTTCTTGGCCCTGGGTGACATAATGTCTGCCTGGTCCCCCAACCCGCTTTCAGTTTTGTCTAAATGCTGGCTTTTTTTTTGCAGCCACTCCTGGTGACTCTCCCCCTACTGGGATTTGGCCTTTCTCTTGGTCTCATCATCTACAGAACTTGGCTCTCTTTCTGTTCCCTCCAACGCATTTCTCATTCAGGGGGATGAGTCACCTCTCTTCACCATTTACACAGCACCTTAAGCCCTAGCATCCGTGAGGGAGCTTCTTTGTCTCCCTTGAATTGTTACGCTTTAGATTTTAACATTCATTGTTACTCAGAAGATTGCCTGTTGTATTTAACTTCCATTTTCGCAGGTGACACAATTGAGTCTCTATGATGTTTTAAAACATAGCAGCTAGAACCAGCGTTAGAATTAATTTAAGTCACATCTTTCTTCACAAGCTTAAATTCTTCCTAATCCATCGATTCATGTTATGTTTTGGGGGGCTAACTTTCTAACACACTGCAAAAATAGATTTTGGAGAATTCACAGTTTATATTGGCTCTTAGAAACTAGACCTGCTATGATTTAGTATATTATTTATAGAAATTATGATCTGGTAGGGTCCTATGGGTAAGGGTTGCCACCTAGGAGAAAAACAGAGCTCCCTAGAATGTGAGAACACCTGGGCTTGTCACACAAGATTGCTGCAAATGACCCCAGCATTAGAGCTTGCCCTGCTACGAAGGAGAATAACAAGAGGAAAGAGATCAAGGAAAAGTTCTACCTGTGCTTGGTTACTGGTGTGCAGGGGCGGATGTGGCGAGGTCTGGTGATGTGCTGGGTGTGCATGAAGGTGGGAATGGGAGTGGTGATGTGGATGGTTCTGCTGGTGATGGGGTTGAGGGTGAGGATGGTGCGCTGGGTGCTGGTGCTGGTGTGGGTAAGGGTGGTGAGGTGGCAGTGTCTGGTGCTGATGCGGGTGTGAGTGCATGTGATGGTGTGGCGTCTGGTCCTGCCGGGAGCCCATCATGTCCATCATGTGTCCCATGGTGTTCATATTCCCATTTGACATGGCAGCAGGGTGGTGAGTCAATGCAGCCTTCAACCTCTGAAACAGAACAAAAGGGGGGGAGGGGACAACTGAAGTCAGTCATGTACATGATAGAGATTTTAAAGCAAAATGACTCACATTTTCAATTCTATATTTTATGATACTATTGTTAACATTTCCTACAAGTAACTATCTTGCTACTGGTACAAGAGAGCTTCTGTATTAATTTCATATTTTCTTAGGTATTGCGGTCAGTAGGAGGGTCAGCGTCAGCCATGTGGCCTAATTCAACCGTCACAGCCAATGGGCAGGCTATCCTATCAAGAACTGGACATTCTACTAAAAGGTATTTCGCATTATCCAATCGTGCATCATACTGTGTCTACAACTGGGTGCAAGCATACACCAAACAGCACCATGCACTATGATAACACCACTGAACAAAGAGCCTCCCTCTGGTGTGCCACTGTATTTTCTAAGAGTCACAAGAATGAATGCTCTTGCCTATCGAAAGGTTTCTCGGACGCAGAGAAGAAGTAATTTCAAATTTTAAAATGTGGAGAACTAATCTGATTTTACGGCTTACAATTAGAATTACTCGTCTACAACCTTCCGAGGTAATGTGTAGGGCTTTTCTGTGACCAAGGTCTTTCTTATGGTCCCTTCCAATGCTCTAATTTTTCTCACTTAATAACTTTTTTTTTGACTTTGAGAAGAGAGTGAGGAAAATAGAAGAAGATGGAGCACTGCACCTTCTTTGGCAGCCAGATACATTTCTAACACATTTCTAACATTGCCCCTTCTTCAGCAGGCCAGATACATTTCTAACACAAAAGCATTATCTGTTCTTAAGCAGACATGCACATGAATAACTTGCACCGAAGTCTAAAAGAGAAGTCAGCAAACTTTTTCTACAAAGAGTCAGAGAGTCAATATCTTCTGTCACAACGAGTCAACTCTGATATTGCGGTGCAAAAACCGCTGTAGATAATGTTTAAATGAATGAATCTGCTAGGTTTTGATACAACTTCAGGGACAGGAAATATGAATTTCAGATAATTGTTACATGTCATGAAATGTTAGTCTACTTTTGATTTTTTTCCCAGTCACTTAAAATATAGAAAACCATTCTTAGCTCATATACTGGAGAAAATAAGGCAGCGGGCCAGATTTGGCCCTTGGGCCATCATTTGCTCACGCTGATCTAAAGGTTCGGTTGGTAATCAACTTAGTCCCAGTTTCTTCAAAATTGTTTCTTCTGTGACACAATCAATTATCATCATATCCCGAGGGGCACAATGTGCTAAGAACTGTATAATGCAGTTACTCGTTGGAGATGTATCTTAGGCAGAGATGATCATCTAATTGGCAAGCTCCCATTGGCTTCATGAAGTATTTACCAGGGCACTCAAAGTTCTCTCCAGATTTGTGTTTTTATCTGATTGATGATAGTGGTGTATAATTGCTGGGCAAGGGAGGAGTTGTATTTAAATGATGATCAAACCTACCATGCTCTAGTGTTGTACAATGTTAATGATTCTCAACCAGTTACATACACTGTTGAAAAAGATAAATCTGGTTAATCAAAATCCTTAAACATAAAGAGCCTCTACCTGCTAAGAAACAAACAAACAAATAAGAAACAAGAGCAAAGGATGATAGACTGTATGTTAATAGGAGATCATCATTTAAAATATTTTCGACGTCCTGAGTCCGTACCTACATAATCCACTTCTTGCCTCTTTCATAAGCAACAGATACTGCACGACAGCTACTGACCTTCACAATCCTGAAGAAGTTCAGCATCCTAAATCTCTGGAAAAGGTGAGATGCTGGGTATTGTGTTTACTTCTAAACAGAAAAGTGAACTAACGCTGCTAATCTCCAATTCCGAGCAATGATTGCATTGCTTTTGTAGAAACGTTTATTATAAAAATTTAAGCAATGCTTTGCAGTGAAGTCAACAATGAAGCCAAACACACTGTTTTTATCTGGTGGGTGTACAGCATTCCCGACAACTCTATGTATGTATATGGGGAGATGAAGGAACAGCTAGAATGCTTTTGTAACTGTGGAATTAAATAGCATGGAATTTTAAAAACTTTTGACTATGGCATAGCAAAGCAGTGAAAATCCAGGGAATTGCTGGGTTTTATATACACGTTTCTCTACGTCCAAGAAAAGTTTTTGGATGATACCTCCAAATTTAAGGATGAAAATATATAAAAAGTTATATTGAAATCATCATGCCTTTGAAAAAGCTGACATGATGGGAAGTATGGATGGACTTTCTAAACTATTCCTTGTAATTTCATCACTATAAAAGTATGTGTTTTGTAATAAAAAATCAATTATTACAAAAATCTTAGATGAAAAAGTAAAAGCCACTTGCCTAACCTTCTCCCCTAAACCCCAGTCCCAGTCCGCAGAAGTAACCACCACATATCTTCAGACAGTTGCTTTGCATTTATTAGGATACATTTGTGCAAGCTGTTTTATGCATAGTTTTGTATACTGCTTTTTATCCCTTTAGCAATATATCTTTGACAGCTTTCTATATCAGCAAAAATAGGTAAAATAATGGCTAGCATTAAGTACTTGCTATGTGCCTGGGCCAGTCCTTGCTCTGTATGGTTTTTCTTTTTCTTTCTTTTTTTTTTTTTTTTTTTTTAAGACGGAGTCTTGCTTTGTCACCCAGGCTGGAGTGCAGTGGTCTCGGCTCACTGTAACCTCAGCCTCTCGAGTAGCTGGGATTACAGGCACCCGCCATCACGCCAGGCTAATTTTTGTATTTTTAGTAGAGACAGCGTTTCACCATGTGGGCCAGGCTTGATCTCGAACTCCTGACCTCATCCCCCAAAATGCTGGCATTACAGGCGTGAGCCACCGTGCCTGACCTGTTCTATATGTTTTACAAGTACCAAGCCACCCAATCGTCAGAACTACCTGTAAGGCTAAAGAAGAGGCAGAGCCACTCCACCTTTAAAGCTTGTTCTCTAAACCAGGAGAGAAGGTGCCACAAGCCGTGCCATTCATACTTCACCAAAAACAGAAATGAACTGTGTTTTTGCCACCTCCACATCATCAAAAGGAAAAGGAGAAAAAGAGAGAAGGCTAAAAAAGCTGACAGGAGGAGACGATATTGCTGCCTGGGCCAGCAATGGCCACCTACAGGTGTTACTCAGCACACAGCTAGGGACCTGAATGCACTCTCTCTGGAGTTGAGTGGAAGGGACAGTGAATGGTAAAGAACTTCCAGGAAGCTCGTCTGCGGCAAAGAAAGGATTATCCAGAGCTCAGCATCTTCATCTCCATTGCCGTATTTGTCAAGAATTGATACTTAACATTTCCCCCACTCCAAAACACAGACATGATAAGGACCATGGATTCTTCTCCCTGCCTCTACTTCCTAACCGGTGGCTTTAACCCTTGCGAGTCTGTCTAATGCTCAGGGGACGAAGGTCAAAGCCCTTACTATGGCCTAGGTGTAGTCCCTGCAGGGCATGGGCCTGCCTTCTCATCAGCTCTTTCTCTTCCCACCCAGCCACAATGGCCAACTTTCAGTTTCCGGAGGTCGCATCATGCTCCCCACAACCTGGGGCCTCTGAGTTTCACACTCTTCTTACCCGGGACCCTCTTTCCCTTTCTTCAGACCTTGTGTGGCTCTCAGCTCCAGTCTCCTCCTTAGTAAAGTTCTCCCTGGCCTCTTAGTGTAAATCAGTTCCTGTTGTCATATGGTCCTAGTAGAGCCGTGTTTCTTTTTAAAAAAAATAGTTTGTAGCTAGGTAATTTTAGGATGATTAATTAATATTCATCAATCATCTCAGATTGTAAGCTTAGAGCAGGAACCGTGCTGGAATTTGCTCAGTCTTAAATTCACAGCTTTAGCACCGAGCCTGATACATATTACACACTGAATTCACATTTGTGGAAGGAATGAATTAAACTTTCTGAGGTTTATGATAAGGATGCAGCATTTTGATCTTGGATCACTGTGGCTGGTATTTATGTGGGAAGATGATTTTATTCATCAACCCAGGTTAGCAGAATCAACTACAGAAGTCATGTAGGCAGATGGGCTGTAAAAATACAGTCAAAACAGTTTCCTGCCCACACCCTGCCTGCCCTCTAGAAAACAGCAACAGAGAAAAGAAAACAGAAGTAAATAAGAGGAATGCCTGTTAATTTTATCTTGATATATTTTCCTTGAAAATGTGGCAAAAAAAAAAAAACACTAAAAAATCTGTGTAGGAGTGGGTCATTGTGCCGTCCCTTCAAAGCTACAAACAACGTTTCTACCTTTAATTAGGAGCAAATGGAAGCTGACAAATAAATACGGTGCGCCAGATCTTCATCTCTGAAATAATTAGCTTATACTGTTAAGGGAAATTACTTGATTGCCTCAAGTCTATTCTTGCACTGTTCAGGCCAAGACAATAATGCTAGCAATGCTTATAACATTCTGCTTAACTATTTATTTACTCAACAAATGTTTATTGGGCTTCAACTGTGTGCCAGGCACCATAATAGGCACATTGTTATTTGCCCACTGTTTGGAAGGAAATGGAAGATGCCTAAAACCAAGCCTTTTTAAAGCACCGGAGAGAAGAAATACACACTGAGGTGTGAAGATGAAGACTTCTGATCACCCCTCAGAAAGATCACAGGCCTCTGTGTGAGCCGCAGCCTGTGTCATATTGAAAAGAATGCAGTGAAGATAAGTGATTATCAAGCTGCTCTGCATATGCCACACTTAATATTCTCCATGTCATTTTGAAACAGTTTGGGACACTCCTCAAGGTCCTGAGGAGCGTGCTGTGTTCCTGGATGCTGGTGCCAGCAAGAGGAGCAGCTGCACCATGAATCATTCAAATCTACCAAATAGAGCTATTTCGACTCCACTCTTTTTGGGATGATAAATGACCAGTAAATGGGTCTAAGCTGTATTTTGCAGAATGATTTTTCTTTCTGAAGCTGAACTGTGTCTTGTTTTAAATAACATTCTGCCTAATGCCAAGAAAAGGCAAGGGGAAGGGAAGAAAATTAATGAGCAAATAAACATATATTCTTCAGCTATAAAACCCAGGGCTATTACTGACATGACTGCAAGAAAGAAAGAAAAATGATTGCTGTCAACTTTCTAGCATCTTCTACCATGTTCATTTCGATGAGAGAAAATTAGAAGAGACGGCGAGAAGCCTGACGCACAGCTAGTTTCATTCGAAAGCGGTCATTTTCATTTGGTCCATATATTTTCTAAGCTCCCTGTCCACAGTTCGTGATGGGAGGGTGGGCGGGCTGCCAGGTTCTTGGTAAGGAACCAACTATCCGCCTCCTCCCATCCCAGTGTGGCCACTGCTGTCATGGCCCAGCCCTGGCCCCTCTTTAATTTCCCGTTGAGCTCAAGTTTGCATCACGGCATGTCGGGTGAAGCTGGGTACACCCACACGTCATTAGCGCCACAAGCATGCATGCTTGTGTGCCTGTGTGAGTGTGCATACACGCAGCATACCCACCCACACCCACCGCGGGTAATTTATCTCCCATTAGCAACTGGCCCATGCCAATTAGAAACATTTGTGGAACTGTGAAAACGTTGCTTCTCCATCTTCCACAAGGCTGATTGCTTATCCTTTATAGACTCTGAAAGCCGAGCCAAATTATTAAACATTAATTAAAATTCAATTGAGTGACAGTGAAGAAGCTTGGAGTATTCTTTCCAGAAAGGTATCAATTATAAATGGCTGTTGGTTTTTGTTCCAGAAAAAAAAAATGTGAAAATACCAAAATGTAGTGTTTCTGGGTTGACCACAGAAAAGGCTGTCTATATACAAATATGACAAAATCGGAATTCATATTTCCTTTCAAATTCAAAATAATTGTCCTCTGTGGCCTCTCCAAAGCATTACCATAATTTCTTCTTCTTTTTTTTTTTTTTTTTTTTTAACTTTCCAGACACAGTTGATCCACAGAGGCAGTCAACACAGGCTTCTGAATGGTCAAACAGTGTTTTGACACCAAAAGCTTTCACTGCATGAAGCCTTCACTTCATTGCTTTTAATAGCAATGATTGCTGACTTCCTCTAGGTATCGAAGATTTCTGAAATTCTTTGAATTATTACAAAGAAAACCCAAATTGATATTTACCCACTGAATAACTATAAATGGCCAGCTTAGATCCCCAAATGCTCTCAATCTTGGAGATGTAGGGATAGACTGAAAAAGAAGTGCTCTGTGCTGTCCACGGGATTAACTAAGATCATACTTGGCTTAATCACTTGGAATACAATCTGTTCCTTTTAAAACTTTCAGAAGGTAACTCAGTTTTGATGGTTCCACTATTTAAGTATCCTGATTTAGATTCTGGTTTGCTAATAAAATTTCAAATAAGTCCATATTATTTGTCACATGACATCATTCAAACTTACTAACTCTGAAGATAATAGAAAGGACCTAAGTAGTAAAAAACACAAAGGATTATATTATAAATCAATACTCTATTGGAAAATGATGGGAAGAGTATCACAGGCTGAGGTACATCCTACCTCATGAGTTACGGTGCTATTTCAGAAAAGTGGAACTTTAGCAGATCTAATGTAAGCAAGAAAAAGAATTTGGTGCTTGATCAGACCTAAGTGCTAGGTGATACATTGCTCTTTGATGTCTGAAGAGCCCAACAAACCCCAGAGACAAAACTTAGCAACTTCCCTGCCAGCCTTTTTCATATTAATACTGAAATCATATATTAATTACAGTTCTGTGAGAGTCAGCCTTTAATTTATTCTTGCTCAAAGAAGAAATTAATGACTGCACAGTTATAGAATTATTTTATTTCAGATACCACTTCCCCGAATCTCCTGGACTCAGTGGCTGTCTTTTGCAATTCAGCAGGATGGTGAGCATTTTTACAGACTGTGTATTTTAGCAAATTTCAGAACAAACTGCTATCCTGAGAGCCAGAGCTAGTCTTCACTCTATTCCAGGGCAGCTCTAGGTTCTGGGAGAAGTAAACCACTCAGCGCCACGTGCCTTCATCTACCTAACAAAAGATGGCAGGATTCTTCTCTCCCTATTTCTTCAGAGAGAGGATTCAAATTGAGATTTCCTAAGTAATCTATGCAGCAATGAGTTATATGAATGTCTAAAATGAAGAAAGAAAAGTTACCGTGACAGAGAACTTCAGAAAAGGAACAGAAATGACTTAAAGTGAGAAGTCTTGGTTTTAAAGCCTGGCTACGGGACCTTGGGTGATCACCTTAAGCTTCAAATTCCTCTTCTGTGAAATGAGGATACATAATGAGATGAGAATCTGTGTAAACGATAAAGATACACAGCAGAGTCAATGGAACTGAGTGGAGTTGTTTTGTGGATGAGGAGTGGGTAGATAGATAGGGGTGAGGTTAAAGTCAGCTTTTGATGAAAAATAAAGCACAATGGAATATTATTTGTCTGAAAGAGGAATGAAACATGGATATATCCTACAACGTAGATGAATCCCAAAAGCACTAAGCTAAATGAAACAAGCCAGACACAAAGGTCATGATTTGTATGATTACATTTACATAAAATTATCTAGAAATACTTAAATCATAGAAACAAAAAACAGATTACTTGTTGCCGGAAGCCGAGGGTAAGATTATGTGACTGCTTAATGGTCCTAGGGTTTCCTTCTGAGATAATGAAAATATTTTGGAACTAGACAACGATGATAGTTGCACAACATGTTGAATGTACTAAATGGCACTAAAATGTACACCTTAAAATGGTTAACATGGGCCAGGTGCGGTTGGTCACACCTGTAATACCAGCACTTTGGGAGGTCGAGGCAGGCACATCACTTGAGGTCAGGAGTTTGAGACTAGCCTGGCCAATACAGTGACACCCTGTCTCTACTAAAAATACAAAAATTAACTGGGTATGGTGGTGTGAGTCCATAATCCCAGCTACTTGGGAGGCTGAGACAGGAGAATCACTTGAACCCAGGAAGTGGAGGTTGTAGTGAGCCAAGATCAGGTCACCGCACTCCAGCCTGGGCGACAGAGCAAGACGCTGTCTCAAAAAAACCAACAAAAAAGATTAATTTTATTTTATGTGGATTCTACCTCAATTTTAAAAACATTTTAAAAAATAATGCAAAACAAGAATCTCTTTTCTTCCAACAGTGGGCTGACAGAGAACTCCTGACTTCATCTGAGACTTGCTAATATTCATTATGGTATGAAACACTGTATTGTGAAACAATAAAGACCAAAAAGATAGTTTGCCCTTGAATGACTAAAGTCAATGCCAGGATTTTAGTATCTGTCTCAGGGACTTTGACTCCTCTGCCAGATACTGGTAATCTTCCTTTTCTTACAATTCTGTTATCTGCTAGCTGGCTTAGAACCAAAGAGAAAACGCAGAAGCCATAGCCATCAACTGTATATAATACAAAGCTAGTCGAGAGTGTTTAACACACTGGACAAAGAATAAGTATCCACAAAGATCCTGTCTAATGAGAAATTTAACTGGAATCAATATAACATCTTATGCTTGGTTAACAAAAACATAAAGAATCTATCCAAACCAGCTTAGGGGATGTATAGCTTGGCATTAACATATATATAACAGAAGGGTGTGGGGATTTTGACTTTGTAAGCATCATTATGCAATGCAGACGTCAAAACAACTGATATGATTTTTCAACTGTATCAGTGAAACTAGATTAGAGAACTGAAAGTGAGACAGTGAGGGTCCTATTCTCTGCAAGGCCATGATTTGAGCCATGCAAGTCCATGTCCTTCACCTGCCTGCTCCCACCAAAACTCTCATATCTAATAGTGTTGGATTTTTCTCTAGGGGAGTATCCCAGTTCTGAATTGATGGGCATGCATGCTGTTTGTATTTTTCCTCCATAACACTGGAATGAACATCCCTAGATACACATCTTGGCATGTTTGACTATTTCCAAAAAATGCTCATTATATATATATATATATATATATATATTTTTTGAGACGGAGTTTCGCTCTTGTTACCCAGGCTGGAGTGCAATGGCGCGATCTCGGCTCACCGCAACCTCCGCCTCCTGGGCTCAGGCAATTCTCCTGCCTCAGCCTCCTGAGTAGCTGGGATTACAGGCACGTGCCACCATGCCCAGCTAATTTTTTTGTATTTTTAGTAGAGACGGGGTTTCACCATGTTGACCAGGATGGTCTCGATCTCTCGACCTTGTGATCCACCCGCCTCGGCCTCCCAAAGTGCTGGGATTACAGGCTTGAGCCACCGCGCCCGGCCGCTCATTATATTTTTTTAAAAATCTGATGAGTTGATCCATTCATTTAGTTGGATTCAATTTCTGGACAGAGACAGTGGTGATGACAGTGTGTGCGTGTGTGTCTCTGTGCATGCACATGGAGGGGATGAAGGCTGAGTGTCTCTTAAAGGAGATCTAAAGGGAAGAAATGCCCTGACAAGTTCAGCTTTAAAAAACCTTTTATGGGATCTCACTTTCTCATTCCATCAATATCCTCATACTCAGGTGAGATATTATAGATCCGCTGTTCCTTTCCTGGCCGCTGAGTTCCTTAAGCATTATGGCATGACCTCAGGTACTAATTTGGCCCTAGAAAATATCATATGCTAGTTTCCCTGGGAATTTTAAAGTCACTAAAGGCACAATGGACCTAGAATAAACATTTGTGATTGCCAGCCTGCCTGCTGCCTGAAAGTCTCCAGTAGTAGTGCCTGTATGTAGTGTCTTTGAAGCACTGGCCTATAATTTTCCTTAGAGAAAGAACACTTTCTGGTGGTGATTCCCCAGAGAATAATGCCCTTTGTCTTGCTAACAAACACTACTCCTCTAAACTCTCAGCACCTGCAAACCTGGGTAACTTTAGGTGAGGGCTTATTTCCAAGTTTTATAAAAGAAGAAAGTTCTATTGGAAAAAAGTAATCCCTCATTATGTTATTTTGGATGAGCTTTTAATCAAACACAGGCAGTAACGTATGTTAGAAAAATATATGTGAAACATAGAACTTTGCGTTTATAACCCACTATGGAAAATCCATGCTAATGCAGCATTAACTTTGGGATTTTAATTGCACGGAAGTCAGGAAATTCAGAGTTCAAGTTCCCACAGCAAACTTTATTCCACATGTGTATCACAGGGTCTTTCCTGAGTGGGTGACCTAATTATTTGGCAAAAAGGGGTGCAATGAATAATGATGGAAAGGATTTCTCTTAAATGCTACATGTCCCCAAATCCCAAGCAAGACAGAGAGCAACTCTAGCTACATAAATGGCACCTTTCAACGCACAGTAGTCCTTGGCTATGTGCTTGGTGCCCATCGTGACAACGGTCCCTTTGCAGTGCGTGCTGCGGGAGGTGCAGGATTTGGCAGTGTGCTGCTCGGGTGGGACAGCCAGTCACTGCTACATCACCCAGCATTCTAGCAGATCCTCCCCTACACACCCTTGGGAGGGCTGCTGCGCCCGGCTCACTCATGGACACTGCCCCTTGCTCCATTCCCAGAGGGCATCTCAATAACTGATGCTTAAACTTTTGAATCTCAAAGTTTGACTTAAAAGCCTTCAGGGGACTGGAGATGGAACTTTCTCCCAACACATGGCTACCCCTCGAGACAACAGTCATCTGGCTTCCCTCCAGTTGTTGGGAAATAGCAAGATGTGTACCACTGGGTCTCTGTCATAGACATTCGGTGTTCTGGCCAGTGGGGACTCAAGCTTTTTCTATTAAGAAGGCTCCTGGTTTTTTCTAATGAGAGGGTAGTCGATTGTATGGAAATTTAGATCTTCTCGTCCCTTGGTAACCATATCTGAGGCTATCTAACATGCTCCGTAGGTGTCCAGTCCTGCTTTTTCTCCTTGGGAAAATGGTGATGGTGTATTTGGGTCATTTTTGCTATCTGTTGCTTCTGAATCTCACCCCTGCCTGAGACCTCAAAGTGTGGGGCTCCCCAGTACTCACCACTAATAGGAGAGGAGTGATGAAAGGGAGGAGAAGTCGGTGGGGGGTGGGGGAACGAGAGAGAGAGGGATTAGAATACTCTCTGATTCCAGAGCACCTGCCTGCCTTCCTTTTTGGGCTTTCTATTAGTGGTCCAAAGTCACCAGACCAATAACCAAATCAACTTGCTGTGATGATTTTACCATCCTGCCAAAGAGGAGGTCTGCCTATGAGTGGTCTGGATCACATGGCACTCGACCCAGCAGTCACCTGACCACACAAACAGCACATTTATAAATAGCCCCTGGGCTCTGAGCACACTGAGAATCCATGATGCCATTTGTCATCTGCCTGGTCACCCTGAGCCAGACCTGTACAGGCCTCTGAGGGACACAGGATAAAGGCCAGTCATCCCTGATAAGAACACGATCTTCAGTATTTCAGGTAAACCACACCAAGGAGAAGAAAGCTGTGCCCAAGAAGCCAGAGTAAAAATACAGAATCTTTTCTTTTTTCCCCTGCATGTCTACATTCAAGATATTTAAAGAGAATCATTTATAATTTCTTAAGAATCTGGCCCTGTGTGTGTATGTGTGTGTGTCTAGAAAGTTACACTTAAGAAGAACTTTTGAATTATGCTCAAGAAGGTGACAGTGCACAGCATTTCCAAGCAAAAAATGAGGAGCAACATCCTTCTGAGCAGATAGGCATCCAAGTGATGCTGGTTCTCACCTACATTGTTAAAATTCCAGTCATAATCAGGTATTAGAAAATATTGAGCAGTCGATGCTTTCTTCTAGTTTTGGAGTTTTCTGTAGTTTTTTTTTTTTTTTTTCTTTTCCAGGTGGTATAACAATTATTAATTATTTGGCTTTTTTTTTTTTTTTTTTTTTTTTTTTTTTTGGAGACAGAGTCTTGCTCTGTCACCCAGGCTGGAATGTAGTGGTGTGATCTTGGCTCACTGCTATCTCCGCCTCCCGGTTTCAAGCAAGTCTCATGCCTCAGCCTCCCAAATAGCTGGGATTACAGGTACTTGCAACCACGCCAGCTAATTTTTGTATTTTTAGGAGAGATGAGATTTTGCCATGTTGGCCAGGCTGGTCTTGAACTCCTGGCCTCAAATGATCAGTCCGCCTCAGCCTCCCAAAATGCTGGGATTATAGGCGTGAGCCACCGCACCCGTCCTATTTGGCACATTTTTGACAGTAGAATCACTGGCCCTTGCTAAGCTATCTTTTTATGCCTCAATTTCTATTGCCTTTATGGTGTACAATTCAATGAACCAGAGACCTAAATCTACTATTTTACTGCCCACAACACAAGTAATGGGGATGGTGGGGTGAAAAGTGTGGAACCATCTCTCTAAATCACATTGTCACAACTGAGTACCATTTTAAAAATGCCAAATGGAAAGCTTTCTGGTTGATTTATTAATTGAAAATGGCCTCTCTAAAAATTTATCTTCTTACAAGCTTCAGATATCATTTTCATGATCTGTCGTCTTTTCCAGCTCAAGCAATTTCTTTTCTGACTCCAAATTCCTCTTAAGCAACTGCTCACCAGGGCCTAACAATAATATGTAGTAGCTTGTCCTAAATCAGTACCTTGCAGATATTAAGCTATGAAATAGGTGACAAAAATCATTCCCTACATTTTGGAGATGTAGAAACTTCCTGTGAAGAAATATTAAGTGAAGTGACCTCTTAGGAGTCAGTAAAGGGAAGGGATTTGAACCTCCTGCTTTTCTTTGTGGTGTGACGGACTTAGCTGGAGAGTCTTCTGGTTAAAAGAAAGATGGTGACTGATAAAGAGCAAGATGGGGAAGGCAAGAAGGAAGGTGAGAAACAAGGACAGAAAGAAAGAAAGAAGACACATGGCGAGTAGCAAGAAAGCAAGCAAGTCAGCTCTAGCTGAAGGTAGAAAACATACGCAATTCAAGGGCACTGGTATTTATAAATGTAAAATGATAAGGCAGAATCATTCCAAAAGAGAAGTGAATGCAAGATTGAGTCAAAGTATTCCAAACTCAAAATAAGCTCGATTCCTTTTTTTGGAGAATTGTCCACTCCACCCTAGTCTCCACATAAATTAATCACCAAAGGGGTATTACCAAGTGGGTTCTTCCTTTCACCATCTGCCAGCAAGAGAGCGCCTGGATTTGGTGGTGCAGATAAGGAAGGAATTGCATCCGATAGGGTTTTCATATGCCTAAGATTATGCACGGAAACTTGCCCACTTCTGTAAGATTTTCAAACCATAAGTGGTTAACCAGAGGCTAACAAAATGGTTAACCAAATGTGTCAACCGCTAAGCCGAGTGGAAATGGTGATGGCAGGTCTAGCAGTGGGGAGTTCTCCCATTTCTGGGACGTATTCCACCCAGCCTGACTTAATATGAACAGCATCATGCTTAAGGAGCCTATTTGTGTCTGGAGAGCTCACACAGGTGAGGCCCAGCTGACCAGGGAAAGGGCCTTCTGCAGTTAGTGACTGATTCTCCTGCTAGGCAGATGTGCTACTCTGGGTTTGGATTGAGATGTTTTCTCCAAATGTCCACGTTAAGTGAGCTCACCACTTGGTTCTGGTCTGACTAACTGATGGACCAAGCCCATCTGAGTGTGAATCTTTTTTAAAGTAAAGGATGGATTGTTTTTCTTGGTACTGATTCAGTGCCTGCTACTTTTCCCCTTTTTCCCTTTTTTTTTTTCCTGCTAAAGTGTATCCTTTGATGTCCTTCCAAAGCCCGTTCACTACGGGAAGTAGATCATCATTAAGCTTCCTTGGTGAGACACCACATATTGCATGTCTTGCCAAGGAGGGCAACCGTCAATAGCCAAATACTCCATTTATTAGGGTTGGATATGGTCCTACTCATTTGCTATGAGTAGGACTGTTTTTTAAATGAACTGAATTGATTTGTATTATTTAGAAGCTCAAAGTCTTTTCTGGAAGAAGGAGGGATATGTACTAAAATTTAATTTGTAAACAGAAAGAAATAAATAGTAAACCCTTCTGCAACCAACCCCGTTTCTTTAAACAAAAGAAAATAAGTTTTAAAATCAGTTTTCAACAAGAGAAAATGCACGTAAGTGCTTTCATTCATTCTATTCAAAAATCTGGGTCTATTCAATCTAGGTCTACAACATTGATTTCCTTGATGTTCTTGGGGTAGAAGATCGGACAGACAGAGGCAGAGGGAAGGTAAATGGAAACAGGCGTATTCTCATTCTCTGAAGTCTCTTTCTTCTCTCACCCCAGCTTTTAAAATTTTGAACTGTTGTTTTTTTTTTTAATTTAAGGATAGACTTTATCACTAGATAGAAATCTGGGACTCTAGGAATGTGTATTCATGACCCATGCTGATGAAACTGATCCTCACTGCTGAATTAATCCACCTTCTGAAATAACAGTTACACTTCTCTTTGAATACTGATTTTGAGCCTTGGTTTCATGTACAGAGATGGTAAGCCCTACAAATGTGCTCCTTCTATTCCATTGCTCTTTGCTTAATTTTGATCTCAGAATTCAAATCTCCATAATATCAGTTGTTAATGAATTAAGTATATTGTCAAAAGGCTGCTACACCAGAAAACCTTTTATGGAGTGCTGATAAGGCAGGGTGTTTCCAAAGCACTTGTCATTCAAATTCAATAAACAGACCTTTTGGGGAGACCTATTTTGAAATTAAGACATTCCTGGTGAGGATGGGGAGAGGGAACCAGAAGATACTGTACAGCACCAGTCTGGCTGATTTCCTTCTAAATGAAAAATACGCAGCTATAGAGGCAAACACTCCCATGATAAATCAACTGTGTTCATTTCAGAACTTAACGATTACAAAATAATAGCAGATGAAATCCACAAACCTCATGAATCAGACCTAATGCTTGCATTAAATGATTCAAATAATACCTATAAAACAACAAACATGAAAACAAACTCAATGCAGTACTAGTATCTGTAAAATATAGGTGGTATTCTGTGTATTCTGAGAAAATTAAGTTCTCAGGACAACTGAGTGAAACATTTCAAATGCAAGTTAAAGTCATACTCTTCAGACAAATCGGAAAAAAACAGTAGGGCTCCCATGTTAGGGAGATTGACATGGCAGATGCACATCTGAGATTCCACAGTCCCATGCCACCAAAATATACGTCAATGTAGGAATACAGAAGACGTAAAGCAACTGAATCTTTCACTCTTATTTGCCCTTAGGGAGCATGGGTGATGTACAGCGTGGGCTCTGATGTACTGAGGCTCATCATTAAATGTTCCATGGCTTTTTTTTTTTTTTTTTTTAAATCCAGAAGAGGGTTTTATCCTGGCTACGCTTCAGCTGGGGTAATGGCAGCCTCCCTCCCAAAGATTCCTTCTACCCTTCCAACTGGCAAACACTTGCTTCATTTCCTCCTGCAGAATAAGAATCATGCAGAATGACTGCTCATTCTGGACTTCTCTGGTGTTTTGGAGCAAGTTGTTCATTCTTTCAGTAACCTGCTAAGCATTTACTCTGTGCACAGTAAGAATACCAAGACAGACAATACGGCCCATTTCCAAAAAACTCAAAATGCAATAGATTCCATTACCTGCGACACACACTAACATGACAGATTAAAGGGATTGTTTCTGTTGAGATTTTAGAATGAGGGTAGATCGCTCTAACCTCAATGAAACAGATGGTGGTAGGGCTCTGGGGCTAACTAATGTTTTTAGATCATAACATATCAAATCTATGTAGTTAACCCTGGCCTGGATTGGTCATGGTTTAACCTAGTGGTTCTCGACTGAGGGCAGTTTTTCCCTTTGGAGGACATTTGGCAATATCTGGAGACACTTTTGATTGTCACAACTTGGGGTGGGAGGGGGGTGCTGTGCTCCTGGCATCTAGTGGGCAGGACGCTGCTAAACAACATTCTATAGCATACAGGACAGACTACTGCCCCCTTGCCCAAAGCAAATTATTATCCAGCCCAGAATGTCAATAATGCCACCGCCAAGAAACCCTGCCTTAACCTGAGAGCCAGGTTAACCAAACCATGACTGAATGATATTTATTAATGTTACTTATTACTTTGAAGGAGTCACCACAAGACCACTCTCATGTATTAAAATTGACTGACATCAAAATTCAGCTAAACAACAGAATGTCTTTGTCACATATCCTCTCTATCCTTAATGAAGGTCATCAAACCAGTGTGGTTCAAGAACAGCCATGATGAAAGCAGCGTTAAGAATCTAGTTTTCAGACCAGGCATGGCGATTCATGCCTGTAATCCCAGCCCTTTGGAAGGCCAAGGTGGGAGGACTGTTTGAGCTAGGAGTTTGAGACCAGTCTAGGCAACAAGGCAAAACCCCGTTTCTACCAAAAATATAAAAATTAGCCAGGTGTGGTGGCATATGCCCGAGCAACGGAGCAAGGCCTTGTCTCAAACAACAGCAACATTTAGTTTTCTATAACCATAGGATCCAAGAATTGAAAGAGTTGTGGAGCCCACCTGGCCGAAGAATATTTCATTTCACAGATTAGAAAACTGAGAGTCAGTGAGATTAAAAGCCACATGACAAGTGTCAGGTTGAAGGTGTATTAGGATCCATGCTTCCTGACTGGCACTCCAGACTTTCTCTGCTGCCCTGGGGACTAGTCTGGCACTCAGCTGCATCTAGAACATTAAATAAGAAGCAGGGAGGAGGTATGAACGTGCTAACAGCCCACGTGCTACGGATTTTCTGTGGCATTCAGTCAATGCGTTTTGAGGCTGGCCTACTTCTTTCCAGGAGCCACAGAGACAGTGTCAGCCACCAGGCCACATGGGGAGGGGCAGAGTTAGTTAAACCCACGGGCAGATGTATCTTCTCAGCTGGGGACAGGTGCTCTCCAGGCAGCATCTGCCAACCTTCTCATCTGCACAGCAGGAACGGGCAGAGCCCAGACCTCAGGGTGTTACCCAGGGCATCGCTGCATCCTCCCTGACCAATGGCAGCTGGGGAACTTCTTTTGGCTTTCTTCCTCTGGCTTCCTAACATGGTTTTTAAACTATATTCTGTTACCTTTCAAATAATTCCAACCCTACAAAGTTCTTTGAATGCAATGACATAAAAAGCTTCAGCCCTGCCATTCTCTGATGGGTCACTTGGCAGATGTGCACATGGACTTCAGCTGGTGGGGTGGGAGACAAGGCACAGACTCCATTTGTCTGCAGGAAAACAGTGAGAGTGGGCCCTGAGTTAGGTAGTGACTTTAATACTTCAATTTTCAAGGAACCAAAATCCACAGATTCCAATAACATTCACGTGAACCTTTGTAGTAGACAGACTCAACATTTTCCTAGTCAATAAGAGTCGGGAGTAGGACTTCCTTCCCATTCCCACCTTATCTTTTATCTATAAAGAATTTCAAGAGAGGGCCCTGGAAATATTCAAATCAAAGTATCTAGGTCGGCCGGGCACTGTGGTTCACACCTGTAATCCCAGCACTTTACGTGAGTGAGACGGGTGGATCACTTGAGGTCAGGAGTTCAGGACCAGCCTAGCCAACAAGGCAAAAATCCCGTCTTTACTAAAAATGCCAAAAAATTAGCCAGGTGCGGTGATGCATGTGTGCCTATAGGCCCAGCTACTTGTGAGGCTGAGGCAGGAGAATGACTTGAACCTGGGAGGCGGAGGTTGTAGTGACCCGAGATGGCACCACTGCACTTCAGCCTGAGCAACAGAGCGAGACTGTGTCTCAAATAAATAAATAAGTAATATATCTAGGTAACTTCCCTTCTTTTCTCTATTTAAATCATAGGTAAGATCCAGGGCACGTCAAAGCTAAGTTTAAGTTTTAATTTTCTGTTTTATGCTGCTCATTTTCTTTGAAAAAGTTGGGAGAAAGCCCTGTAAAATGGGCAGCCCTGAAACTGAATACAAGTTGGCTGTATCTTCTTTCAGCCTTCTGAGGCTATCAGTAACATTCTTGAAACTATCATCTGTCCCCCTGCGGCCACTGGATCTGCCCCATGACCAAGGAAGTGGGGCAAAGAATGCAGCGCACACGTGTGTGTGTGTGTGTGTGTGTGTGTGTTTTGGATAAAGAAGGAAGCAAGGGGAGGAAGAGGCATGATGACACATGACCATGTTCTAGATATAGTGTAGAAGTCTGCTCAGAGGTTTCTGTATGGCCCTGTCAACAGGATCCTGATTGGAATTTTTGGAGGAGTTCAAGCGCATTTTTCAGGGCAGCCAGTTAGAGTTCCACAGAGGTGTGAATGTCCTGGAGTTTCACAAGCACAATACTTCACATTGTTGGTTCAGAATTACTTTAATTCCTTTCTCCACTGCCCCCACCCCCACCCCATTAAGAAGCCCTGAATCTGCAGAGAGGCCTAACACAGCCAGGACTGAAAATGCCAACGAAAGCACAAAACCCCGTAGTAAACATTCTACTATAAGAATATAATTAAACATTAACAAGGAGTGTGGTCCCAAGTTTTGCCTGATAATAGTCAAGGTTTGATTTAGCCATGACATGAAGTTTTCCTAGAGCTCTGTTTTCCTGGAAAAAGCCAAAAGAACAACTATCGCTTTATCCCATTTCAGCCCTTTATCCCATTTTAGGGTTAGAGTGGCTAATTTTTCCACTTTCTCCCTGTGAGTGGATTAAAGTTCTGCTCCATACAGGGGCTGAAGATCCTATGCTCTGGGGAAGAGCTCCTTCAAAGTGTGCTTGGAAGCCCATGAATCAAATAAATCAAGAACCCTGCATTTATGCAGCCTACAGCTGTTGCCAGTTCCAGGCTGTACCATGCAGATAATTTGTTTATGATCACACAAGGTGGCATCCCGTAATGCAAGCACCTCTAAGTGAATTACGGTGTTAAACAGGGACATACGAGCCAGATGCTTCCCGACCCCATTGAACGCCAGGAGGTCTCCACACCACAGAGTGAGTTGACACAGGAAAGCCTAATGATGTCTACACATGCATTTAGCCTGATGGTGACTGTTTATTTTTCTAACTTGGAGAAACTGTACTGGAAATCATCAGAAAAATGAATAAAGAAAAGCCTCCTTAAATTGTACAGGACTACTAATAGGTTGCATGATTATGGTGAACAATCCTGAAGTATGGCTTGTAAAAGTCAACACCTTTAACAATCGTAACTTGAAATGACGCCCTAGGATATGAAGAAAAGAGGGTGGAGGGAGAAACTGAAGAAAGTTGCTAAGGTGCAAAAATGGGTGAAAAGCATCAGGCAGCTGCTTTGATTCCCCACGACTCTGGTGAGGCCTTTGCGCTCATTCCAGAAGAACCCAAAAGCTGTTTGGCATTAGAGGGTGAGCGAGAGAAAGCAGACATCATAACCCTTCGTTTTGCTCGTGAACTGCATCACACCCCAGTCCCTTGACAAGAATCTTGTAGGCTTAAACCACAGTCTCACGTCCGAACCCTTCCTGCCAGGGTAGCAGATGCATCTTGCTTTCCCACACACTGGTGTGGAATTTCTGCATCCCACCACCCTGCCGGGGCTTAAGGATCCATCATCAGGGCAGCCAGATCCGTTTCTCCAATCACTTCAACTCTATCCTGGATCTCAGCCAGAGTCAGAACACCAGGAGAGGGGGAAAAAAAAATTCTCTAGCTAAGCAAACTGAGTAGGAGCGGGTGGACCCGAGAAAGGGTTAGAGTGGCTAATTTTTCCACTTTCCCCCTGCTGTGGTTAAAGCAGTGACAGATAATTTATCACACATTTTGATTGCCTGCCAGCTGGCTGTAAAAAAAAAAAAAAAAAAAAAGAACGAGTTGTTTATTAATTCAATTAGCTAGCTTATTTATCAGGGCTGGGTCAGCAGGGGCAGTGAGAAGCCAAAGGATACCCAAATCATGCTGCCCCTCTCGCAGGCCCTGTAGGCAAGTGGAGACACACATTCTCAGCCCCAAGACTCAAAGTGTCCCATGAGCTGAGTTTGCCCTGAATGCTTGGAGCCTGTCAAGGAAGCCTATCAACTGCAATGAACTACTGGAGTGCGAAGACGCCCGAACAGGACAAAGTCACCTGAGTGACGGCAGTCATCAGTGCTCATTACCCTTACAAGGGCCACTTTCAGACACAACAGTATGTCCTCTCTGGGTGCATTTTGGTGGTTGCTTTTGCTTTTTCCTCATTTGTTGGTGGGTATTTATTAAATGTATGTGAGGTTGCCAGTGTATCAGCACTCTGTCCAGGCCAGCATTGCCTGAGATCAGGGTAATCATTCCTACTGTAAGTGGCTTATTTAAGAAAATCTCTGGCAAGTTTATCAAGGGCCTGCTTTGTGCTGGGCTCTGTTTGCTGTACTTTCACTGAGACTACCGGTCATAGTTATTCCCAGGCTATGAGGAATAACTATGATGAGGTTTAAGCCCATTTTACCTACGCGCCAGGTATGGTAGAGATTGTAATGGATTTACCCAAAGTCTACCCCAAGGCCCCTCTCAATTCAGTGCAGCTGTTGGTGACTCTAGATAACACATCTGCTGCTAACCCTGTGATGGCAAGTAGAAAAGAAGAAGGAAAAGGAGGAAAATTCTGTAATTTTTAAGAAAAGGAGGAAAATTCTGCAATTTTTTTCATTTCAAATTAACCTAATCGTAAGCAAATAGTTATAATGAATATATTTGATTTTGTTTTTATTCAGACTATGACAATTTTCCTCATGAGCCTTACAAAAAAAGTGCTTTACCAACTTGAAGCAAATTCTGAACAAATATGTAACAAAACTAACTGTCGTGCAGAATTTGTTACAGAATAAGCGACACTGTGGATAAAACATGGATGGTGAGAAATTAATGTAATATAAGAACATGATAAATTTTCTGGTTCATCAGCTGGCTAATCAAGCAACAAATATGACATGAAAATGGTGCCACTGATAAGGCCACATTAGTAACTTTAGTGTGAACATTGCATATTAAGGAGAAATGTGATTTTTGAGTCTGCACTGGGGCCAGGTCTCAGGTGGGAGGAGTGAGCACATGAGTCTTTTATGGAGCGTTAGTATTCTGGAGGTAAATTTTTGCTAGCTTCTCCATATCATGCTAACAGTTAGAACCTCTTCAGTGTTTCAAAACAATCCCCAATTACTTGAAAGCAAAGGTTTTTCTCAACTTCTGGAAGTGTCTTAAATCATCATTTTCCCTCCCTCCTTTCCCTGTGTCTTTCATGCACACAGTACCACATTTGGGAATAAAACAAAATGTCAGGTGCACAGATAAACAGGTATGGAAAACTTGCAGCAGAGTCACCTTGCTGACTCCTGGAGTGTGTGCCCTGCACAACTTATCAAAGAGCCTGTGGTGTCTCTCTTCCCCTCATCATTGGCCAACTCAGTTATTGGCTCATTGGTTGCTGAACTTAGCTCCTCCCTTGACAATCTGCTAATTTCCAAAATCCCCTCATAAGAAATACCAAGTCCTTAATGTTAGCTCTTTTTGATGATATTTCTAACACGTGTATTACAATTCCTAAAGAAGGTCTATTGAGTTGAATACAATCAAATGGAATCAAATTCCATCTTCCTATTCACAGCTTTTGCCTCATCAGTTGAAATTGGTGAGGAGCTTCTGCTTTCAAAAATGGGAAGGAAGCTTTTTCGGGCGATGTGCTAGTATTTCTTTCATTTCTTCTTTTGACTTTCAGATCAGCTTGAGCAAAAAAAGAAAAATTAAGACTGACTTTTTTTTTTTTTTTTTTTTTGAGACGGAGTCTTGCTCTGTTCTCCAGGCTGGGGTGCAGTGGCACAATCTCGGCTCACTGCAATCTCTGCCTCCTGGGTTCAAGCGATTCTTCCACCTCAGCCTCCCAAGTAGATGGGACCACAGGCGCGTGCCACCACGCCTGGCTAAATTTTTTGTCTTTTTAGTAGAGATGGGGTTTCACAGTGTTGGCCAGGATGGTCTCGATCTCTTGACCTCGTCATATGCCCACCTTGGCCTCCCAAAGCGCTGGGATTACAGGTGTGAGCCACCATGCCCGGCCAACATTTTTAATCTCATTTTAGGTATTCCATTTTTTGTGTGTTCAGATTTTCTAATTAAGTGTGCTGTTTTCAATTTCTCCTGCTGACAATGTGTCAACATAAGATTTTAAATATTTTGTGTGATAATTATATCTAGAGATGGCAAGGCCAATATAATAACGACCCTAACATTTCTTTAATCATTTATTTCTTAAAAAGATGTTTTGTTAATCTTTCAAAAATGTATTCAGTAGTCTTGGGTCAAAAACACACTTGAAGTATTTCCACCAAAAGGACAGACAGATGTGATAGATGGTAAGTACATCCATTTTCAGTTAAGAAGTTTACCCTTAGGTAGAAAAAAAAATGTTGAATTTAAAAATCACATCATGGGGCTGGACAGGTAGTGCATGCCTGTAATCCCAGCTACATGGGAAGCTGAGGGGTGGCTCTCGTGGGGCCAAGAGTTTGAGACCAACCTGTACAATACAATGAGGCTCCTGTCTCAAAGAAACCAAATTCACATGTTTGAAATTTAGTGCATATTTATATTCAGCAACATCTCTAGTAAAGTTCAGTTTTTAAAGTTCATTTTAAGTTTTTAGAATCGTGGAACAGTCCAAATCCTCTGCCCCAGCACAGTCTAAGTACTATACATACTGTTTCCAGGAAAAAAAAAAAAAATCAATTTTGGTACCAAAACAACAGACTGATTGGTAGGGAATTTCATGGAAGCCTTCATAGCTTCACTTTGCAGCTATCTTGTCCAGCCTCTTGATTTATTTGAAATGAAAAGTTACTCTTTTAAAAGTGAGAGAAATATTCTTGTCTAGCATGGAGACCACCTTAGCGCTGAAAGTCTGGCTGCTCACATTTGGTAGGAAATGCTGTGGATGAATCATCCCTGGGCATGGCTCGATCATCACAAAAGTATTTCTCAGGTTGACTTCTGGGGTTTGCCTCTGGAAGGTTCTTATGACTGAACTACAAATTTTACGTTTCGAGCCTGATTCCTTTGCAAATGGAAACACTGCCAGATCATTTCATTCATATAGATTCCTTAAGACCACACATCAACATTTTAGAAATTCTGAATTTTACCGTGGTAGCCTTTCAGACAGCTCTGTGCAAGCAAGACTTATAATTTCCATATAAATCAGGTACATTAGGGATTTTTCAGGATTTCTCTTGATCTTTTCCATGGAGAATGGGAATACCATCTGCTTTGTTGAATGCGGAATAATTGAATGGCAATGATCTCTCCAAATGGCTTCATTCATTACTGTCTCCGGATCCTACATGTGTCTGTTGTTCAGAGAGTTGACTCAGCTACAGTCTAGTCTTTAATATATGTCACAACATGGCCAATCCAGTTCACACCTCCTTTAGGATGCAAAATGCTTGGAGATGCACTGGCAGGAAGGAATGTTTTCTCCTTCAGAGTTCGAAGTTACAGAAGTAATGTAATTCTATTCCTCAAGTTCCAATTTAATATGCATTCAGAAGCTAGCCCTATTTTCCTAAGACAGTGTGAATATATATTACTGTTTTGCCATCTTAAATGCAAAACTATACAGTATACAAAACGACAGCACAAACAGGGAGAAAACAGTCTACAGCTACTGAATGCTGGAAGAAAAAAGCATTATCTTGTATGTTGGGTAAATGCTTCAGTGTATTTTAAGAACAAGAGTTGAAAGAACCACTAGAATCATAGTACAGGTTATCCAATGAGCTTTGATTTTGAATCTGTGGTCCATGTATGCTGAAGTGCAGTTACATGATCTCGGCTCACTGCAACCTCCACCTCCCAGGTTCAAGTGATTCTTCTGTCTCAGCCACCTGAGTAGCTGGGATTACAGGTGCAAGCCACCACGCTTGGATAATTTTTGTATTTTCGGTAGAGATGGGGTTTTGCCATTTGGGGCAGGCTGGTCTCAAACTCCAGACCTCAAGGGATCTGCCCGCCTCGGCCACCCAGACTGCTGGGATTACAGGCATGAGCCACTGTGCCCAGCCCTGATTTTGAATCATTTTAATTTAGCATTAATCACACTGCGAATTGTGGCATGGCTTTTCTACTACTTAGTTAAAGGCTATTTCCTCTATAAAGTGGGAAAGGTGTGTTTTCTGCAGTGCAGAGTGCACTCACTGACTCCGGCAGGGCATTGTTTGTTGGGGTACTTCCAATGTCAATCAGCTTCTTTGTCTCCTTAGTGGAAGGGTCTGCCCCTGTGCTTCCCATTACATTTTCCTTGCCTAAGCCACTGCAACTAACCAAACAGGGCTGACGATGTGTAGGAGATGATAAGGAATGGAGAGAAGCAGAAGATCTGGCTCCTACTCTCAATAAATTGACTGTCCGGTTGGCAGAATAAAAAGTATGCACGGGGCGGAACATGGTGGCTCACACCTATAATCCCAGCATTTTGGGAGGCTGAGCGGGGCAGATCACTTGAGCTCAGGACTTTGATATCAGCCTGGGCAAAATAATGAGACCCCTGTCTGTATAAAAAATAAAAACAAAAAAGTGTGTACACCACAGCTTAACAATCAATCAGAGTAGCTTAAGTGTCAAATCAATGGAAGAGAAAGATAGTTAGTGTCAGAGAAGAAAGAGCCTGGCAGCATCCAGCTGTCATTTTATGTGATTTTAATCACATAAAATCCAATTTGGAATTCAGATGGGTCTTATGGAAGGGTTTGAGAAGAACAAATTCCAGTTTCTAACAAGGCTTAGAGAGCTAGTCTAGATGCAAAGATGTCCTCTTCTACTCTTCCTCCGTTCATGACCAAGACTCATTATTTACTTAAAGTGACCCCAAATATTTATTACGTATCTAGGTCTACCTTCCTAACCAAAAGCAGGGCATGCATTTGTTTGATCAATTTCATCTGTAAAAAGAAGAACATGGGAATTGCCACCAACTGATGGCAGTTAGGGTCGGCAGGCCTACATGAGGAAGGCAGCATGATTTTGAAAAATGCATTATTTGTGCTACAAGAATACTCATTTTCTTCCCTTCTCCTTTATCTAAGAAGGGCTGTGCAGAAACAACAATTCCAGTTAATAAATATCTCAAGATAGCAGGTCCAGCGAGCCCTTCTCTTTAAATTTTAAACTGTGAACTTCCTTTGTGACTATCCACCCTGCTTTCTTCTCCTCTGAAACAGAGCTGAATATGGTAGACTGAGTTCCAAAACAGTACCCTTTGCTCTTCTTCCAGGAAAGAACTTCTCAAATAAGGTTCTAAATGCTCATTCAGTATTAGTGAGCACACATACACCTACACATGGTTGATGCATGCCAACTCCTGACATGGGAATTTTCAGAAGCACACCAAAGTCTCTGTTTGATTTTAATTTATTTTTAATCACATAAAATCCAATTTGGAAAATGGATGCATGGGATTTTCTGAGTCACCAGTAGCTCTTTGTAAGATTGCAAATGCATCCAGAAGGAAGAACTCTGTCTTGGCATGGCCAGTATTTCACAACTGTAAAAACGATTGATTTCGTCAGTTTAGAATGAATGAGTTAAAAAATCTCAGTTTAGAATGAATGAGTTTAAAATTCTAGAAAAATATACAATTAAATCCTAACACAGTGTCAAAATACATTTGCTGTATCTGACTCATAATGAAGAATGTGGGGGAGTAGTCACTATTTTGAAATAAGTTGGTTGGCTGTCTTTTTCAGTTGTATTTAACTATTCAAATAATGTTTAATATTCTGGATCCTATTAATTAGTTATAATTGTGATCTTTACCCTCTATGCCCAGTCATATTTTGTTGTTTTGGGCACTATACTAGAACATTTTCTAATTCCTTAAGGAGTTTCCAAAATGATAATAATGAAAGTAATTTGAATTCATTTCATACTTCTTATTACTTATATGCCCATGGAAATAGTCCTTGTGTTAATATCTGTAAATAGGTTTGTTGAGAAAAGCATGACAGTTTTTATTAAATCTAACTAGTGCCATGTCTTCGCCATAATCAGGAATCACAGATTTATAATAATAATCGGTGCTAATGATAACTCATAGCTCTATCTTAAAATTCAGGTGTGTAGGAGTAACTTCCCATTTCCACAAATCCGACGTGCCAAACATCCTTAAAGTGTTTCCTGGTCTCTTTCTAGCACAAGGGATCTTCTGCTATTAATTCAAAAGATAATGCCTTGTCACTGATGGGCTTAATATTACATACCTTTTTATTAACTGAATAGTAAACTACAAAGTATAACTAGAAAATTCTGTTTACATAAAGACATTTTTAAAGTGACTGCAAGTTCTCAGTATTTTCTTATGAAACTTTGCTGTCTTCTGTTCTTTCCATGGGAAGGCTAGGCAGACTCTATGCTTGTGCCATCTTTCCCACCATAATGTGAAAACAGTATAGAAACATCAACAAACAATGTGGAAAAGATCAATAAATAGTTCTCCATTGGGGATGGTTCCATAAATCACAGTAAATTAGTATGTGACATGTCATTCAACCAGAGAAATTACGTTATCAAAGAGTATGTATGCATAGACAAAAGACCAAAAGAAAATATTCTGTTGGCAATAGTCATCTCTGAGTAACTAAGCTCCAAGTTACTATTATTTTTATCTTTTCTTGGCATTACCTGAAATTATTTTTGTTATTAACACATACATCTTTCAATCAGAAAAAAATTATAATTTTAAAAATTCACTGAGCATCAAAAAATTCAGAAGAAATATTGTGAAGGTTTATATTTACACAGTAAAGAAAATCCTCCAAAAGAGAGTGATTCACAACTCCCAGAACTTTTGACAGGCAAACATCTGGAAGGCAGATTAATTTGTTCTCCTGATTGTTTTGCAGTGGTGTTTGCAGGACTTCCCACTGCCTTATTTTTTCTTTTCATTCAAATATGAACAAGCTACCTTGTTAATGCAATGTAGTTACACAACGCTTCTGTATTTCTAAACCAGGTGGTATTTTTCTACTAGTCTTTACATAACAGAGCCATTTAAGTTTAGATGATAAAATAAACGTGGGATGGAAATTACTATAAGGATTTTCCTTACAATGAAGCTGTATCAAATTGAAGCTACTGTCAAAATGAAAGCTGGCATAAGACCATTTCATTCACAAAATGGAAAGGCAAGTATAAATTTGTTTGATATAAGCACTGGATAGTAGCACATCACTGTATGATGAGTTCGGATGTCGTTTTAAGATTCAGAACACTAAACTGAGGACCACAATGAAGGCAATTAAGCTAGAAATGTCATTGGAGTATTGAGTTCCTTATAAGAATCTACTGCATAAAATGATTCAGTCGCTTTGAAAAACAATGTCTCAGGTCCTCAAAAGATTAAACAGTTACTATATGATCCAGCAAGTCTACTCTTAAGCATATACCCAAAAGAACTGGAAGTATTTGTTCACATAAAAACTGTGCCTGAACGTTTATAGCTGCATTATTCATAACAGCCAAAGAGTAGAAAGAAGCCAAATGTTCATCAGCTGATGAATGGATGAATAAAATGTGGTATAGCCACACAATGGAATATTATTCAACAATAAAAACGGCTGAAGCACTGACACATGCTACAAAATGGAGGGACCTTAAAAACATTATATAAGTGAGGCCAGGCATGGTGACTCATGCCTGTAATCCCAGCACTTTGAGAGGCTGAGGTGGGTGGATCACTTGAGGTCAGGAGTTTGAGACCAGCCTGGCCAACATAGTAAAACCCCATCTCTACTAAAAATGCAAAAAATTAGCTAGGCATGGTGACACGCTCTTGTAATCCCAACTATTCAGGAGGCTGAGGTGGGAGAACTGCTTGAATCCAGGAGGTGGTGGCCGCCTTGAGCCAAGATTGCACCCCTGCACTCCAACCAGGGCAACAGAGCAAGACCCCATCTCAAGAAAAAGAAAAACATTATGTAAGTGAAACATCCATGAAAGACCACATATAATAGATTTCATTTTAATGAACTATCCAGAGAGGCAATCCATAGAGACAGAAAATAGATTACTAGTTGCCAGAGGCTGGTGAGGAAGGCAGGATGAGGGAATGCTTACAGAGAAGGGATTTCTCTTAAGGGTAATGAAGATATTCTGAAGTTAGATACCGTTGATGGTTGCACAACTTTGTACATATACTAAAACCCACTAAACTGTGTACTTTAAATGGGTGAATTTTATATTATGTGAATTATAGCTCCGTTTTTAAAAAGTTTAAAAAAATTCTATTCTTGCCTTATTAGGAGATGCAGTTCCTGCAAATGAAAAGCAGAAATAATACAATTTTTAAATTTTTCCAAGTCAAATTCTGAAATAAAAAAATTCAAGGTTTTATTGATATAACTGGTGAGAATGATTGTTAAAATAGCACACTTAACGTCCTAGTCCAGGTCACCACAAATTCTAACTTCTACTTCTGTATCAGACATTAACTTGCTGTGCACATGGGACAGTTGCTGAGTGTCAGTTTCCCCATTTGTAAAAAGGCGATGTTATTTGCTGGCTCTCTTCTAAGCATTTAATTCAAAAGAACTAAGATAATCTAAAGCATCTACTGGAATTGTACCGTGCTAGGCAGAGGGTAGAAAGTATGTAGGCAAGAGACCTGTCTACGGTACAATGTAGTAAGTTTCATAATACTGATTGAAAAGTTATATGAGAGGAAAGGAAAATGCCTTAAATGTACATCAAGAGAATGATCAGTAAATTTTAATGATGAAATATTCTACAGCAGTGGAAATGAACTAGCAAAAATCAACATGATAAATCTGCGAAACCTAAATGTAACCCCCGCCCCCAAAACACCACTCAAGTTTCAGAAGAATACATACAACAAAAATCTATTTAGAGAACACTTAGAATTATGCGAAAATACTGTATATGGTAAGGGATATATAAATATGGCATAATATATTATGCGAGAGTGGGAATGATATATACCAAAATCAGATAAGGGTCTTCCAGTTCTCAGGGGGCTTCTGCATGGCAGGTGGTGGGTAGATGGATATTTATTGTATCAGTTCTTATACTGTTCTGTATGTCTTAAAACATGAAATAATAGTTTCTTAAATTAGATTAGAGAAAAATTGATAGGTCAATTTCTATTGGGTGAGGTGGAGGATCAGGGAAGACTTGAAGGAGAAGGTGTCTGAGTTGAGTCTAAAAGACTCAGAATTTCAACAGGCAGAGAGGAAGGGGGAGGTATCGCAGGCAAAAGGAACAGTGTACTCAAATAAAAAATAACAAGGTTTTAGCATTCGGGACCACAGTTTCTTTAAGCCACTCAGAGAATTTTAGGTTTCAGCTTCTTATAGATTTTTGAAATACAGAACTCAAAGGACATGGAAATTTTCATGAACCACAGTGCCGAAAGCCTGATACATTGAAAACAAAATAAACCCAGAATCTCAAAGTGCCTTTGGAGATTGCAAACTTGTTCCTTCTTTTTATTAGTGAGAACAAATTGGGATCCCTGGAATATACCACTTGGGAGATGGTGGGAGAATAATTTTACTCACAAGTATTAAGTTGTTGCCTGAGGACAGCTGAGTAAACAGTTTGCTGAAGTCTGTTTGAGGACTGCCAGCTAGTTACACCCATAATTTCATCTCTATTAATAAAAACAACTCATACTGTCGCAGTGCCCTGCTTTGGCTACCCCATGGTTTGCAGTATTTGAGTTATGGAGTGTCACTTGAGTAACATTCTAGAGCAGTGGGGGCTGTGTTTTGATGTCCTTTCATTACCCACCCCCACTCTGCTGATTTATGGCATACCATGCAGAGACCTAAATCAAAACTAGAAAATACGTGTGAAATAATGCAAAACAGAGTCGAAGGGTTGGCAATTCCGTAATTATACCTAAAGGGAAAATAATTATGTAATACCATATGGCAACAGTCAGTCTCGGAATAACAAATGTCCATACTGTAAATGCAGGATTCTGGGAAGAGCACGCAGGGTGTTTGAAGAGAAGCCGAGGGCAAGTTTGCCTTTTCAAAGGACCCGTAGACAACGTTGCGAATGCTATTTGGCCTTTGATAGTACTGCTTGTTAGCCCGGGAAATGAAGGCCGGAGTGAGGGAAATGACATGGCCCTGACAAACGAATGCAGAAAAACAGGACAGCACTGGAGTTATTTATTGTTCCTGCTCCGTCTAGACTAGTACCTGCAGTAGCCATTGGTTTTACCCACCAGGTGAAATTCTGGAAACGTGAAAGCAACTTATTGACAGAAAACAGAAAACTCTCCAAGTCTTAACAGCAACTATGAAATAGAAGCTAAGTCAACACACACACACAAAAAAACTCATACTGGTGACCTTTCAGTTAAAGAAAACAAAGATGAAAGAATTCCTCGGTAGTCAAGAATATGAAACTCTCCTCTACCAGTTTTATCAGTTAATGAACAACCTCTATATGGAGGGAAATCAGAGATAAATGACCGGGGCAATATTCCAGCTGAAATCTTTATGTTGGAAAACGAACCTCCATCCACCTCGACATTGTAAGCATTGGCATGGGAATCGAAATGAAAGATGCTAGGAAAAGATTAGGTGACTAAGGCTCTTACTGGCCAACTTTCCTCATTGAAAGTTAGCTGTGAATTTTAGTGTGCCCTAAGTCCTTCAAGTCGCTCACCTGGTTGAAGCCATATTGGGGGCTGGTGTGAAATAGTATGAACTCAGGGGACAGGGGTGACAATTAAAACCATTCCAAATAGGGAAAGCAGAAGGATATGGGTTTCTTTAAGACAAGGGTTGGCAAATTATGGCCAGCTGTTTTTGTAAATAAAGTTTTATTGGAACATAGCCATGCCCATTCATTCAGGTATCACATATGGGTACTTTTATGATACAATGATAGACTTGGGTAGTTCTTACAGATACCATGTGACCCGCAAAGCCTAAAATATTGATTCTGTTGTCCTTTTCAGAAAAGTTTGTCCACTTCTACTTTAATATACTGTTTCTCTTTAATAGCTTCAGTTATTAAAAACTCTAATAATTTTTAAGAATAGCTCTCAAACTGGAAACAAACTTTTGGTAATTATGCTTAAGCTTTAGACCCGAAAACTACTTCTCTACTTCTCTGGGTTCTTCATGGTCATTTTACTTTCCTAATTAAGGGTAAATACGTTACATATTTGGTCCTAGTTTTAAAAAAAGTTTGCTCTGCACAAAAGAATCTGGCAATAGACATAGAGTTCAACACAGTTAATTTATCTCAAAGTGATTTTTCTTGTAAATCAAACTATTTAAGAAAGCATTAATTTTAAAAAACAGATATTAAAAAGGAAATGCTGAATGGAGGCTTAAAGAAGGAATTTACGTGCTTGAAAATAACACTAACAAGGTCTACGGCTCTCAAAAACGCTGCCTTGTCATCACCGATTTAATCCTTGCAATAACCGATGCATTCGATACAATGCAGCCCATTTTAGAACAATGTACTTGAGATCTAGGAGGTTCCAAGAGCTGCCTATGATAACCAAGTAGCAAAGTGGTAGCCCAGAGTCGGTGGACAAGTGGCACTTAAATCCAAGCATTCTCCATACTCTGCCCACCTCAAAATGCAGCGGATGAGAGGAGGAGGACTTGCTCCGGAAGGCTGAGCTTCTGCATCCTAACCCTGAGTGAGCCCGGACAAGCCTTTTAGTCTCTCCAGACAGCAGTCAATTCGTCAAACAATGAGTGCTAGTATCCTACAAAGGCTTTACTGCTTTGCTCTATGAAACTTATAATTGAGCATTTTATATTTAGCTTGAAGATGTCTTCCAAAGAGAATGTGAAACCTTCCTGTGTTTCCTTTGTTACAACAACTTTTGCTTGATTCATTTCAAGTCTTTGGTGGGATGAATGGGCAGTCTCATACCTGGACTACCCACTTATTCTGTGCTGGGTGTACCTGCCCCCAAAACTCTTCCCTTTCTGCTGCACTGAAAAAGGTGGCCAGGCTTGAGTGGCCCCGGGCTCCCAGCCTTTGGTGGTGAGTTGGGCTCCACGTTCCACCTGGCCTCCTGGGTGCCCTGCTCTCCACTCCCAGGGTTGCCTCAAGCAGTCACCCCTCGGGCTGCCCAGGTCACTCTGCAGCCCTCAGTGCTCTTTGCTCTGGCTTCCAATGGTTTTCAGCTATTAACCTGAACATTTTTTAAACCTGAGCCAACAGGTCCCAAGTGTCTAGCCGTCTGAAGTAGAGTCTCTCTGAAGAGCGATTCTGCCAAATTCTGGAAACTCCACCAGTGTCTGCTCTCTCTGAGGAAGTGGATTTTATAAGTGAAACTATCCCATGTCCCTTAACGTCTGGGCTGGGCAGCCGAGGTAGGTGGTGGCCCGAGAAAGCCCTTTGCTGTCTAGTTTTTACCAGGCCAGGAAGAAAAGGGTGACTTTCCTCCTCATGGGAAATTTATTGCCAAGGGAAAATAGAGATTCACACATCTGCTCTGCAGAGGAAGGCTGGGATGCTCCCTGAGTCTGTGGATCACCCTTACTAAACCGTTTTTACACAACCGAAGAAAAAAGTTACCAACAAGAAAAATGTCTTCTCCTGAGAGATAGGTCCCACCCTCCTACCCACCCACAGGGAACTATAAATTAGATATTACAGGCACAGCACATTGGCAGCTGATGCTTTAAACATTATGAAGTGCCAGGTCTGGACCTCAGTACAGATACTTTTTTGTTTTAGGTACTTGCCGTTTAAAAATACGCTTAGAAGTTTCTGGAAGGGGTAGGGCTCTAAATGAAATGCCCACACAAAGAGATTATGACATGAGAATGATTGCCCTGCTCCTCACACATACCAGGAGCCTGAGAAGAACCATTTCATGTGTTCAGGCAATGACTCCCTGAGGAAGGCATGGTTATCTTCCTATTAAAGAGGACAAAGGGCCCTAATGGGGGAAGGATGCCTCCGCCTCCTTGTGAGCCCATGTCCACATCAGGCAGCATCCAGAAGACAACCAGAAAACACATTTGATTATATCCCCCTATTCTAAGGTGGCTCCCTTGATGAGGGAACATAACATGACTCTCAATGTTTTCCTTGAAAAGTCTTGGAACCGTGATCCTGGAATTTTAAGCCCTGTATTTCTCCCCTAAAGATGGAGCCATTTTTTTTTTTTCTCTCTCTCTGCTTACAGAACCACAGGGGTGTCAGAGATCAGTTCATCCAAACACCCTTAGCGAACAAAGCAGGAAATTAAGGCCATTGAGGTGCAGGGTGATTTATTCAAAGAAAGAAGCTAATTAGTGGCAAAGCTCTTATTTTTGGCTCTAACACTATTCCATACTTTTAAAAATTATAGCTTATTGAGGTATAATGAACAAATAAAATTTTATGATTTTCAGGTGCACCACGGGACAATTTGCTATCATGTATTTCGTGACATGATTACCACAATCAACTTAATTAACCTGTCTGTTACCTCACCTAGTTATCCCTTTTTGTTTTGTTTTATGATGACAACAGGGAAGCGAATTTCAAGTATACCTTGAGTATTAACTGTAGTCACCATGCTGCATATAACTGAACGTCTGGACCCTTTGACCATCTCCTCTATTCTCCCCCCCACCCCGCCCCTGGTAACTACCACATAGATAATTTTAAACATAAGAGAGAACGCTCTACCTTGTGAGTAAAAAGATGTACTGCTAATGGTGCAACTAAAAGTTTAAGAACCACCCACATTCTGCCCAGGGGCAAAAACCATCAATAGATGATCAGTTCACAGCATGATCGTTGAGGTTAACTGTCTTTACCACAATTGGGTTTTTCTCCCCTTTTGCCTTAGTTATTTTTCTGGGCATGAAAACCAAAACATTAAGTGGACTTGCAAATAAAAAATGGATCATGATGAAAGGTACAAATGTACCCACTTACAGAAAAAAAAGTTCCTTCTCTTTCTCATACTTTATTCAGGAGGGTTGGCTGACAAAGATATCCCTGGGCAGAACTACAAGAGAATGTGAAAATGCTTTGGGTTTGCTGTGTCTCTTTCCCTCCCCAGCTCTAGTGGTGAGATTAAGCTTACGAGTAACTAGAAGCTCCAGTATTACAGGCTTTCATAGATGCCCAAGAAAGACAGCAGTGAGCTTGTTTCTCCAAGTGACCACAGGTCTGCTCTGAAAGGCAAACCAGACTGAGCTGAAGCTTGAGCCCTGCCATGTTAACTCCACTCTTCTCTTTCCTTTCTCCACTGGCTCCCCTTCTTTACAGCCCACATTTGCACGACTCTCACCTCCTATTCCAGATTTTCCATTAGAGATAGGAATGAGGCTGTTGGAAGCAGCTGTGGGGGACTGCTTCACTCTGAGCTCAGGGTCCATGTCTGTCACGGGCCAGCAGTAGTTCACTCTGGACACAGTTGAACAGAACCGTGGAGCCTGTTGCCAAGAACTGGCCCAGTTTCACCACGGGCAATACGTGTCTCTTTTGTGGTCATGGAAAGGTCTGATTTTAAGCCTGGAAGAATGCTCTAGTCATCCCACTCATTTTTATACTCTTATCTCAATTTCCAGCTTCCTGGATTGTCCTATTGAACTAAAAAAAATGGTTCTCTTCATTTTGGCCATGGTCATACTCTTCCCTATAATGACAAAAGATTACATTTTAGCCAGGTACCCAAGGAGCCTTCCCTGATTCTCTTTAATAAGGACTTAACTCTAAGCCTTATTCCATCCACCTGAATGTACAGTTAACTAAACTATTTCAAAGCACCAACAAGACATACACCTGGGGCTCTAGAACATACTTTGTTTTAAGAAAAGTAATCTTCAAATTGATTTTTATAATTTACTAAATTAATTTGTATTTCGCCATTTCTTTACTTGACACATAATTATACCTATTTATGGTTATATGTAACATTTTAATATATGTATGTAATGTATAATGATCAAATCAGGATAATCAGCATATCTGTCACCTAGCAAACATTCATCATTTCTTTGTGTTGATAATATTCAAAATCTGCTGCTGTAGCTATTTGAAAATATGCAATAAATTGTTGTTTATTATAGTCACCCTGTACTGCCACAGAACATGGGTCTAGGACACGTTTTTTACAAGCACTAGAAGTTCATAAGCCAACAAGATATCCACTAAATGAGCTACAGTGCAGACCTGGTCAAAGCATAGCTAATTTATCCAGTTCAATTTTGATAAAAGACAAAAAATGTTTTTTTTACTATCTCCCCAACTCTTTGCTAGTTAAGGCTTTATCACGCAGATCCCAAATAAATGTGTTTTCTTTACTTAACCAGAGGACTGAGTTTACACTCAAGGACTCACAGCTAGTCATCAACGCTCACTCATTTACACAACAGAGTTTTCTGAGTGGTCTGGAAGGAGGAGAAAGGTCTTGCTTTGCCCCAGGGGCTGCCTGAGGACAGGCTGAGGCTGAAGGAAAGCTATCCTCAGTGCAGGCAGCTCAACTCAGATCTTATCAACTGGATGAAACCACCTCCTTCTGGGAAGATGGCCAACACGGTTAACTCATGTGAGTGGGAGGAATTTCTCAAGTGGTGTCATCAGTGGTGGGACTAGATAGGACTCCTGACCAAATTTCAGTGCTTGTAGGACCTTCCTAACACTTGTCAGGAAGTGAGTGCTTAAAACCTTATCCATAGAACCGGAACTGGAAGAGAACCTATACAAGAATTCCTCCCCACCAAACACACACGCAGTGTCTTCGGAAAGTTGCCATTTTATCCACTAATTCAGACAGGAAAAGTTCCCTGACTATAAAGCAACTTCTTCCACCTCAAGATAAGATCTGCAGATTTTCAAATATATGAGGATAATTACTTCATCTCAGATTAGATATTGGGGTTCCATCTTCCCTTTTTTATGCAACATGGTTTTCAGATCCTTTATCCATTTGAGAAAGAAAACTATTCCCCCAAGAACTTCATCTCACTTCTACAGTCCCAAGCAGAGGAAAGCATTGGGTGTAAGTGCCTCCACTTGCCACTGTCCCCTCCTTAAACGTGATCTATCCTCAAACCCTGTTACTTCCCACAAGAGTCTTTTGCTTCACTAGCCTGTCGTCTTTCCCTTCTGAGAAGAAAAGAAGCAGGTCCTTTCCCTGCACCTGCAGCCCCCTGCACACTCTGCCTCCGCACCCCAACTCTGCTCTCCAAGGCACATCTAACTCAGACTTAAGTCTGCATTTTTAGCCAAAAAGGGCGAAAATATGCAAAATCCTTAGATTTTATAAATAATAGAATTAGTTCCTATCCTTGTGGGGATCTTAGACCAGTTTTCAAATGCTTTAAAGACTGTTCTTTAAATTGTATTTTTTGCTTTCTATAATTAAATTAAACTACATCATATGTGTAAGATCTGAATGGATGTAAAAATCCCTTATGCAGAGATTAAATTCTAGACGGGTCACGGGAAGGACTGATCTTCAGGAACTGCTTTAGGTTGAAGAGGCATCAGGCAAAATGAGCTGCTTTTGTGCTCCAACTGGGAAACTGGAAGCTTGGGCTGGATGGATACAGATGCGACGCAGCTTCATATAATTCTGAAAGTGACTTTCTTTTATGTGGAAAAAGAAATAAAATTGAGGATGGTAGAAAGGGCGTGTACCAATTTGCAGTATGTCGCTCCTCCCCCCGTTCCCACCCCGTGTTAAAGGTTACAAATGCTCCTCAGTGTATGCCAGTATCTGCCCTGATTCATCTTGGAAACTCTGAGTCTTTAGGGCCATGTTGGGCTGAATGGTTATTTTGCAACATCTCTAATCAGAACCACTGCCAAGTTCAAAATAAACCCAGGTTTGTTAAGATATTTTCTAACAGGAAGATTCCTGAAAGGATAGTGCACAGCTCGAACAAAGAAAATGATATTGTGAATATAGCAACTGAAGAGAGGCTGGCTAACCCATCTCAGAATTGCCACTCTCTTTCTCTCTATTTTAGACATGCTTTCCAATTTGTCAGTGTCATACTGCCTGTAACCCAGCCTGGTTCACATCATTACAATGGAAATAAAAAAAAAAAACAAAAAAAAAAACAAAAATAAATGCATACATGGAGTAGGGCAGCAAGAATTTTAAAATGGGCTAAGTTACTTGGGTACATAAATTGTGAATTAAGTCATTTTGATTTTGTAAAAATTAAGTCATGACATGAAGACAAAACACAAGGTCCTGGGCAATTCTCCCTCCAGGATTTTCCCCCTAGTATGCAGTTTAAAACCAAGTGTGTATTACCCTTTGTTAAAACAAAGATACAAACAAAAGAAGTAGAACTTGACATCAGTATAGAAATAACATTTAGTGTCCAATTCTGTGTTTGAATTGGAGTGCGGGTGACCTGTCCTTACTCCACACTTTATAGAGGTTGGAAGTATGATATCATCCTGTCCCCCAAGTTATCTTGTAAATAGAACGTCACTTGGATGAAGACACACTATCATCTCTGTATTTTTCCCATGGATACTAGTGGTGATGGGATCAGAAAGTTAGGGAAGTTTACCAATCTGGCCAAGCTGGAAGCCTGAGGGAGTCTTCTTAATATTTAGGCTTAATTGCCCACAGGAGCCATTCTGGTCTCCATCTCAACCAAGCAGCCACAGCCTGAAGGGCAGTCTTCAATCTGGGTCGACATTCCCGCCCATGGGTGTGCCAATGTTTGCCATGCACTAACATATTCAGCTTTTCCTGCACATTCCAGGGTAAGCTGGGCAACAATTAGATGGCATTTGAGAGGTCTGTTTAAATCCATTGCCGAGAACCAGTTGAGAAATTTAACTAAAATTCTGGGAAACAAAGCATGACTTTGTCTTCATTTTGCCAGACTTTGCATGTTAATGCTTTATCATTCAGATCCCAAATAAATGAGTTTTCTTTAGCGTACCAGAGGACTGAGTTTACATCCAAGGGCTCATGGCCAGTGGAGTTGGGGTGGGGAGGCAGAGTCTAATGGGGCATGTTCTAGCGTAGGGGGTGCCTGTGCAGGGAAGGGACCTTCTTCCTTTTCTTCAGAAGGAAAAGAGGATGGACAATATTTTATTTCTCATCATTTATCTGTAAAGCAACTTTAAAGAGATGGTGCATAACAAAGAAAATCAGCAGAGTGGCTAAACTAATGAATTATATGTAATGAGTTCTCATTATGCCCTAGGAATGTTCTAAGGACATACCAATATTGTCTCATTTATTTTATTATTTGCTGTATATTAGCACTTCTGTTTTAACCCTGGAAAAATGTAGCTCCGAGAGATCTAAGTAACTTGTTTAAACTATTAAACTCATAGTAGTCTGATTTCAAAGCCCTTGCTTTTTCCTGCTGCACCACCCAAAGGACACGTCTGAGATCAGAGTCAGTGGCAATTTGATATTAACTCTCAAACTGTCCTGTGCGCACTACCCAAAGGACACGTCTGAGATCAGAGTCAGTGACAATTTGATATTAACTCTCAAACCGTCCTGCACACAGGCACTAGCTGCAGCTTGCTGCCACCACTGGGGAGAGAGCAGGCTCGAGGCACGCTGGGGGCCCAGATTTGGAAACATGCTCTATCTGTTTTCATTTTCTCTCTAAGGGCACATTCGTGTATACCCACCATAAATACTGCTGGTCTTGAGATCTGGTGCAACGTCTGAGAAACTTCTGTTCTAAATACCAACAGGCGAAAAAGAGATTTCTTCTCTTTAGCCATTCCTATCTCTACCAAATACTCTCCTCTCTTTTTATTGCTGGTGCTAGCCCTCTCCTTCAGTTTGTTTTTGGTTTTGTTTTTCGGTTTGTTTTTTTTTTTTTTCCCGTTTCTCCTTTCCTGTATACCTGTATCATGGCTCCATGGGAGAGAAAAAATAGATGTACACACAACGCTATGGATGAGGCGAAGGTGATTTTGTGACATTTGCCCTCCTTGAGAGAGGAATAACAAACCAAGAAAGAGCAACAACTAAATATTCCACTGCGTACCTAAAACACATTCATGTTTCTTGGAATGAAATGTTGATAAATAATCTTGAATAAATATTTTCACATTTTAGAGTGCTGGATTCGTACAAGGGTAAAGCACTTAGGAAATACAGACTCTTAATGTTTCTGACTCTGCACCAAGAACTAGATTGCGTTCAAGAAAATCGCGCCAGGCTGCAAGCCATGTGACTATATCCACCATTACCTCTACTTCATACACAGTTTCTATCATGACACGCATGACCACGACAGAGGAAAGGTAAACACGCGTTTATAACAAATTCTCCTCTGGGACCCATTTAGATATTTTGTAATTCAAAAGAATAAAAATCTCAGTAACATGAATACAGTGAGATAATCAGTTCCTCTTTGTCATCATTTTCGTGATCAGTATTCTAGATGTTTCATGGCTGCATAAGCAGAGAATCTGACTATGAATTTTGGAGTTCAAGTCTGCATACATACATTTATGAGAGACTATGAACGAAGACAAAACTGGGGTCACCTAAGACACTGACGTGACTAGCGATAATTTATGAGACAGTAGCAAAGTGTAAGTGACCCTTCTAGATCTCACTGTTCTCAGAAATAAATTCTGGACAACAATGGAAACAGGAGTTGTCATTGACATTTATATTTAGACTCTAGTGAAAAGAATTAAATCCTCAATTACCTGTGAAAACATATAAAAGTGATCCAAGTTTTAAAAAATCAAATAGTCCATCCATGGAGAGGAGCATTTATTTCTCATAGGGAGATAGTAGCTTTACAAATCAATATTTGCAAAGAGTTTTTAAAAGTGGGAAAGCCTAATATGAAAATAGAACACAAATAAATTATAGCTCAGACTTTCTTTTAACCCACCGAAATCAAATAGTCTAAGACCATCCAACAGGAATATTTGCACCAAGCAAATATTTGTGCAAATAAACTCTCTGGTTTTAGTTTTGATCTTCCTCTTAAACATTATGAATTTTATAGCTTGGCAAAGTGCTGTGTTTGCCATTCAAAACCCAAATGGCTAATGGTAAATTAAAAGTGTAAACTTCTGGGTCAGTTTTTTTTACAGGAGAATTAGGGCCTTTCCTGCATTTCGGCTCTGGCTTACGTGTAAAACTGTAAACTTGTTATAATGTTAATGTTATATAATTTATATTTTGGTTGAAATTTAAAAAATAAGAGAATGTTAAAGAACCTAGAGGTGTATTCAGGCCAATAAAAAATAATTTTTTGTATCTATTGAGTAGTCCTTGAAGAAAACTTCACCAGCACCATGGATATAATTTCTGTACTACTGACAATACATGATATCCTTAGGCCAGGCATGGTGGCTCACACCTGCAATCCTAGTGCTTTAGGAGGCCAAAACAGGAGGATTGCTTGAGGCCAGGAGATTGAGACCGGCCTGGGCAACACAGTGAGACCCTCTCTCTACAAAAAATAAAAAATAATTAGCTGGGTATGGTGGCACACACCTGTAGTCCTAGCTGCTTGAGTGGCTGAGGTGAGGGGATCACTTGGGTCCAGGAGTTTGAGGCTGCAGTGAGCTATGATCATGCCGTGTACTCCAGCCTTGGTGACAGAGCAAGACCCTGTCTCTTAAAAAAAAAAAAAAAAAAAAAAAAAAAAAAAAAAAAAAAAAAAAAAAAGAATGTCTCCCACAGTGATTACATCAGGCTTTCAAATGTCATGAATAGGAAAAAAAAAAAAAAGTAAAGGAAACATTTCTAATGGAAACATATCTGTTATAAATCACCAAAATCTTAGAATAAGAGCAGGATAATTTACAGGAATACTGAGAATCCACTGAAAATATATTAGAGGGGCCTTCTTATGTTCAGGTCTGTGTTATAAAGTGGCAAGGCACGGAGGAAACGTTATATGTTGTAGCAAGACTCGCTTTTAAAGGTCAAGATGTGGTAGGAAGATTAACTGAAAGTTTAGGGTAAAGTATTTAACAGCATGGGGAGCTTCACACATTGCTTGACAGTATTAAAGCAACAAGCTCAATGTTTTTATATTCCTAAAGACTCAAATTTTCTCCCAAAGCTTCCAGGAAATAGTGGCCTGTCTTTAAAAGCAACTTACAGAAAGGAAGGGTGACTCTCTTTGAAATGGAAGATATGGCAGTCCTAAAAAGAAACAGGCCTGTGTGTATAACATATGTACACGTCACAATTTGAATACTATTAGTAGCTGCTAAGGGCGCAGCGGCACATCTAAGTTCTTTTCTTCTTGGAGATGATTTTCTTCTTTGCATGTTTTTATATTAAAGAGTGGAATAGAGAATCAGGAAAAACTCAGAGGAAAAACAAGGCAAATTCTGATCTCATCACCCTCAAGATGCCCTGGAACCAACAAGATGTACAAGTTATGCTTTAAGCAAGATTAGGCCTCTGTTAACAATTCCCAATTTTTGGTAACGCTCCCGATAACCTGTATGTCTTGTCTGGGAAAATGCTGTGGAGGTAAGAAACAAGGGCCACATCTTAAGTGGAATATTTTTATAAATAAGATCTTTGGGGACACTGTATTTATTTTAATCAATGATGAGAGCCAAGAGTCTCTAGTGGATTTATTAGGTGTTTCAGCTATTCAACAAAATGAAGTATTGAAGATATGTGAGGAAATAAGTGAATGAAAAGAAATGCACTTTCTCTCCATTTCATACTGTATCAGGGTCATCTGACAGTCTCAAAAGAAGAAAACACAGATAGAGGGTTAGGTTTAGGGCAGACGACTATTTTGCTTAGGGAAAGATCAATCCACTTAGGTTTATCAGATTTCTGTTTTGTTTTCTTTTGTGTTGGGTAGAAAGGCAGTTTGAAAGCACAGAAGGTTCTCATGTATAGTGACAGAGAAATACAATTACCAAATCGTTGCTAAAATTATATCATAGGGTTATTTTGCTTTAAATTTCATAGAATTAGTTGTGTTGCGGCAGGATATTTGCATTTAATGCTGCATATGCAATTTCAAGTCCTTGTCAACATTAACAGCAGCAAATAATAAAGTTACTCAATAAAGATTTGCTGGAAGACGCAAACCATGAAGCACGATATATTGAAAATTCCTTTCAAAGTAATGTCACCTGAAAATGTGAGCACATTATTCTGACATCTAAATGTTTAAAATTCTAACCATACGAAATTTCTTTTTATAAAATAATTATTTATTTTATCTTGAGATTTACACTGAAATGTGAGGTTTTGAACTTCATCGACCCAAACTGACAACCAAAATAATAGTTTATGCCAGATGTGGTAAACAAGTTTAAAAAACAAGTAAGTAAATACGGGTTGCACCATTGCAATGCTGCATGAATATTTGGGAAAATCTATAAAGCTTTCATTTCAATTAACTTGGCTGGTAATTTTGCCATTTTGCTCATTACAAACTTTCTTCTGCTAGAAGTTTCAGAATGAGATCAGTTTTATCCTCAACCAGTTATGTTACATTTAGATTTACATGTTTCATACTACTTTATCTTTATATTGCAAACTCATTTCTAAAAATTATTCTGCTTCCCAAAGCAATAAGGATCACACTATTTAAAAAAAAGTGATTTAAATATTTAAGGAATCACTGAAACCTTCTCAAGTCTTGGCACATATAATTGGCTTATTTTCCTGATTTATCACTTTTGACCCCCCCCCACACAAATATTTCCATAAAATAAACGATACACACACACACACACACACACACACACACACACATACACGTATACACAAACCCTCTCACATCATTTAAAGTGATTACACATAGGAAAGAATTTGGACTCTCTCCCAGTCACACAAAATGTTAGCTATATGACTTGCTTCAGCCAAAAAAGC